>NW_012148419.1:2082608-2102978 GCF_000956105.1 Propithecus coquereli
ATATTAAAATCATTAATGAAATATCTGAAATTCTTTCTTTGTGCTCTTCGAAATCCGATGTATATTTTACACTTACAGCTCATCTTAATTTAGACTAGCAGCCATGTTTCAGGTGATCAATGAATGGTACATGTGGGTAGTGACTACTGTATTGGACAGGGCAGCTCCAAACCCTTTGCTGGTATATCTAATTGCTCTTGTTTCCCTCTTCCTATGTCTGCCCATCTGCCTAGTCACCCTATACCCGCAGGGCCTATCCCAGGATCCGTATTCATTCCCTGCAATTGAGTTATTCAGGGACTGCCTAGGGCTGCCAATGGCGACCTTCATCACTGCAAGTCCCATAGAACGGTGTGGATGTCTGCGGGGTGAGGTTGTGGGTGTCCCGGAAGGAATGCCCAGTACACCAAGTTCTGAAGAGCAGGCAGAATATGTGGGTGCACTGCCAAGTCCAATACCTTTTGAGGTTTCCCCACCAGAATAAGTTCTGGATCCTCCTCTATTCCCCTACCTCCATTATCCAGAGTGTAACTGTCAGATCTGGGGTCTGTCTCTCTTTTTCCCTCTTTCTCTTTTTTTCTCTTTGTGTCTCAGGCTCTCTTTGTTTCTCTATTTCTTTCTTTTAGACACACACACAGACGCACAAATACTCTTGTCTGTCCCCCGCACACACGCGCGAAGAGAAAATATTAGTTCTTGAGGACTGTAATATCTAACAAGCTTGTAAGTAGAAAGAGAAACATTTTTTTCCCAGTTACCCTGTAATTTATAAGGTTATGTATAGCAGGAAAAGCCAGTGAAAACATGGAGAAGGCATATCAGATATGTTAAAATCCAAGCCTAGGAGCAGCACACATTATTTCTGCTTATGATATATTGGCAAGAACTTAGTAACATAGCCACAACTCAAAGTGTGGAAGGTTGGGGAACATAATCTAGGAAGGCAGCCATGTACCCAGGAAAGAAAAGAGAAAGAATTGTGGTGGGTAAGTAACAGTCTCTGCCAAGGGGTATTTTCCTTCCCAGACTGGCTGGGCTGTGGTTATGTGGAGATTATTCTTCCAATTTCAGCTTGATTATCTTATTTAATGATTTCAACAGTTCTATGGAATAGAAATTATTATTTCCATTTTACAGGTGAGGAAATTGAGGCATTAGATTATATAACTTTGTTATATAATACTGTTTCTTTTTATAGTACATTTTCCTTTCATTGTAGTTTTTTGTTTCTGTTTTTGTTTTGAGGCAGGGTCTGACTCTGTAGCCCAAGCTAGAGTACAGTGGTGTCATCATAGCTCAAACTCCCAGGTTCAAGTGATCCTTCTGCCTCAGCCTCCCCAGTAGCTGGAACTATACGCATGTGCCACCACACCCAGCTAATTTTTTTTTCTATTTTTTTTTTGTAGAAATGGGGTCTCATTATGTTGCTCAGGCTGGTCTCAAACTCCTGGTCTCAAACTATCCTCCTACCTTTGCCTCCCAAAATGCTAGGATAACAGGCATGAGCCACCACGCCCAGCTGGAATATTATGTTTATTTGGATACATCCTCAACTAGATCATACAATTGTGTCCCCAACATTACAAAATTTAGCATCTAAATTTAGCAATTGCTTAACAAAATTTTGCTAAGTGAGCAAATGAATAAATGATGAACATATATTTATGTGCTGATGCTAGACACTGATAGAAGCAGATTTCTTGCTACATTTAGGTAAATTATTCTAATAAGAACTAATTATTCTAATAAGAACTAGGCACTCAAGGCAGCTATTAAGGGTTGTAAGAGATAGAAAATAAACCAAACGATTTTTCCTATTCTCACACTCAACACTTCTGACATCAGATGTATGAGATTTTTCCCCCACATACCAAGCAATTCTCCAGAGAGCACAAACTGAGTGTTCTATAATTCAGTTCAATTCTGACACTATCTACCTGGCATGAGAGTCAGATCTCACAGGTTAAGGGCTCAGTTTCACAAGACTACCCCCCATTACAGATGCTAATCACAAGTAGTAGATCGTCACCTCTACTGTTGACCAACCAGCTGTAAATCAGGGTTCCCACAGCCTCCTCCTCAGGTTTGATTAATTTGCTAGGACAGCTCACAGAACTCAGGGAAACACGTACATTTACTGGTTTATTATATTAATAAAGGATGTGATAAGGATACAGATGAACAGCAAGGTGAAGAGATACGTAGGGTGAGGTATGGAGAAGGGGAACAGCGCTTCCATCCCCTCCGGAAGCTCTCCGAACCCAGTAGTTCAGGGATTTTTATGGAGTCTTCACCATGTAGGCATGATCAATTATTCATTCAATCTTAGCCCCATCCCCTTTCCCAGAAGATGGGGTGTGGAGCTGAAAGTTCCAAGCTTCTAATCATGGCTTAGTTTTTCTGGTAACCGGTCCCCATCCAGGAGCCCACAAAGAATGGCCTCATTAGAACAAAAGACACTCCTATTACCCAGGAAATTTCCGGGAGCTCTGTGTCAGGAACTAGAGCCAAAGACCGAATGATTCTCCTAGCACCTCTATTGCTTAGGAAATTACAAGAGTTTTAGGAGCTCTGTTCTAGGAACTGAGGATGAAGACTAAAATATCTATTTCTTAGTATAAATCACAATAGAACAAGGGGAATCAAAGATGGCTGCTAATGTCTTCTACAATGCTGAGTCATGGAATAATTCTTATTTAATTTGGCGATCAATTCAGCATTTTTTTAAAAAGTGAAACTGGTAAAAAAAAAAAAAAAAAAGCTAACCTTTTGTTGCCCAAGCTAGAGTGCAGTGGCATCATCATAGCTCACTGCAACTTCAAACTCTGGGGCTCAAGTGACCCTCCCTCCTGCCTCAGCCTCCCAAGTAGCTGGAACTACAGGTGTATGCCACCACACCTGGCTAGTTTTATATTTTTTGTGGAGATTTGGGGGTCTCACTCTTGCTCAGGCTGGTCTCAAACTCCTGGCCTCAAGTGATCCTCCTACCTTGGCCTCCCAAAGTACTAGGATTCAGGTGTAAGCCACCATGCCCAACCTCAAAAAAGCTAACTTTTTAATGGTTCAGTAAAAGCTTCTATAGATAGGGTAGAGTCTTAGATTAGAACAAGAAAAAGGAAGAAAACTAACATTGAGTATGTTGTGTGATATCCTTTTTATGTAATCCTCACAAAACACTATTAGGTAAATAGTATATAATTCCTCACATATTCAGAAGGAGGTTTGGACAGATTAAATTACTTGTCCAGGTTTACTTGGGTAGGGAGTGGAAGACTCTAGGATTTCAATCCACCTCTGCTGACCTTCAAGGCGTCTTCTTTTAAAATGTTAACGTTCAGAAACTGAATCTGATTTCCCGATTTTATTTAAGATTATTGAAAGAACAGTTTCATCCCAAATAATAACTGAAGCTTTTACTATAGCATGGTAGTGGTTCAAGGTTCTTTTGTGAAATATCTCATTTGAGCCTTTATTTAGGTGGTAGAAAGGCAGGACTTGCTAAACTGGTTTTACAGATGAAGAAACTAAGAAACAAAGAATTTAGTGACTAGACCATGGCCGGGTTGGCAACATTGTTGCAGCTGTGTTCTAGGTCTCCTGAATCCCAATAAATCACCCTTCCCTAACTGCCCAGACAATTACTTTAAATGGGATTGTTTCACTGAACCACAGACCTCTGGGGCATAGCCTCCCAGGTTAATGTGAAGTTCGCTGTTGTAAAGTCACAAGGGCCAGGTTTGAGTTCAGGTTCAGTACTTTACTAGCTATGAGAACATGACCCTGGGGATAACAGAACTGCCTGGTGGGAATGAGCATAAAAGGAGATAAGGCAGTAGGTCTATTATAGAGGCTCCTCCATTTCCCTGGCCTCAAAGACCTCCTCCACCAGCAAAACCTGCTCTACTTTTCCCCTCTTAATTGTTTATCCCTTGGGCAGAATTTATCTGATTATGGCGAGTTTGGGAAAGAGAACTGGGCTAGCAAAGCCCAGTCCCTTCTTGGGTTCCCTTTTCTTCAGGACTTGTCAGTCTAGGACTGCATTCTGCCTGGCTGTAGGGCAGGGAGGAGCCATGCCTGCCGGGGAGGCCTTTGTTGCTCAGAGGTGAAGACACTGCGGACACAAATCCAAGTTCTCCAACCTACCTTATCTGCAAGAAACACGGTATTTTGATCTCCATATACTGGCCCCCTGAATCTATCTCCCAAATGGTTTCAAACTCAGGCAGGGAAAATGGGTTCTATTTACCAGCTTCCTGGAACCCAACATGCAGATAGGTTCTTTTATCTTCCTTGCTCATAAAAATGTCCTAAATTCACTATAAAATTATGTCTGAGCTAAGTTATAAATAACTTTTGATAGGTGATCCAAGTTTTAACTTGTAGATGTGAAGAATTCTGTAATACATAAACCTAAATGGGTATTGCTTCCCCCACGAACATCGCGGTTTTTGTTATTGGTGGTTCTGATGACATTTTGTTGAGTATTTCAGAAGTTTCAAGATGTCCAAGAGCAAACCAAATACCAAAAAAGAACACCTGATGAAATGGAATAATAATTATTATGCTAATAAAATACCACTAAAATTAGAAAAATGGAATTAAAATATTTCTGCTTTTAAAATTAGAGCCATCAAAGTGATTAGCAGTAGGGAAGTGCTAGAATCCTCCTCTGATGCTAAATTTTTGATACAAGAAAGTCATAAAAAATTATTCTTTGAACTTCTTATATCTCTTCTTACTGACGTCTGAGAAGCAGCACATCAACTTTTATCAAGGTGAGACTGATCGATCTTACCTGATTGCCCCTCCTCCTTTGGCATCTCAGACACTACTCTCTCCTTTCCTCCTACTCGAGGTCTTCCTTGCTGACCCTTCATGTGTTGCCAACTCGTTAAATGTTGGGGCTCTTGGTCCTCTTATTTTCTTCTTACTTTTATACCTTTTCCGTGGGCAGCCTCGTTCACGCTCCTTGCTACATACATGCTAAAGATTTCTAAATCTGTACTTGCCCCCTACATCGTTTCCCTGAACCACACATTCAAATTTCTAACTGCTGGATGCTCTACAGCTATTGCAAATGCAGCATGTCCAGTACTGACCTCATTTTATGCACTCTTTCTCACAAATTGGAGGATTTCATATAAATATCTGTTTTTGCAGCATCTTAAAAAATTAGAAAATCTGATGATACTGAACCCATGCGTTAACAACTGAGGGTGGAGCTGAGGAGTAGCTACCCCCTTTGCACGAGGCCTATGGTCTGTTGTTCACAACCCTTACTGCTCCTCACTGTCTTGCCCCTGCCTGACTCCACACAATATGTTTCTGGCCTGGCCCCTATAGGTGTTCTGGTTTGTGATCACTGATCTAGGCCATACTAGATCACCTGTTGAATTAAGAGATAGATGAATTAAAGAAGAAATAGTGTCATTCTTTTCTGTTTAGGCTGGAATTACCTGATTTTATTGAATCCTGGCTCCACCAGTTACTAAACTGATTGCAACTTTGTGTAAGTTACTTAACCACTCTGTGCCTCAGTTAACTCATCTATAAAATAGTGATAAAAATATAGTAGTTCCCCCTTAATCTACAGTTTCAGTTACCTCTGGTCAACTGCAGTGTGAAAATATTAAATGGAAAATTCCAGAACTAAACTATTCATAGGTTTTAAATTGTGCACTCTCTGAATCGGGTGATGAAATCTTGCACTGTCCCACTTTGTCGGCCCAGGAAGTGAATCATCCCTTTGTCCAGCGTATTCACCCTGTAGACACTACCTACTCATTAGTCACTTTGGAGCCTAAAACAGACAGATTGACCGTTGCAGTATCACAGTGCTTGTGTTCAAGAAACCCTTATTTGACTTAATCGTGGCCCCAAAGCACAACAGTAGTGATGCTGGCAATTTGAATATGCCAAAGAGAAGTCGTAAAGTGCTTCCTTAAGTGAAAAGGTGAAAGTTCTCGACTTAATAAGGAAAGAAAAAAAAATTGTATGCTAAAGTTGCTAAGATGTATGGTAAGAATCTTCTATCCATGAAATTGTGAAGAAAGAAAAAGAAATTCATGCTACTTTTGCCCTCGTACCTCAAACTGCAAAAATTACTGCCACAGTGCATGATAAATGCTTAATTAAGATGGAAAAGGCATTAATTTGTGGGTGGAAGACATAAACAGAAACATGTTCCAATTTACAGCAGTGTGTCGTGCCAGAGAGCATTGAGGCTATACAAAGACTTTGGCAAGAGATACCCTGAAACAAATGACACCACGCCATTGACTGCAAGTCAGGAATGGTCACACGGATTCAGAAATACAGAAAGTCAATAGTAGCCTAACACTAGGTCACATATCCTGCATTTACCCCACTTCATCTCATCACACAGGCATTGTATCATTTTGCATCATCACTAGAAAAAGAAGGATGAGTATAGTACAATAAGATATTTTGAGAGATACCACATTTACGTAACTTTTATTATAGTAAATTTTAATAATTGTTCTATTTTATTATTATTGTTATTAATCCCTTACTGTGCCTAATTTATAAATCAAACTTTATCAAAAGTATGTAGGTATAGGAAATAAAATAGTATATATAGGGTTTGGTACTATTTGTGGTTTTAGGCATCCACTAGAGGTCTTGGAACGTATCCCCTGAAGACAAGGGGGGACCACTAGAGTAGCTACTTACAAGTTGTAAATCACCTAAAGCACATAGGCAACTGAGAGCAATGCCCAACACACAGTAAACCACAGCGTTTGCTGCCTCAACTCCTACTGTTTCAGATCCTCTCCTCTGGATTTTTTTTTTTTTTTTTTTTGAGACAGAGTCTCACTGTGTTGCCTGGGCTAGAGTGCTGTGGCGTCATCCTAGCTCACAGCAACCTCAAACTCCTGGGCTCAAGCGATCCTCCTGCCTCAGCCTCCCTAGTAGCTGGGACTACAGACATGCACCACCATGCCCGGCTAATTTTTTTTTCTATATATTTTTAGTTGTCCAATTAATTTCTGTCTATTTTTAGTAGAGACGGGGTCTCGCTCTTGCTCAGGCTGGTTTCGAACTCCTGAGATCAAACAGTCCGCCCGCCTCAGCCTCCCAGAGAGCTAGGATTATAGGCGTGAGCCACCGCGCCCAGCCCTCTCCTCTGGATTTTATAACATAGTTTCCAAAAATGTTTCTAAAAGAAGATTGTTTCATAAGATTTCAGAATAGATTTAATCTGGCCCATGACCTATAAAGAATACAACTCAGAGGACCAGGCGCAGTGGCTCACGCCTGTGATTGTAGCTCTTTGGGAGGCTGAGGCGGTAGGATTGCTTGAGCTCGGGAGTTCAAGACTAGCCTGAGCAAGAACCAGACTCTGTTTCTACTAAAGTAGAAAAATTAGCCAGGTATGGTGGTGTGCGCCTGTAGTCTCAGCTACTTGGAAGGCTGAGGCAGGAGAATCACTTGAGCCCAGGAGTCTGAGGTTGCAATGAGCTATGACGATGCCACTGCACTCTTCTACCCAGGGTGACAGAGTGAGACTCTGTCTCAAAAAAATAGAACTCTGAATGTGGAAAACAATGCGAATGTACTTTTTCATTATTAAGAAGTGATATTTCAAATAGAAGTTCAGTTTTGGCAGCTGAAAGTAGTGAGAATGAATAGGCCCAAATGGAACTGACAAACACTCCATACCAATACCTTTTGTGATGGCTTGGCTAGAGTTTTTCTGTATGTGAAATCCATACCCAGTCAAAGGTGAAAGATGTTGTTTGACCCTACTCTGAATTTCCCACATAACTTTGAACAGCGATACCAAAACTTCTTCCATATGGCTGTTCTTTTGCCAGGAATCCTGTCCTCATGTCACAAAGCATGTTCTTACTTCCCCGTCAAGATTTATTTTCAGTGGCACTTCTGGGAAGTCTTCTCTGATGCTTTCTCCTTGATTGTTCACACTTACATTGAGTTGTGACAGTTGACACGTCTGCTTCTCTTGCAGTGAATTCCTCGAATTCTGGAACTACCTCTTATGCATTTAACTGGAGAGGATGTAGTTACAGGCTCAGGCTCTGATGCTGGGCTGCCTGTATTCAAATACTGACTCTGCCACTAATGGGCTTTATGGCCTGGGGACAGGTGCTGGATCTCTTTGAACCTCAATTTCCTCATCTACAGCATGGAGGTAACAGTAGTATATCATAGGGTCATTGTGAGGATTAAATGAATTAATATTTGTAAAACTATTTGGAGCAGTGTCTGGCACATGGAAGGCATTTAATAAATGGTACTGATTATTATTGTTGTTGCTATTGACTTGATTTTTCTTTATTTCCAGATTGTGTCTCTAGTTTCCTCTAATTGCTCGATTTACTCAGCATTACAATTAATGACAAATCTAATTTTACTGCTTTTTGCTTCTTCTGTCTTCAAGAACTAACCTTTCTGGTCATTAGCAAGGCTTTTAGAATGCTGTTTCTCATTTGCTGTGGACATGACATAAAAAACTTCCCACTAGGTTTTCTATCTGCTACTTTGCTAGCAATCAGCCTATTGGGAACATTTTATTAACCCTTTATTAGACTATTGTTTTACTTCCTTTGCCTAGATGAGCACTGTCCAAGTGGAAATACAAAGCAAGCAGCATGTGACTATCTAATACCTATGAAATAGACAATCAGCGAGATTTTACAACAGACTATATTTTACATTCTTGCTGACCTCTGTGCATACCTAGATCTCTTGTGCCTTGCAGATGTGCCTTGTCTAGCTGATTCGCATTGTAACTCTTCTGGATAGCTAATAATAATAATAACAATAGTAGCTAACTCAGGGAGGCTCATTTATAATTCATTAGATGATCATCTCTGGGAATGTAACCTTTTATATTATTGTTACGTAGGTCTGACAGGACAACTATGGATTGAGGATCTGTTCTATTAAAAAGGGCTATCTTGAAGGTAAATCTTTAAAGACTCCAGCCTTTGAGGAACTAAGGCTACCCTTGATGGACAGTGGAAGGAATCACACGTGAAATTCCTTGAATAAAAATTTATTGACTTTAAATAATTTTGCCTAATGCCACACAAAAAAAATGACTATTTTTACACTGTTAAAAAAAGAACTAACCTTTCAACATATTTAATATAAGAATCACAATCTGATCCTACAGAGATAGAACATTGCCAAATGAGACACTGAATGTCTAGTATTGGCAAAAGGTGCATAGCCCCATTCCACTTTTTTTAGCTTATCCTGTAACTCCTCTCTATTCCCTGATATGACCACTCTTGATCAATAAATTGCTTCCCTTTCATTTCTGTACTCCACTCCCATTCCCTTCTACCTACTCCAACTATAATGTGTGTAATATATATATCTGTTTGCATTTAATTAGTAAAGACGTTCATCTCACCCCATTACATCACCAGGTACTTGCCATCAACATGGCTTATAATTCATGATGTTAACTTTGATCTTCTAATTAAAGTGGTGTTTGCCAGGTTTCTTCACTATAAAGTTTTCCCTCCCTTTCCATACTTATTTCTTTTTTCTTTTTCTTTTCCTTTTTTTCTTTCTTTTTTTTTTGCGACAGGGTCTTGCTCTGTCACCGAGATTGGAGTGCAATGGTACCATCATAGCTCACTGTAACCTCGAAATCAAAGGAAGAGAATTAATCTCCAGCTCCTGGAGAGAAGAGTGTCTATATACATTCTTTAGAATTCTTCTATAAGGACAATTTCCCCCTTTACCATTTATTTACGTATTCAATAATTTTATCTTATTATAGACTCCTGTATATTTATTTATTTATTTTACTGTTATTTGCATTTATTTTATGCTGAATCTATTTCCATGCCATAAGTTTTTGTTTCTTCAGTTTCTTCTGAGATGTCTTTTTCTTTCGTGCAACTTTCTCATCTGGTTTTAGAACAATTTGTTCTTTTTCAGTAAGGGTCATCTCAATGTGACAAAGGGAACTTATGTATGGATTCATCCGACCATGAGCTCTGTAAGTATTGTGGGTGCTTTGTTCACCAGGATATGCTCAAGGACCAGAGAATGTGTATCTAAACCCAAAAGTTCAGCGTTACTCTGCATTTTTAAGTGTGTGCAGCAAAAATTCAGCACTCTTTTAGGGGCCACTGACCCTGCATCCAGTCCTACTGTTTAGCCTGGGCACGCCTACCAAACACCATCACCATTGTAACGTTAGAATGGTGTTTCTGTAAAGTGACATATTTCAGACATACTTTTGTATATGCATACCCTTGATGGCCTGGGACGTTTCATGGGTGTCCTTAAAGTGAACATGAAGATTTGAACCTCTTGATTTGCATGACTTTGTGGAGTTTTCTGGATCAAGTGAGCAGTGAACCATTTTCACAGATCTCCTCAGGCCACTTAGGGGGAAGAGCCATGGATATTTATTTTATTCTTTGGGTTATAATCCAACACCATCATTATTGCTGAAATTGTTCCAGCTTTGGCTATTGGGGACTCTTTCAGATTGGCTCCGGTATCCTTTTGATCTCTCTCTCTCCTATTTTTATTTTATTTTTCCAAACTTCTTTCCTTTCTGGCATTATGAGATATTCCAAACTCATCTTGTATTTTCCCTCCTTTAATTGGAAAATGGTATTTAGAAACCAAGATTTGTGTACTGGGCATGCTTGTTGCTACCACTGCATCTAGGCCCCCTCAGTGGACAAAGCTAGGAAACATATGTATGTATATTAACTTATGTATACACGCATCTCTATATATCATCTATCACTCTATCATCTATCTACCTATAAACATGAATTTATACTGGTATCTGTGACCCTAATCTAGCACCATGTGGTTCATTCCAGCCTTCTCCCTTGCTTATTTGTGACTTTTTCTCCGATAGTGAGAGACCTGGCTCCCATTATCTATAATTATTTACTTATTTGCTCAACCCTAGTATTATGAGTTTGGTTGTGTCACCCTGAAATTCGTATATTGAAGTCCTAACCCCTAGAACCTAATAATGTGACCTTATTTAGAGATAGGGGTCTTTACAGAGATAATGAAGTTAAAATGAGTTAATTAGAGTGGGCCCTAATTTGACTGATGTCCTTGTTAAAAAGGAAAATGTGAACACGGACACATATAGAGGGACGACAATGGGGAGAAGATGGACATCCACAAGTCAAGGAGAGAGGCCTGGAGCAGATCCTTTCCTCACAGCCCTCAGAAGTGACCAATCTAGTACTAATGGGGGATGAAGAAAAAAGGAGCTTCAATTTTAGAATATGTTTTAGCTGAGTGAGAATGAAAAAAGGAGCTTCAACTGAAAGTTTAGCATGGGCCAAGATCAGTGACCAGGGCCACCATTTATTATAATTAAATCAGATAAGTTAACTACATTGTGTGATTTTTTTGGGTATAAGAGGGGTCAATATGAAAAGCTCAAAGGTATTTTCAGGTCAGCTGCCTTCTACTCATTTGTTTCATTTTATTTTCTTTATAGCTTTTTCACTTACCCATACTGGAAATTGTTTCCTTTACTTGTTTATCATTTGTCTCACCTCACTAGAATATAAGTTTAATAAAATCAAGAACCTTGTCTTTCTTGTTCAATGCTATATTTCCAGTGTTTCAAGTCATGCCTGAATATAAATATTTGTTGAATGAATGCATAATCATTTATGATTAGCTTTTCCTAGACTTCAATGGCAAAGATTTAGATTTACAAACTGTGGTTCAAAAGACCATATTACAAAGGCATACATTATTAACAATTTTTCATTGTTTAGTTTCTCAGATTGGCTAGGATACACTGAAGGGAGAGGAACAAGCTGGAGAAAAGGGGCAAAGAGGGTATAAATTGGTAATGATAAGTCCTTAATTATGGGGGTGGGAGATTGAACCTAAGAAATTCAGAAACTTATGGCCATGAAGTGCTCGAAATTGATGAGGCTCTCTAAGTAAGATAAAAACCATCGTGAAGGCTAATTTCTCAATTTTATCTCAGTTCTACTACCATAAAGGTTTATGGAAAGGAGGTGATAGTTATTCAGCTCGTTTTTAATATGCTAATTACCTTGCATTGTGCATAGCTTTGATTAGAATGCAGTACTCTTGAAGAGGCAGTGCCAAGTTTATGTACATATTAAGCACTGGTCTGCCTTGTTTATGTACAGCGGGTTCTTCCTGAAGAGCATTATTTTATTTATTTATTTAATTTGTTATTTATTGTATACACACAGTATACATAAAATAAATATATATGTACAGTATATATAAAATAGATACTTATGTATTTTCACTATATTGCCAGCGCTGGACTCGAACTTCTGGGCTCAAGCGTCCTCCCACCTCCGCCTCCCCAGTAGCTGGAACTACAGGCACAAGCCCCCGCCCCCGGCCCCCCCACCAGTGATTATTGATGCTATTATAATCCTTGTTAGCATTGCATCATTGTTGTGTAGGGCACATATGAAGAAAGAAGGTTGAGAAAAACAAAAGAATTACATATGAAAAACGAAAATGAATGAGTAACTGAGATGTCTTTAGTGTCTAGTTGGAAAGGCAATTAATTTCAATCAGGTTGGGGAGTGCCATGGTAAAAATGGAATCCACTAAAGTGGAAGACACAGTTGCTAAACTTGAGGGTTACAAGAGAAGACTTCAGGCAGTTTGAAGTTTCAAGAAATACAACATTTAGAGAAGAGGTTGTCAAACTTTCCAGTCTCGGGATCCCTGTATGCTCTTAAAAACTGAGGACCCCCAAGAACTTTTATGTGCGTTACAGATACTTATATTTATCATATTAGAAATTAAAACAGAATTTTTGAGTAGTTATTTATTACTTTATTTAAAAACAATAAAGCAATCAAATGTTTACATAAAATAGCTTTTTAAATGAAAAATAACTAATCCCCTTTCCCCAGTTGAGTTTTTTGCAAATCTCTTTTAATGTCTGGTTTAATAGTAGATGACTGGATTCTCTTATCTGCTTCTATTTTCAGTCTGTTTCCTTATCAAATGTCATGTAGCCTCCGGAAAACTCCACTGTACACTTCTGAGAGAATGAGAATTCAAAAGGCAAAGTCTTTGTATTATAATATTATGGAAATAGTTTTGACTTTCCCCTTGAAAGGGTCTGGGGATCCTGGGAACAGACTTTGAGAACGACTGATTTAAGAGTTAACGTTAGTCAATTCAGCATCAATTGAAAAGTAGCCATGAGGTTTCACAAGCCAGAGGATTTAATAGGATTTACTTTTTCAGAAAGATGAAACAGCGGACATAGCATGTCCTCATTATAAAGCATCTACAGAATGCACAAATATGCTTTTTTCATCAAAAAGCTAAAGCCGAAATGAGGTAAAAGGATGGAGGGGTAGGGATGAGAAGCATTCCCGAAAGGTGTGGAGACCCATGATTTAGGAGAAGCAAAACCTGCGGCAGACACCGCGAGGTGGTCACGAGGAAAGAACTGTTGTTCTTAGGCGGGGAAGGAAAATGGTTACCAGGGGAATTGCAGAAATTAGGCGCAGCAGGGATGGGAACTAAAGAACGCTCAAGGTGTAGGATGCGACGAACCCGGGACCAGGCGACTGGCCCCCGCCCTCAGCTCCGCCCGCACAGCGCTAAAGCGGGCGAGGCGGGCCTTAAGCGAGGCCCTGCGGGTCAGGCCTTTCTCCACAACTGATGGGGTTGAGATTTCCTTTCCAGCGCAGCCGGGGGAAAAGAGATGGCGGGGTGCGTAGCGGGCGGAGGAAGATAGACACAGACGGGAACCAGAGGAACCCAAGCGCAGCACTGGGGTAGCGGGGAGAGAGAAGCCCTAGGTAAGGGCATGGAGGTCGCTTGGGAAGAAGGACGGTTCTGTCGCTAGGCAACCCAGCCTGGGCCCGCCTCCCGCTCGCGTTGCTAGGAGACGACGAGGCCAGGGGGAGGGCGGCGGAGCGGGCCCTACGTGCTGACGCTAATTGTATATGAGCGCGAGCGGCGGGCTCTCGGGTCTTTTTTAGCGCCATCTGCTCGCGGCGCCGCCTCCTGCTCCTCCCGCTGCCGCTGCCGCCCTGAGTCACTGCCTGCGCAGCTCCGGCCGCCTGGCTTCCCGTACTAGCCACCGGTAACGAATGGGGGCCTGGAAGGGAAGGGGGAGCGAGGAGTTGGCCTGGCTGCCTGCGCGAATCGGAAGGACAGAGGGACGGAGGGATGGAGGGACGGGGAACCCTGAGGCGGGGCCGCTGGTCGCCCGGGGCCTCCTGGGTCGTCCTGTGAGGCGGGCGCCGTCCGCGGAGTCCCGATCTCACGGCCTGAGAGGGGCCCTGGGGTCGGCCAGAGCTTTTTCCGGACGGCTGAGGCGCCGTGGGGGCCGGCGCGGCCTGAAGGGCCTAAGGTTATCTCAGCCCCACCGTCTTCTCCGGGCGGACCGGAGGGAGCGAGGCCGCGGCGAGGCCCGGGTGCTCGGGGAGTCGGTGGCCGCTTATTGAGGGGCCGTTGGGCGCCGGGAGTGTGGGCCAGGCCCGAGTGTGGAGCCCGCCACCTCCTCGACGCCCCTGCTTCTCCCTCAAAAATAACCCCCAGAGGGAGGCCGCTGGGGGATGGAAAGAACGGCGGAGGCTGCACATTCCGACGGGAGGGGAGGGGCCGTGGAGGGACGAGGCCCCGAGGCGGGGAGGGGGCGGGGGAGGCTGCGAGGCTCCCGGGCTCTCCGCCCACTGGGGGCGGCGGCCATTCCGGGAGGGAAACCCCCCGGTGGCTTCCCTCGACACGTGGTAAGGGGCTGCGTGGCCGCCGCTTGGGCCTGTCTGGAGACCCTTCCTGGGGTGTATCCTTACTTTACTGAAAGTTTTAGAGATGCTGGGATGTGCAAAGGACTAGTGAGCTAACAAGCCCGGCCCCTGGGTTTCAAACTTTCCTGCTTCTCTTTGGTCTTAATCTTTTTATTGGTACCAGAGGGCAGCATGAACGTTAGCTGTGGTAGATGATGGGGAAGGGCTTCCTCTGCTAGGATTTTAAGGAATTAACGCGTGTAAAGCGCTTATGTTAGCTGTTATTAACTAAAGATTGTTCTGTGTATCCCAAATACAGCTAGAACTTAGATGACTTGACTAGTGTTTTTTGTTTGGGGAGAATGGATCCTAATTGATCTAGATCTCTAAACGGTTTTAAGATGAAAATAAAGACTTTGGCCTGTAAGGGCTTTGTTCTGGGCTTTCCATTGCTTTCTTAAAAATTAGTTTCTTTATTGATGGACCCAGAATAAGATACTTAAATAGCTGTTTTCATTTTAAGGTGGATGGGGGTGGGATGGAAGAAAGAAGTATGGGGTGGAATGAGGCGTTAATATAAACTTAGACGAGTTTGTAGCCTGCTAACTTGTCAATGCCATTTACTCAAAAATCTCTGGAACAGCAGTGAGGGGAGGCTGGAACTGAGATCTGTCTGGGAGGACTGGGCTTGCATAGTACAAAAAGGATGAACCAGGCACGGGATGTCCTCAAGGTAGACTACCACTAGTCTGATCAGTTCTGAAATGACTACGTCTTTGGTTTTTTTTTTTTTTTTTTTTGACTACGTCTTAAAATCCACAACTTAAACACTGCTTACCTGGTTTCAGGAGAGTTGTAAAGTAAAATTTGCCATTTTTGAAAATAGGTGGATTCAAAACATCCTTTGAGACTGGTATCTGGGTCCTATTATCAGCTTAAATTCTTTCATTCTTATTTTACTTGGGAAGTAAAACACATTTCTTTTGGCTAAGAGAAAGACCATCGATGTATAGTGTAGCTTACTTAAAACTGAAGAGAGGTAAATGAGATTTACAGTGATCTTGAGGGACTCCTGTGCCTCAAGTTTGTGGGAAATTGCCTGAATTCAAATAATGGCCCAAATGTAAACTGTATAGTTTAGTTTTAAGAAGACTGGTCCTTTGGAGAATATATGGAACTAAACATTGGCAGGTAGACTTTTATATCTATCATTATAAGACCTTGACTTTCAGAGATGCTCTTTCCAAGTCAACATTGCTTATGTTAATTTAATAAATAGAAACTTAAAAGTTTTCACTATAACAACTTAAAATCTTTGTAAATTGTATCTGCTCGAAGTACCTATTTTTATGTTAGGGCCATTAATTGATAGGATTTTTAAGCTAAGACTAAATGTGGCAAATGACCGCTCTTATTCTTTAATGAGATTTCTGGAAAAACACGTGTACCAGAACTAAATCCAAAATGCTGTTCCTCATTTTATTGTTCAGCTTGCCTCTATTGGCTCCAGTGACTGATTTAATTCTAAACTCCCCAAAATATGTTCAAAACAGAGGGTTTTTTATAGAAAGGGCTTAAAGAGGCAGAATCAGTTTGACTTCAGGGTCTGAAGATGTCAAATTAAAATACTGTACTTTGCTTGCTTTGTTAATTTTTTGCTTGGTGACAACTTTGAAATAAAACGAAGGGATTAGAGACAATGAATCCTCATCACTGAATACTAATGATCAATTTATTCAGATCCTCAAGTTTAATTAAACTTGTAATTGTGTTCTTAGTTTATTCTTTGAGTAAATATCTTAACACCTATTTATATCATGAGCAAAACAGGCACATTGGTTACCTATATGTAAAATAACTTATGATGAATGCTATGAAGTAAAAAGGCATAGGGTAAAAGGAAGGGGGAGCATAGAGTAGTATTTGTAACATTTTTTACCTAAGAATGTTATAAATTATAACTGGGAACTGGTTATAATTAATGATACTAAATTCCATTTTAAACTAGTTTCATTTGAATAAGTTCCTTCCTTGTTGAGCAGAGTAGGGGTTAGAAGGTGAGAGCTGTTGCTTTATACCTACCCTTATAAGTTGTTTAGCATATTGACAGCAGACCACTAGAGCACATTACTGGGCTTGCCATCAAAAGTGGCCTCTATACTTCTGGTTACTAACTCTGCTTTTTACTGTTACATATTTGGATATATTTTTACTCTTTCAGAATTTTTATACATTTTGAATTTTATTGAAGAAGGGGGCTATAATTTTGAAGAGCTTTTAAATTATTTTCTAAAGAGGGTACAAAAGAGCACAACAGCAATACGTAAGTCAACACTTAATGGGTGATTATTCAGGTATAATTTTAAATTCTTCTATGTGTATTATTTAATACTCTCTGAGGTGGGTAGTGTCAACATTTTAACAAGGAAACAGGTACAGAGTGGTTATCCAGGCTTACATAACTGAGCAATGATAAACTTATGAGATAATTTTTGTACTGGTTTCTAAAGGATGTTCTGGTGACTTAAACTGCTACAAGTGATCATGTGTGTTAGTCCGTTTTCTGTTGCTTAAAACAAAATACCTGAAACTGGGTAATTTATAAAGGAATTTCTTATAGTTCTAGAGGCTCAGAAATCCAAGGGCCTTCTTGGTGGGAACTATAGTGTCACATGGGGAGGCAGAGCCCTCATGATCCAATCACCTTAAAGGCCCCACCTGCAAATAGTGCCACATTGGGGATTAAATTTCAACATGAGTTTTGGAGGGTTCAAATATTCAAACTATAGTAGCATCAAATTCAAAAGCACTCTATCTTGGATTCCACTGTACTCCAGGGAAAAGGTATAGCACTGAACGGTCATGAAGTCTTCCAACATGGAATTTGTTTACATACAGTGTGTGGGTTAATGATGGGAGTATTTTCTGAGACATGGCATGATTAGGCGATTTTGTTGTGCAAACATCATAGAGTGTACTTACACAAACCTAGATGGTATAGCCTTCTACATACGTAGGTATATACCTAGGCTATATGGTGTAGCCTATTGTACCCTGAGGATATAGCACTTTGGGGTCCTAATTAATTTGGGAGTGTTGCTGTAAAGATTCCTCACCTTGGACAGGCCAAGGATTTTGATTTTACTACAAGATAGTTAAAACCAAAGTTTATGTTTGCTGGTAATTAGCAATTGCCCTGAGGGCAGAATTGCCTGCCTTCTGTTTCCTATTTTGCCTTTAATTTTGGACTAGTAGTAATTCCTTACTATCTTGTTAGCATTTCAGTGCTTTTAAGATATTAACAAATATTTTACTCTGTACTTTTAATAATTTTCCATTGGTAGAATTGATAGACATAATCTAGCTTGTCAGTATCAGACAAGGAATCTTTTTAATTTAACTTTTATTTTTAATTTTAGATTTACAGAAAAGTTGTAGAGATTGTTCAACGAGTTGCCATATGTTCCTTACTCAGTTTCTCCTAATGTTGACATCTTGCATTACAATGGTATGTTTGTCAAAAATAATGTTAACCATCATCCAGTTAATTATTTTGCCAGAACCCTGATCCCACATTTAAGGATAATTCAAAATGTACCATATGTAAACATAGCTTGTGTTTATTGAGTATTTACTAGGTATCAAACATTGGTTAAGTTTTTTATATGGATTTGTTCCTTGAATCTTAAGTGTAATCCAGTGAAGGAAAAATTTTTTTCTACTTATAGATGTTGAAATGGGGTCAGAAGTTGTTAGCCTGAGTTAGGTTTTTATAAAGCTGATGTCAACTCAAGTAATGTGACTATAAAGTTGGGCCTAGTATACAACCAAGAAATTCAATTTAGCCAAAATGGACAGGTTGTAGTAGGCATCACTGGGGAGATAAATGCTGGTCTGTCTTGGATTCTCTTTAATAAAGACAAATAATTTCATTTTAAGAGTTTCAACTCCAGGGCTGGGTGCGGTGGCTCATGCCTGTAATCCCAGCACTTTGGGAGGCTGAGGTGGGAGGATCACTTGAGTCCAGGAGTTCAAGACCAGCCTGGGCAATATAGCAAGACCCTGTCGCTGCAAGAAAAAAAAATTAGGTGAGGAGGTGCATTCCTGTAGTCTCAGCTACTCCAGAGGCAGAGGCAGGAGGATCGCTTGAGCCCAGGAGTTAAGTAAGCTATGATTGTGCCACTGCACTCTGGCCCGGGCAACGGCAAAAAAAGTTGTGACTCTAAATATAACACTGCAGAATGGACACTGAGGATAGCAGTGTAACCATTCTTCTGTGAACATGTTAAAATGTTACAAAAACAAAAATTTGAATTTGGAAGCTGTGAGGTTTTGTATCTCATGTCACCCAGGCCAGAATGCAGTGGCCTGATCATAGCTCACTGTAACCTTGGACTCCTGGGCTCAAGCCTTAGCCTCTGGAGTAGCTGAGACTATAGGTGCCCACCACCACACCTGGCTAATTTTTAAAATTTTTTTTGTAGAGATGGGATCTGTGTTACCCAGGCTGGTCTTGAACTCTTGGCCTCCCAATTGCTGGGATTACAGGTGTGAGCTGCTACATGCAGCCTCTTTCATATTTTTGACAGTTGCTGGCTTTACTAGACACTGTATTCAGCCCAGCAAATTCCAAATTGTTATTAAATAAGCTTCTGGGTATTGGAAAACCAAATACAGTCATGTCCTGCATAACGACATTTTGGTCAACAGTGGACGACATATAGGATGATGGTTCTATAAGATTATAGTGCCATATTTTTACTGTACCTTTTCTAGGTGTTTAGATACACAAATACTTACCATTGTGTTATAATTGCCTACCGTATTCCATAATATGCTGTGCAGGTTTGTAGCCTAGAGCAATAGGCTATACCATCGTAGCCAAGGTGTAGTATGTTATACCATCTAGGTTTGTGTAAACACAGACTATAATGTTTGCACAGTGATGAAATCGTCTAATGGAACATTTCTCAGAACGTATCCCCATTGTTAACCATGCATAAATGTAATGCAGAATGAAAAACAAGTTTTCATTTCCCCACAGTCTCTTCTATAGGGAAACTACTGTTAGATTTCTGATGTATCTTTCCAGAAGGATTTTATTTATATGAAAGCATGTGCGTATATAAGTATACGTATTCATATGTATTTTACCATACATCCTATACCTTATTTTGATGTCCTTTCTGTATCAACTTAGAGATCTGCTTCATTTTTGACAACAAAGCATTCCATTGTATGCACATTGCAAAATAGTACTAAGTTTATAACACAAGCTTTGTGTACTTCCCTGAAGAAGAATACAATGCCATGATTGGTAAAAGCAGGTATAATTCTGTATTCATGGATCTTGTCTGGTCAGTTGAGAGGTCACACTAATTTATAATTACAGACCGAGATATCTTTTGATGGAAAAAAATAGAGCTATATAGGAGTGTGTATGACTAAGAAATCTTATTTAACTGGAATGTGCAGGTTAGAGAAAGCATCTCTGAAGAAGTAAAACTTTGAGCCGAGAGCCAAAAGAGGTGCAAGACTTGTTCACCAGACAAACATGAAAAGCAAAGGCCCTAGATTCTTCATAATTTTTTTTTTTTTTTTGAGACAAGAGTCTCACTCTGTTGCC
>NW_012148419.1:2111069-2111617 GCF_000956105.1 Propithecus coquereli
TAGTTTCCTCTGCCCATCTCTACTCATATATACCTAGTGAAAATTGTAGGCATTTTGGGCTACATAAAGTCACTGTTATAACTACAGTCAGCCCCCCACATCTGTGGATTCCTCATCCATGGGTTCCACATCTGTGAATTCAGCCAACTGCAGATTGAAAATATTTGGAAAAAAGCAATAAAAAATAATACAATAATAAAAAATACAAATTAAAAATATAGCATTACAACTATATAGCATTTACATTGTATTTGGTATTGTAAGTAATCTAGAGATGATTTGAAGTATGTGGGAGGATATGCATAGGTTGGATACAAATACTACACTGAGCATCTGAGGATTTTGGCATCCTTAGGATTTCCTGTAACCAATCCCCCATGGGTACTTGTTCCTGTATGAACATTAGTATTTGTCCCTACATAAAAATTAATTTTTTAAATGCTGTTTAGACACAAGCAACTAAATCTCTAATCCAAATGTTAATGTAAAATAACCAGAAGGAATTGTGTAATGATGCCATATATTGACTTAGGTATCTTTATCTGTCC
>NW_012148419.1:2111667-2115602 GCF_000956105.1 Propithecus coquereli
AAAACAGATAAAACATACTTACAAATAGACTAGGATATATTAGGAAGAAATATTTTCTTTATAATTTGTCTAAAGGATAGACATTGGATCAGTAATAATACTTCCCTCAAATATTAACATCTGATTGATAATATCAGTCTTTTCTGTTCTTACCTCTTAGGTAATAGGGATATATTAAGTATGTTGATATGAAAGTAATCACATCTTGTAAGATTTTATGTGTTAAATATATACTAAGATTTTCATTTTTTAAAAGATAATTTTAATGTGGGATTCTATTTTAACCTGTATTTTTCTCATAATCTGTAGATTATTTATGGCATTCAGCCATTTTTCTGCCTGAATATAGACATTCACCTTAAGTTTTGCTTTTCTTTTATTTTTATGTTTTATTTTTGAGATGGAGTCTAGTTCTGTCACCTGGGCTAGAGGGCTGTGCTGTGCCATGTCATCAGCCTAGCTCATAGCAACCTCAAAACTCCTAACCTTAAGCTATCCTGCCTCAGCACTCCCAGAGTGCTACGATTACGGGTGTGAGTCACCACGCCTGGCCTGAGTTTTGTTTTTCTAAAAGTAGTATTCTCTTAAGTTAATAACGAATCTTTTAGTGGGAAGAAACTTAGGATATGCTTTGATCAGACCTCACAGTACATTTATTCAAGTCTTGTAACCAAAAATTTTGACAATGTGCCAGCTTATCTGGGAGAGGATGGGGACGTTGGTGGTTATCACTGATGTGACAAGAGGTACAGGTATATTTGAAGAGACAGGGAAGACCTACTTGCTATAGGTTGGGACCCAGAGCTTCCAAACTGTCATGAAATAGTTTAAATGGCTGATATTTGATACAGGGATTATTATTAAGCCTTTTTAAAACAGATCTTCAGGGGGCATAATAAGTACAAGTAGGCAGCAGGTTCTTTTTTTTTTTTTTAACATGAGTTTGATAAAAAATGAATACTGTTATGAAGGAGTTTGTTCTGAAATGCTAAGTAGCCTAAAATTTTCAGCAAAAACTGACCATTCGTGATTGTTAAAAGAATTTGAATAGAAATCCTTTCGTGTGCTGTTCCTTTCCTATAATTATAGCAGATATTGGATTCTGTACCAATGGTGCTATTATCATAGTCCTAATACAATAGATCCGAAAAGCCTAGTGGTAACTTGCTTGTTTTAAGCAGTACTCTTTGAAAAAATTATTTTTCATGACTTAAGAAAGTCTTTGTATGTTCTGTGAGTTTTTCTAATTCCTAACACTGATGCTGTTTTAAAGGGAATATACATTTCTACTTGGGATAGTTTTCAACATGGTATTGATTTGAAGGGCTTTGGCTTTAAATGTTTTTACAGGTTTTAAATAAATAATAATACTTTTTTTAACACTGATATTTTTCTCCATAGGTATTTGGAGATCTTAACAACATGGCAGACATTGACAAGTAAGTGGCAGATAGTTGGGTTGTTTTTCAGAGATTTGACATCACTTCATACTGTGATGTAATTAAGTCTTAGCAGCTGTACAAATTTTGTATTATGAAAATGTATCATAATAACTAATGCTTAGTATCTGAATATGTTGGGTACAGTGTATCCAAGTTAAAATATATATAATTATTGTCATAAATAGAGTAAATCATTTGTCAGTTTTTATTCTTAGGAAAGTGCTGAGCACAATAGTGGATCATTTTTACCACATATGTATTTTCCAAAGATTTTACTGGTTACATTGTAATGAATCATACATAGTATATGTATAAGATGTGTATACAATGTGTATGTAGAGTTTAAACAATATTAAGACACTTGTGTACAATTTAAAAATAAAGCATTACTATCAGAAGCCCTGTGTGCCCATTCTCAATTGCATCTTCCACCTTTCCTCTCTAGAGGTGTAAGCACTATCTTGGCTTTTGTCTTTAGAGTTTTACCACCTATAAATTCTCAATCTGTGTTTAATTTTGAAAATCTGAACAGCAGTCACAAACTTAAATGTGTAAAGCAATATTATGGCTGTGAATTGAAGGCTCCAAGAAAGGATAATAAAAAGAAAAAGAGACTATCTGGATCATAGTCTGGCTTCAGCTTTCCTAAGTCTTTACAAGGACCTGTTCTGGAGAAGTCATTGAGCTAGGTCATACATCCTGGGAAACATAGGTTTAATCAAGTCGGCATGTGACAGGGTTCTAGCGTGGGTGGATGTTTTGCAGAAATGTAGTCAGGGAGAATGGGATTAGCTGCACAATATTTGTTGTTTGTAATTTTACAGTAGCCTGTGTTAAAATAAAATACTTGGGAGTGAAGAGGATGATATTGATTATCCACAGCTGTAGTACGCATCAAGGCATGGAGGTGGGAGGGCAGGAAACTTCAACACAAGGTCAACACATGCAAGTACTACTATCTTCTTCAGGTTTCCTTTTGTTTCTCCTCTCTTGGGTTTGCCGTTTGCTATATCTCACGTTGTTTACTTCTTGGTTCTAGTACCTTCTTGGAAGAGTACAAGTGAAGTAAATTATTTTGAGATGTGGAATGATTGAAAAATGACTCTGCTTGATTGTTTGGGTGTAGAATTCAAAGGTGGGAATTATTTTTCTTTGGAATTTTGAAGGCATCGCTCCATTGTCCCCTTGCTTCCAGTGTTGCTGTGTTGAAGTTCCAAAGTCATTATAATTCTTGATCATTTATGTGATAATTTCTTTTTAATATACAGTAGTATATATATTTCTGGAAGCTACTCTGGCTTCAGAGTTCTGAAATTTTCACATTATTTTGTTGGTTTTTTCATCTCTTATGTTAGACATTCATTGGTAGACCTTTTCAGTCAAGCAATTCAGTGGCTTTCAAAGGGAATATTCTTGACTTAACTTTTTTGATTGTTTAGTTTCTGTTTTTCTGAAGCTCCCCGTTAGATGTTCTATGTTAGATTGGTCTTCTAATTTTCTTTTGTCCCATTTTTCATCTTTGTTTTTTTGCTCTTCTTTCTGCCATGAGCTGAAGAATCTTATCTTTCAAATCTTCTATTGTTTTAGCTTCTAAGATCTCCTTTGTTCTCTGTTCCTGTTTTTTATTGCATCCTGTTCTTGTTTCTTTGATTGTAATGTCTTTTCTCTGGATATTTCTTCCTTTTGTATATAGTCTATTTGCTCTTAAATTTTCTTTTCCTTGTTTGTGTTTTAGTTTCTGCAAAAGGCTTTCCTCAAGTATGAGGCAATACTTTGTTGTCTGCTCATTAAGATTGGCTGGGGTGGGAGTAAGGGTAGTTGAGGGATGTTTAAAAAAAGTTGATTGGAAAATTTGAGTGTTGGAGGGGGAGGCTTATTAATTTGGGATTTTAGTGTAGAGTCATTAGAGTGGGCATTTGTTATGAGAACCCGAATGTCAGAATGGTGTTTTTTCCTAGGTTGGTAGATTCTCCAGTGAACAGTATCTGGGTAAAGATCTGGTTTTCAGTATTGTGGGAGCCAGACTGGGAGAAGGTAGCTAGGGAGAGGTCTCTGCAGTCAGCATTGGAGTGTGAACATAGCCTGTCCTGTATCTTTGATGCTTTCAAATGTCTGTGGTCTCCTACTCGAAGTTCTGAGTTTTACCCTTGCCAGAGAAGAAACTGCCATATTTTTGCTAGGGTTGGGGGAGAGATCTAAAGATTTAACTGCTTATCAGTTTTTACTTAGTCCTTCCTATTTTAGCTACCTTCATACCCTAGGCTTAGTTTTATAAGTGTACCTGGTGCTACCAGTTCTTTTGAAGACTCTGTGTTCGGGCTGGTTCTCAACTTTCCCCACTGTTAACATAGATTTCACTTCTCTCTGTGAAGTTGATTATCACTTGTCTGTTTTCCAGCTTTGACAATTTTGTTACCCTTATCTCCTTGCACTTTAGTGTTTAAAAACTCCCTTATTGTAATTTTAGTGGGGATTTTGGAAAGATTAAGGTCA
>NW_012148419.1:2116852-2120403 GCF_000956105.1 Propithecus coquereli
ACTCCTGGGCTCAAGTGATCCTCCTTATTCAGCTTCCTGAGTAGCTGGAACTACAAGCCTGTGCCACCATGCCTGCCTAATTTTTGTATTGTTTGTAGAGATGGGGTCTCTAACTCTTGAGCTGTAGCGATCCTTGCACCTCCTCCTCCTAAGTGCTAGGATTACAGGCATGAACCACTGCATCTGGCCTATCCCCCTTTTTAATGCTAGATGTAATCTCCTATTCAACAATGAGATTTTTGGTAATTTAAGATGAGATGGGAAGGATGCTATCTTATTACTTCTCTCTCAATGGTACCATCTTCCTGGCTTTCCTCTTAAGCAAGAAGTAGGCTCAGAGGTCTTCTCCTTAACTGTTCTTCCATACCTCCACTATGAAGTACAGAAAAAGCAGGAAAGTCCAAAGATAGTAACAGCCTGATATGGTTGCTTGACAGCCATCGGGGATCAGGGATCTTTCTGTTTTTCCTGACTCCTTTATCCTTAGCTGGTGACTTCCATTCTCTAGGGTGACCCTGGTCCATTTTTGTTGCTGGAGCTCTAGCCAGCACTATATGGGAGGGAAGGAGAGATTAAGATCAAAAAGGCTTCCCAGCTGTCTACGATTTTATAAGGATACTTCTTCAAAGTTCTATATTCTGCTTTTTTATCTTGCTGCCAAAGCATAGGGTGTAGCCAGATCTAGCTAAAAGGTAGACTAGGAAAATGTAGACTTTTAGCTTGGTGTGTTGCTATCCCATATAAAATGAGGATGTTTTTACTAAGAAGGAAGAGTACAGTCAATGGAAATTAGGTAGAAAGCACATACTTCCTGATGTCACATTCCCCAAAATCCTACCAAACCAAATTTTTAAAGCTTGAAAAGTATGAACTTTATATTTGACCACTTGCTTTTAATGAAGATTTAAGTACTTGCAATTTGTACTTGTTTACATATGAGTTAGAAAACTGAGTTACCTATCGAATTTCCTATTTCATATCTTTGAAAGAGGCATACTAATTTAGAAAATGAATTTAAATTTTTCTATAACTTTTTTTGGTTATTGGTACATTTGAACCTTGGTGTGATACTATGATATTGTAGCAAAGAACAGTGTGAACTTGATCAAGATTTGGATGATGTTGAAGAAGTAGAAGAAGAAGAAACTGGTGAAGAAACAAAAATCAAAGGTATTATTTTAAATTACTTCAGGAGCCAGAGGCTGCTGGCATGTGTCTTCCAGAGGGTAGTAATAAGTACCATTCCCTTTTTTTGGACCCCTGTTCAATGTCCACTTTATCCACTGGTCCATACCTCCAGTTTAGTACTTGTATGTGTGTGTGTGTGTGTGTGTGTGTGTGTGTGTGTATGTATGTGTGTCTCTGTGTGTGACAGAGTCATTACTGCTGAAGTCACATGGTGTAGCTGTGTCAGCCAGCTAGCTACCCGTGAGTTTTGTCTGAATTTAGAAATGTTACAGGTGGTGGTGGTGGGGTTATTTTTGGTGGTGCTTCTAAACAGTATGTTTAGTGTTTAATATATAGAAAACATGTAGTATGTCTGTCTTTTAAAAAATCCACTCCCTCAACCCACCCACCAAACAAACCAAAAACCCCTTATCTGTTAAATATTGGCAAAAATCATTCAAAATTTAGCAGACAATTTTTAAAAGGATGGTGGTGGGGAATTGTACTGCTTTAGCTTACGCCCTGTAGATCTGGGCCAAGAATATTAAGGTACCAGAAGACCTAACTTTGTTTTTAAGCGAGTTCTGTTAATTGTGAAAAGGCTTCTGAACTTGTAGCTTCAGCTTTTATTTTGCAACATTTTCTTAATAGATACAGGACTATATCCTCAGTGACCAATGTTGATATTTCTAAATGCATGTTGGTTATCACAGCTGTACATTGTCATAATTGAATTAATATTAGAAGTAAATTGACCCTTAAAAACATAATTTGGAAAATTAATAGCAATTTTGTATAACTGTATTGATGAAGAGAAGATAGTGACATAATTTGTTTTGTATAAATCTAGATTATGTTTGGATTGAGTATACTTTTTAAAGGCCACTAATAACCAAGTTTTGTTTGGCCTCAGTTAACCACCTTTGACTGTCTCAACTATTAACATTATTTGTATACCCAGAAATTACACTACACAAGCATTAAACATAAACATTCAGGTCACTGATTTCATCTTTCTCCCAGACTTAAACCTATCACTATATTTACAATTTTCTGATACTTGTTATGTATTATCTACCTTCAAAAGACTGTCAAGAGTCATAGATAGGCATCTGGATGAAGCTTTGAGCTTCCCAAAATGCAAGGTGGGTGAACACAAGATACTAGGAAGAGAAAGGATATTGTTCATAGTGGTTGTGGCAGTGGCCTTGAGAAATGCTGTACTTTACAAGATCATTAGGAATCTCAACTATTTCTGGACGTTGGGTTTTCCTAGAGTGTATTTTCTTTAGTTTCCTCTGCCCATCTCTACTCATATATACCAGCAATTTATAGGCCAGTTAGGAAAACTTCATGAGATTGGATTGTCCTATTAAAAAAGCATAATATATTTTCATAAAATCCTTCTTTTGATGCCCTTTTTTTTTAAAGCGCGTCAGCTGACTGTTCAGATGATGCAAAATCCTCAGATTCTTGCAGCCCTTCAAGAAAGACTTGATGGTCTGGTAGAAACACCAACAGGATACATTGAAAGGTACAAGTTCTTCTTTTCCATAGCCCTTATTTATCTTTCTGTAATCAACATTGCAGGTATATCTATTTTTGAGACCATCTAGGATTTATATACATAGTAGTGGAAACCTAATGTCTGTTAGCATCTAAAATAGGATTATTGGAAGTTTAAAATTTTCTTAATCGCACCTGTTTACATTGGTCTTTTAAAGTTTATTTTGGTTCAAGTCCATAGGAAATGTACCGATCTTAACCATTTCTGAGATTTGTTTAGAGGTTTGTTAGAAATGCACAAAATCAGAAGAAATACAGATTTCTCACATAATTCATGGGTGATATAAATCATTAATAATAGCCTTATTCAGCTTACACAATTTTTTAAACTCAGTTTTATGATTTCAAGATCCATTCAGGTTATTATCTATGTGTATCTAGTTAGTAGCTTCTAGATGTTGCCTAGTTCTCTGTAGTGTGTTTTCATTGTGTTCTATTATCTGCCTTTCCTTTGATGGACTCTTAATCTTTGT
Organism: Propithecus coquereli; assembly: GCF_000956105.1. Taxonomy (NCBI): domain Eukaryota; kingdom Metazoa; phylum Chordata; class Mammalia; order Primates; family Indriidae; genus Propithecus; species Propithecus coquereli. Next base: position 2,120,059 of record NW_012148419.1, read on the forward strand.
TAGTGTAAATTCTATAGTGACGATGTCCTTGTACATGTCCTCTTATGGAATGTATAAGAATTTCTTTGGGGTATGTATTTGGCAGTGGGATTGCTATTTATAGGATGTGCAAGCCTTAAGCACTCCTAGTGTGATTTCCAGAAATACTGTACCCAGTGTATGAAGGTTGATTTATCTTTGTGTCTCTGCTAACAATTGGCATCACCCAGCTTTGTAGGTTTTTTTTTCATTTTTAAATCAATCTAAGACGTGAGCTCATTTTGTTTTATTTGTATTTTTTTGATTTCTAATGAGTTTTGAGGTTCTGTTTATAATGCTTGTGATCCTTTTAGGTTGCACATTTGT
>NW_012148419.1:2124014-2125887 GCF_000956105.1 Propithecus coquereli
CTATGAAATTATATATTGAAAGTTCTTAAATAACTTAAAAATAACAATTTATTTTTTCTTGTTTTTAGTGTTTCTTTTGAAGCCTGGTGTTAGCCTCATTCCTTTTCCTTTGTAGGTTCTTTGCTCTTTTTCAATGAACCCCTTTAGAATTTTCTTTTGTCTTTGATATTCATCAATCTCATTAATATGTTTGGGGTAAAGATTTTTATATTGCTTTAAATCTTAGAAATTTATCATTCTCATTTCTTATGATAATCTCCCCCTTCTCTGTCAGCTTTTGCTACTTTTGTCATCCATATCTCAGATTTTCTATTTTCTGTCTTTCATGCTACCTTCTGGGAGAACTTTTCAACCTCATGGACTTTTTCTTCAGTTCAGTCTATCCTGTTTATCCTATTTGTTGGTTATTTTAGTTACTGTATTTTCCATACTTAACATTCCCACTTTGTTTTAGATTTCTTGGTCTTGTTTCATATTATCTTTCCTCATCTCTAAATATATTTACATTCTTGTTTAAATTCTTAGTCTGTCTAAATGCTGCTTCAGCTAATAATTATTTAACTCTTTCATAGAAATTATACTCTTGGAGTCTAGTTATTTTGGCCTTTGAGCTCAGGCACACTGGGCAATATACAGTTAATAATGGGTATTTAGGGGAGAAATCAAGGTCAAACTGTGCTATGTGACAGTCCCATGGAGTTTAAGAAGGGGACAGGATGAGCCTAAGTAGAGCTCTCAATGCCAGGCAGTTTTCCTGGTTTGTTTTGGGAGGAGATAAGCCTCTTTGGTTGTCTAATTCATTATACCAGAATGGGTAAGGTGGAGGAATAAATGCTTGAGGGCTCTGAGCTAGTTGAGGTTTCATCAACTCTTCATGTTATTCTAGGAACCCTGACATTAGGCTCTTGTGAAGGGTGAAGGGGACAATGATTGTTGCAAGGCTAGACCCAAACTTAAAAAGCTTTTTTGCAACAGTTCCTTGTTCTAACTTGTCTTCACTGCTACCTACTATGGTTATCCCTTCCGCTCCCCAGGTTGCAGCTTACCCTGTACAAAAGACAGCTTTAAATCTTACTTTGCTTGTGGTTGTGCCTGTGTCTGAAATAGTTGTTTCCTTCTTGGTTCTAAAGTTTCTGGGGTTAGTTTTAGGGGTTAGGGGTGAGGCAAGGGAAGCCAGAAGCTCATGCTAGTTCACCACCTTGAGAGAACATTGTTTTTTATTTTTAATTGTGAGAAAAGAAGTTGAGATCTTTAGGTGTTTTGTTTTTTGTTTCTAATAATCATAATAATTATTTGGTTTATAAAAATTTATCTGTGGCAGCATATTTTAACCTGGATTTTGTATCTGATACATCAATTCCCTAAAGTTAGGTGAATTTTGAGAGTGAACATTTTTTGGGTGGTAGAGGGGTTTATAAGTTTAATCATTCTTCAAGGGACTTATAACCTAGTGTGTATAACCTTTTAAAAAATCAGTGCCCCATAGTGAGATTATGATGTATGGATTATTTTTCAACAAAGCTGTTATTTTAAAAATCCATGTCCCCTCTTCATAATATATTACATTCTTACGTAATTTAAATTCCAAATTAAATATGAACACTAAAATAGAAAACAATGGTGTAGGATATCGCCTTTTCCCCTAGTATATGTATTCCCCCCTCCTCCTTTTTCATAATAACTGGTACAGGTGAAATATATATGTTAAAAAAAAAAAGAAAAATCTAAGCAACCATTGTTAGAGTTACGATGATCAGGCCATGACTTTTAATTTGATAAGCTGTTTGTATTTTACTGTTGAGATGCCAGCAGTGACAAGTCCAACACTGAACTTGATTACACTTTGAGGGTTGACAATATGATTTACATTTTC
>NW_012148419.1:2125937-2129255 GCF_000956105.1 Propithecus coquereli
GCTCAGGCTGGTTTCGAACTCCTGAGCTCAAACGATCCGCCCGCCTCGGCCTCCCAGAGTGCTAGGATTACAGGCGTGAGCCGCCGCGCCCGGCCTGGGGGTTATCTTTTTAAAAAATGTTTTGCAGAAGTCTTTAGGTATTCTAGATGATAATTCCCTCATCAGTTTTAGACATAGTAAATAATATATTGTGTTATTTTCTATTTTATCCATTGAGTCCTCTGGTAAACAGAAATCCTTAATTTTTATTTTAGTAAACTATTTTGCCCTGTGGCTTGTGCTTTTGACGTTTAAGAAGTTATTCCTAGTTCTTTCTATATTTCCTATTGCCTAGTTTTACCTTTCATATTTAGGCCTTTAAACCCTCTAGAGTCCATGGTTGTATTTGGTGTAGGTGAACATCCAGTTCCCTTTTCCCCCCTCTTCATTTCTTAGTGAGCTAGTTTTATAACGCTATTCACTAAACAATTCATTCTTTCCCCATTTATTTGTGTGCCACTTTATTGCATTATGAAGTTCTTAGAAACTCCTGTGTTTGTCTTTGAGCTGCACTCGTCTGTTCATTGGTCTTTTTGTTTCTTCTTTTGTCACTGTCACTTAATTACTGTGACTTTATAGTATGTCAGTATTTGGCAGGGCAAGTTGCTTCTGTTCATGTCTTCCCAATCCCCCCAAAACCATGATCTTAAGGTTGACCTAACCATAGGTAGACCTTTATCCCACATATTTGAGAGTTAAGTTTATCAGGGTTTTCAATAAACAAAGAACAAAAAAAAACCCTAAAATTTTGATAAGAATTACACTGAATTTTTAGATAGAGAATTATACCTTTAATATTGTTTCATCCATATACTTGTATTTATTCAGATCACATTCTGTCTTTTATTATAGTTTCATCATTTTCTTCATTTGTTAATCTGTTAATTTCTGTTTATTTTAGTTGTGTTGCTATTATGAATAATATCTTCTTTTTTATTGTGTTTTCTGGTTCCTGATGTATAGAGGAGTACTTTTGACTTGCTAAATTTCTTGTAGTAATTTGTTTGACCCCTCCCCCCAAGATCTTCTCAGCAAATAATGGCAGTTTTAGCTCTAATCTTCCACGTTACACCACATATTTTTCTTTATAACATTGGCCGGGACTTGTACTTGTTACATTATGGTACTGTGTTAAACATTAGCATTAAAAATGGTCATCTTTGTCTTATTTCCATTAATATTGGGAATGAATATACAATCTCTCCATTAAATTCTGTGCCCTTTTTTTTTTTTTTTTTTTGAGACAGAGTCTCGCTCTGTCCTCTGGGCTAGAGTGCTGTGGTGTCAGCCTAGCTCACAGCAATCTCAGACTCCTGGGCTCAAGCAGTCCTCCTGCCTCAGACTCCCGAGTAGCTAGGACTTACAGGCATGTGCCACCAGGCCTGAATAATTTCTCTATTCTTTTGTAGAGACGGGGTCTAACTCTTGCTCAGTCTGGTCTCGAACACCTGAGCTCAAGCCATCCTCCTATCTTGGCCTCCCAGAGTGCTAGGATTACAGGCATGAGCCACTGCGCCCGGCCAAGTTCTGTGCCTATTTACTATTTTTTTAATCTCACTTTTTTTTCTGTATTGATTAAGATGCTCTTTTGAACTTTTTCCTATTAAGCAAATAGTAAGTAAATGTTTTGGAAATATATATTTTGGATATCAAAGTAGCCTTGCATTCCTGGAATAAACTTAATCAGGCTGTGTTATTGTTACACAATTGAGTAGTTAATATTTTAGGTCTTTATTCATTAGTGAAATGAGCTTGTGTGTGCATATGTATGTATGTATGCAGGTATGTATATATGTGTGTACATAAGGAAACTTTCAAGGTACGGTAATACTTAACCGGTTTTGGAGTTAAGGTTTTGACTGCTGAATTGGGCTGCTTTTACTTTTTCCCTCTTTTTTCTGCAGCACCTTGTAAAAGGTAGGAATTAACTCTTGCTCGAATGGTTGGTAGAACTCTGCTAAAAGTTGACTTGGTTCTTTGGAGTTTGGGAACTAGAGGTACTGGGGAGTTTTGGGCTATAGTTCTTTTTTTTTTGTTTAAACATACTTATTGGTCTATTCAAGTTGTCAGCTTTGCAGTTTTATATTCTAAACCTGCATGCATTTTATTTAGATCTTAGATTGATCATAGTTCATGATATTTTTAAAAATCTGATTATTTTTTTCTTTTGTATTCAGTTTTATACATCTTAAGTTTTACTAGTTGTCTTGAATATTATTAATGTTTCTTGATTTTGCTTTTGATTTTCTTTCTCCATATTCTTTGTTGTTGCTCTCACTTACTGATTTCTGCCTTATCATTTCCTCTTTACTTAGGTTTGTTCGATTCCTCTTTCCAATTAAAATTGAATGCTTAGTTCTTTTGATTTTTATTTTTTAATCTGTGTCCTTAATACTCTTGTTTTTATAAATGTGTAAATATTGTGTGTGAAGATCTGTATGCTAAGATTAATAGCTCAAGCTTACTAATTGTATTAATTCAGGTTCTCTTTATTTCTGCTGCTTGACTGATTGCTTGTCTGGGAAAAGTATATTAAAAATCTCCAATTAGTCTCCCTATATTTCTATCAGTTTGTGGATTGATAGATTTTGAAGCCATATTATTAGGTATATGATGTTTGTGATGTACATATCTTGTTCCATTTTACTGATAGGTATGTGATGTCTTACTTTGTATTTTATTGGGTTTTTTGGGCCTACATTCTATTTGTCTGATACTATAATACATATCCCAGCTTTTTTTTTTTTAAATAAAACTGGTATGTCCTTTTCCATCTTTGTAGCTTCCATTAATATGAATGTTGGCTTCTTTATTAGTAAATTCAGCTTCTTTACATTTCTTGAAAGTTGTATGTTGTATTGTTTTTGGACTTATTGCTGCCATCTTTCTCTATTTGTAAATTTATTTTACTTTGGCTCTTTTTTTAGTCCTTTTTTACTTTCCATTGGATAGATCAAGTTGCCTTCTTGTCTCAAAGTTAATGCATTCTGTTTGTTGTTATGGTAGTGGCGTATAACCTAATACCTGAGTTTATTTACCTCTATTGATTTCTTAAATTTGCTAATGTCTGTATTGTTTATAAATGTACTTACTCTGGTCATCTTTTTTTCCTTCAAGGCAACAGTAAAATTGACCAAGATATTTGATCATACCCATACTTTATAATTCTATATAATCTCCTAGATTTGTGGGGTTTTTTTCCTTTTTCAAAAGTTAGTTTTAATAATTTGAGTATCTGTGGCATACCTACTGAATCCTGGTATACCTGATAAAATTTTT
>NW_012148419.1:2132315-2134825 GCF_000956105.1 Propithecus coquereli
TTGCTCAGGCTGGTTTCGAACTCCTGAGCTCAAACAATCCGCCCGCCTTGGCCTCCCAGAGAGCTAGGATTACAGGCGTGAGCCACCGCGCCTGGCCTTTTCCCATTTTTTTAAGTGAAGAAATACAGGCTTTTAAGTGACTCAGTGACAAAGAATAATGGCAGAACTGTGACACAGATTCAGTGCTGTGTTACATGACCCATCTCTGTAGTATTGTTATTTAATGTTGGTTGATAAAGAGAATATAATATTTTGACTAAAAAGCACCATGGGGTGAGGCATTGGACAAAGTTAAGTTAATCTTCCGTTTGCTTTTCCTGTTTATTTAAGTCTTCATTTTTCATTTTTTTTTTTTTTTTTATAATAGTTTTTCCTGTAGTTCTTGGTCCTAGTGATTCTTTTTGGAGGGGTGTGGTAGCAGTAATTCTGATGAAAATAAGATTTGGTATGGGTAACAGCAGTGTTTACACAATCAGATTAAAACTTACTTGACTGAAAGTTATAGTTGGTGATCTGTGGGTTTCTGGGTTTCTATGTTTTTTGCCACTGCATGTAAGTTAAGAAGATTTACAAGAGTTTATCAAGAGGTCTAATCCATGCATTCAATAATGTATGCTGTCATTTATCAAGGAGGAGCTAAAAGAAAAGGCCAAGATTGAAGATGAGAAAAAGGATGAAGAAAAAGAAGATCCCAAAGGAATTCCTGAATTTTGGTTGACTGTTTTTAAAAATGTTGACTTGCTCAGTGATATGGTTCAGGTAATTTTATTCATAAAAATGCCCATTTACCTCAACGGTAAACTTTTGAAATTTAAATAGCTGTGATGACTGTTCTCTTCAGTGTTGACCTTTCTAAAATGATTGCTTACTTTTGAAAGAACTAATATCTGTAGGAGGACGATTACAGCTTTGATTAATGTAATCAAATAAATTAGTTATTTTTAAAAATTAGATAATAAAATGGTTTCCATTGATAATTACTCATTATTAACTGGTGTTTTCTCATAGCCCCGTGCCTTCTGTCTTTACATACTAAGGATAGGGAAGACAATCTTAGTTTTCAATTGTTTGGCTCCTCCCAGAAAGAGCTTTTCAGTGTGAAGCCAAAACTATTCCATGAGAAATTTACATTTTAAAGAATAGTGTAAAGAGGTTTAACTCACTCAGAGTTGTCACATTTGTTTGTGAAACCATCACAGATGTCACTTTCTTTGGGAAACTGTCTCTCCAGTATTTCTTGAGCCACTACCATTTGCATTGTAGTACCTGTTGCCCTGTCTTATGATTGTTGGAAGTTACATTGAGAAAAATAAATGATCTCAACACAATTACTGCTTATTGCATTTCTACTTTAGCAAAGTGGAAAAGAATCAGGCAGGAGGAAAGGAACAAGCAGCTGGAAAATACAGCAATTACAATCAGGAAACATTTTTAAAGCAATATAAAACCAAGCAAAGTCTTGGTTTTATATTTTTCAGCCCATTCATCTTGTATAATGGTGTAGTTCTCTACTTGGTCACTTTTTTCTACCAGTGACAGCAGACCCATAGTAAAAACTAGCTTCAGTATAAGCCATAATCTAGAGAGTAAGTCTTAAAGTTATAATTATTATATAAAACTTTACTAAAAATATATTGTGTCTCAACTGCTATCTGTAGTAACAGAATACAAACCCTAGAATGCCATGTTAGATACTAATTTTTATTATTTTTTAATTTGAAGGAACATGATGAACCTATTCTGAAGCACTTGAAAGATATTAAAGTGAAGTTCTCAGATGCCGGCCAGCCAATGGTAAAAGAACTTTGAAATATTTACAATTTTATACCAGGTGCTTACAGGTAGATAAATAGTCCTTTTTAAAAAGAAGTGACCATTCAAGGGTTAGGGATGGAGATGATAAGAAATTGATACTTGGTACTGTTTTCTTTGTAGTAAGTAAGTATTTGTATGTTACTAATTATGGCACAATATTTATTCCTTTTCCTCCCTCTGAACATAGACTATTTTCGAAATACAATCCTTGATCCTGGATTAAAGTGGGTAAAAATAATGGCAAAGGAACAAGAAAAAGTAAATACTTATTCTGTATTAAAAGGCGTGTGCCTGGAAATTATATAAAACAGATGGTGTTAGAGGGCTTCTACTCCCCCATGAGTAGGGGGAGTAGATCAGCTGAAAGATCAGCTAACAGCCTCTTCTCCAAACCACCAGTATTTTATGTCAGCTGTGGACAAAGCTCTACTATAGGTATAGGCTGTAGATTTTTAAGGTTGGGCTTTTTCTGTGTCAACCTCAGGTTCTAGTCTACTATTGAAAAGCCCCCTTCGTGGGGGAAGTAGGGAGGAAGGGATACTTGGTCAGTTAAGATGTGCCCATCCTATTGCGTAAACATGTTACAAATCACTTTACAAATTACTATTACTTTAGTTGGAAATGGAAACTAAACTTTATTAGTTAATTTCTACCTCTTTTTGCTTTTAACATAATTTAGGGTTATAGTAGAAAAA
>NW_012148419.1:2139290-2141003 GCF_000956105.1 Propithecus coquereli
TTTTTTTTTAACAGTTTTTAAGCATTAAAAAAAGTTTATTGGTTGGGTTCTTAGTCTGTTTTTCCTCCAAAGGAAAGCTTATAAACAAATGTCAGTTTTTAAAAGATCTGAATGCCAGGAGGGTTTGGGAACTGGGGAGCAGTGCTGTTAAATTCTTTCAGCCACCTCTATTCCTCAGTCCTTTAGAGTCGCAGTGTATTATTCCTGGGAATTTGTCATATCAGGGTTAGTAGAGGTCTTTATCTTCCACAAAGTATGTAGTATGTCATCATTATTCATTTGAAACATCGGTTTTCTCTTTAGTGCATTCATTCATTTGCTTAATGCTATAAAATATTCAGATGATGATTTAACTCAGCAAATAGGAAAGGGTAATTTAATAAAAACATATATTCTAGTAGGTGTGAATTACTCTTAATAGCTAAATATGAATAGAATTAGTATCTTTGAATAATTGATCTATAAAAAGGCAAAACTGATAATATGACTAACACAAATTGCTTGATTTTAATTGATTGATTATGGAATACTGTGTCATTTTATGGAGTTAATTTAACAATGTAAAATTTGGACTTTAGGATTTCAGTGACTTGCTAATATGTGAATAAATACTTTGCCATCCTTGTCTATGTCCTATACCATTTCTTTAATTTGATGAAATCTTTGACAAAACATTGAGATACTGTGATAATTAAGGTAGTTAACTACTATTGAAAAATTCACTGAAGCAGGTAGAAGAAGATAGATTGACTTGTTGTTTTCCTTTAACAGAAGGATCAAAACCCAGCAGAGTGCAAGCAGCAGTGAAGCAGGATGTATGTGGCCTTGAGGATAATCTGCACTGTAATAGCCTAAACACAACTATTATTTACTTACAGCCTTATGTTTTTGTATTTTCTTGGTAGACTCAGTAATTTTTTTTAAAGAACAGGAACTGATATTTTAAAGACCAATTTGTTCTACCTAGCATTTTAACTATGATTTTTTTGACGGGTATGTTGAAGGCACAAATTATTTCACGCATGTTCATTCATTGCTACTAGTTTGGTTCTTCTGGAATATTTTCATCATGTAGCTATTGGAGTGCAGCTGTTAAAATTAATAACTGTTAAATGAAACACATTTTTTCCCCCAATTTTTTCCTTGAAGAACCAAAGTATTTCTTCAGCTGTTAGTTGAATGGGGTTAAGTCCGCTTGCATTAGCCGTGCCTTTAATTACTTTGTTATAGAAATGCAGTGACATAAACTAAGGCAATTCATCATTAAAAAAAAAAATGGTGAATCAACTATATGGTTAAGAATTTCCAGTAAGACTATACCCAATAACTGTTAGATTGTTACTGGATTTTTATGTTTTAGGTGACATAGTTAACTATAAAGAAACTTAACTCATAATACAGTTATTGGAACCACAGGGAGGTGAATAAAACCTAGGCTTTCCAAAAGTTAGCCTGATATTATTTAACTGTACTTTTAAATTTAACCTCCATTAACTAAGTATCTTTTCTTTGTGGTAGGGTCTGCCTTCTGCTTCCCTGGAAAGGATGAATTTACATCTTTTGTCAAGCCTATTTCAAGTTTTTTGTTGTCGGTTGTTTGTTTGCTTGTTTTTGTTTTTGCAGCCTAAAATAAAATTGTCAAATACACTTTTAGTTCTTACAAGATAATGTCTTAATTTTGTACTAATTCAGGTAGAAGCAGAGGCCTAGCTT
>NW_012148419.1:2141053-2144800 GCF_000956105.1 Propithecus coquereli
GGTGCCAGATAGACTGGAAAAAAGGAAAGAATGTCACTTTGAAAACCATTAAGAAGAAGCAGAAACATAAGGGACGTGGGACAGTTCGTACTGTGACTAAAACAGTTTCCAATGACTCTTTCTTTAATTTTTTTGCACCTCCTGAAGGTAAGTACTATTTTAGTTTGGGTATTAATGGTGGTTTTATAATAAGCTTTGTTTAATTTCTTATTCATTTGAATTTCTCTTCTCTATTTTTATAGTTCCTGAGAGTGGAGATCTGGTAAGTTGAATTGTTTTTTATTGTTTACTGTGTTAAAGCACTGGTCAGTCCTCAAAAGTGGAGGGGGGATGGTTGTTGCTAGCATTGTGTTCTGAGGCCTGCAATGCACTGGATAGACCTTTATGGATCTGGAAAATTGTTCCATTCAAAGTGATGTTACTGCCTCTACTGAGAGACAGTGAAATAAAAAGTTAAAGATTTTCTTTTATTTTGAGACTTGTAAATGTTTCTCTGAAGGATTTAACTTTTCAAAACTATTGTTTTCTTCCTTAATGAAACCAGAATGTATTCATTTATACTATTTACTAAACTCCTAGCCATATTACGGTTAGAACTCTTTCCTGTGTTTGTTACTACAGTAGAAATATGGTTGTATATTGTAGCCATGTATGTGTAGGTATGTGGCACATAACAAGGAATTACGAAATGTGCCTACCACGTAGCCTGGACTGACGACCACCTCAGAAAAGGTCTGTACAGGCAGGATAGGCCAGTTATGTTTTGAATTTGTTTTTCTCTTGGTCAGGTTTTTGAATTTAAATTAACTTAGGGAGTTTTACTAGTTTTATACATATATAGAATTAGGAATTATGTTAATTTGAATACTTCTGAATTAGAATCATCTTTAAGGCTTAGACCAGATCTGCAAAAGGCAAGTATTTCTGTCTGAAAAGAGTAATAACTGGCTTGGTTCAAAATACCTTTTATAGGATAAAAAATGGGAGTATAAAGCAGTGTGTAAATTTTAGGTAAGAATTATTTTGAGTATTAAGATAGAACTTCACACTGTTTTCATGTCAATGGATGGGTTAGAGCTTGTGTTCAAGTTCTTTTTCTTAGTTTGTTACTAAATATCGATGGTGACAAAACAGTCTTGAGAACCTCTACCCCATGATTTGAATTTCTTCCTTTAAAATTCACCTCTTCCTCCTTTTTGTACTTCTTAATTTATTAGATTATGTTGATGACAGAGTAAACGTTCATGGAATTCACAGATGGTATACTCATTGTTTAGTCAGAACCATTTCTGTATTGTGCTTTGCCATTAAATGGAAATTGTAGATTGAGTTTATTTATTGTCATTATCATTTGGCGTTAAGTAGACTTAAAACTGTACAGCTACTTGAAAGTATAGTTTAGGAAGTATGAAGTGATCTTCTGTGGTCTTTTATGTCCTTCTATTTGCCAAATACTTAATGTTGTTATTTTTGAAAGCCTGAGATTCTTTTGTTTTTGTTTTTGTTTTTTTGTTTTTGAGACAGAATATCTCTGTTGGCCTGGACTAGAGTGCAGTGGTGTTATCATATCTGACTGCAACCTCAAACTCCTGGGCTCAAGCCATCCTCTTGCCTCAGCCTCCTGAGTAGCTGGTACTATAGCATGTGCCACCAGGCCTGGCTAATTTTTTTGTTTTTTGTAGATGGGGGACTACCTATTTCCCAGGCTGGTCTTGAACTCCTGGGCTCAAGTGATCCTCTCATCTCAGCCTTCAAAGTGCTGGGATTATAGGTGTAAGCCACTGTGCCCGGCCCTGAGATTCTAAGTATTACTCCATTTGGTGTTTTCAATAATAATTTAAAAGGAAAATTGCAGTCATGTAACAAATTTGCTGTTATATTTTATTGTTTAAGTCAAAAACTAAGTAACCAGTTCTGATTTTTATTTCTCCATGTGTATGTAGTATGTACACTGGCCTGCTGACTTGCTTTTTATTAAAAACTTGTAAAACTAAGGCATATAGATGACTTCTTGATCACATACATGTAGGCTAATTTAAAAATGACAAAGTAAAAAGGTTAGGTTTCTTCTCTTCATCATATGATTTAAACCAAAGAGTGTCACATACGCCAAATTAAATAACAAAATGTTTCATAAGTTTTGTGCTTTTGTCTTCCTTTTAAAAACAGGATGATGACGCTGAAGCTATCCTTGCTGCGGACTTTGAAATTGGTCACTTTTTACGTGAACGTATAATCCCAAGATCAGTGTTATACTTCACTGGAGAAGCGATTGAAGATGATGACGATGATGTGAGTGAGTTTGAATCCTGAAAAGAAATAATTTGGTGAGGGTACAGTAATCAGAATGGTGTAAGAGGTTAGAATTAATTTTTAAAAAACAGGACATAGAATAATTCAAAATTAGGCTAATCATTGACCCTGTTGTAGATAGCTTTTCTGAGTTTTAAGTAGGTCTTCTTAGGATCTTTGGAGTCATTTATCTTAGTTTTAAATTTTCTGCTAATAGGAAGATTATTCTGAGGTAGTGTAACTTTTGTTTGGTTAATATTATAGGTCTATTATGCTCTTACCTTTGACCACACAGAACTGGGACATTTTTTAGTGCTTTAACATTTATTGGGAGGCATAGAATTTTTTTTATCCAAGGGAATATTAAGTAATGATTAAGGAAAACTTGGGTTGTCCTTAAAAATGTTTTAGATATCCTTATTGCTAAATGGCAATTGTTAGAATAGGCTTTTTATAATCAGTTACTTTATGGGAAAGTATTATTTCTCTTTAGATATTAGTTTATACATTGGTGCATGTTACTAATGCTATTCTCAAATGGGTGTTACATTCACTCACATGCTGTTTTTCCTTTCAGTATGATGAAGAAGGTGAAGAAGCGGATGAGGTAATGTTTACCAAATGAGCAAATAATTCTCTGTGTTTAACACATTGAGAAGTGAATTGAGTGACTTATGTATTCCTTTGCTATAATCATTATTCTGTGATTTGGGATAAAAACATTTTGGAAAATATGATTTTAGAATTCTACAGCCAAACAATGTATGTATAAGGTTTCAATAAATAAATTGCAAAACTCAGCAACATTTTTTTATTTCAAATAATTTTGTTCTGCTGCAGGGTTATCAGCTCTTTGAAGAAGTCAAAAGCTGCAGTAAACTTTTTCAACGTTGGCTGCAGTAAATATTTTCAATAAAAGCTGTTTGGATGTCTCAAGTTGTGTTGGGAAATTTTTCATATTAGAAGCTTTCAGATTAAATTGTTACCATCGAACTCTGTAATATGAAAATCTGTTGACCCCTAGAATAATTTGTATTAAATTTTCCATACATTATAAGCCAATTTTTCCTACTATGTACCTACTTCATGGATGCATTTTGAACTTTAATATAGGAAGGGGAAGAAGAAGGAGATGAGGAAAATGATCCAGACTATGACCCGAAGGTGAGCAAAATTAGTGCTGCTTTCTATTAAATTTAAGGCAGGCTAAAGTGAGAGTTGGTATTTCTGAATATAGTTTATTTTTTTCCATTAAAAGTCTTTAATAAAGCCCATTGACCGAATAACTTTTTTTTTCTTTTTCCAATCCCATTGGCATTTTGAACAGTACACATAATATCAATGGACCTTTCCTAAGAAACATTGTTTTGGATCTGACCGTGTTTTTTATAGTTTCAGGCTAAGTAAACTCTAGGATTCTGTTTTCATGGCATATTGTCTTGGGCATTTTTTTTT
>NW_012148419.1:2144850-2148138 GCF_000956105.1 Propithecus coquereli
TTTGGCTGTTTAACTGCTAAGTAAGAGAAAGCAGTTCATTTCCACTTCTGTTTCTCGTCCCTTTACTCTTCCTAGAAAACAATACGATACTAGTTTATATAAATACTTCTCACAATATTAAATTGCATGTTGCTCAGAAAAAGGTTTGTGAGATTTATTTCAGATGGCATCTATGGACCATAATTGCTGTTAGAATTCGCAGAAGCCTAGCATGTGTAGTAGTTATCCATTTAAAACGTACCGAATATGTATTGGTATCACAGATTTTGCAAGTGTTTTTATAGTCTTGTTACAGTTTAAAACTATTTAAAAGTAGGATGTGTTATGAAAAATCTGTTAAAAGTATTTGAAGAAATTGATTTTATGACAGATGTGGTTCCATTTAAAATTTCTACACATCTCGAGCACCTACTCTGTGCTGGGAATTGTTCTAGGTGATTAGAACACATCAGAAACAATGATCCTTTGCCCTGTTGAATAGCTTACACTCTAATAGGAAGGGGAACAGAAATAAGCAACATACATAATAAATTATCCAGTAGAATGTTAGAAGATAATGCTATGGGAAAAATTCGAGGAATTAGGTGGTTGCAATTTTAGAGTGATGAGGATAGGCCTGCTGAGAGGCGAAATTTGAGCAAAGACTTAAAGAAAGAGGGATGACCCTGACGGCTGTGTTGAAAATAGATTATAGGACAATAAGGATAGACTCAGGGAGACAAGTTAGGAGGCCATTGCAGTAATGTAGGGGGAGACGATGGTTATTTGAATCATAGTGGTAATGATGGAAGTAGACAGAATCCAGATAACTGCATCCTGATGGCATCAATGGGATTTTCTGACTAAATGTGTAGATTGGGCATTGAGAGAAAAAAAGAATTACTGTAAGGCAGGCATGCTTCTACATATTTGCAGTTTTGGGGCAAAAGTACAATGGAGGTACCATATGTTTAAATATTTAAAAGTTTTGTTAAATGAAAATATGTCCAGTGCATCTATCTTGACAGAAGAACCTGGAAAACCTGAATTTATGCCAGGACGTAACTTGGGATCAGAGCTGATCCTCAGCCTATGTCCCACCTTCTATCTCTTCCCACCCCTGGCTCTAAACTGTGTGACAAGGGGCCTTCTGCACATACATGTGGATACTGCATATGTAAGGGTCCACCCCCCTTATACATTAGTGCACACAGTAGTGACGTAATGCATTCCTTGAAACAGTCTGGAGTTCATTTTAGGCAGGGTATTTGGAATCCTGAGTACCTGGAGTATAGTCTAGTATGCACTCCAAATGGACATATCTTTTTGACTCCTTTAAAGTGCACAATCCTTCAAAAGCTCAGGGCTCTGGATGAGGGCCTCTTTTGGCCTGGTGTAAGGGCAGTACTGATCCAAGGTTTTTGGCCTGAGCAACTGTACAGATGGATTGCCATTAACTGGGAAGGGGGCTGCAGGTAGAACAAGGTGAAGAAATCAATTTGGGAGCTCATTCATACATTTGAGATCTCTATTGTAGAGATATGTAAAAGGAAAATTTTCCTCTTACAGCACTGGCCTGGAATATATCAAAACTGAAGGCTATTTTTCACTATAGCCATTCTAACCCAAAGTTATTAAAAAACTATGAACTCTAAGTGATCCTGGTACTTCAGGCCCTTATTTAACCGGTTTTATCCAGGAATTTGTTTTAATTTTCTGTGTATATACCTATGGGCCTCTATCCTATGCAGGGTGCCTTTTTTTTTTTTTTAATTAGCAAAATCTATATGAACCCTGCTTCCTATGACCTAAAATCCCCTCAGATTTTTTCTCTCTAGTGAGCTATTGAGTGATGTCTTTACTAGTAAGTGTTCCCTTGCCTGGCATGTTTTTTATTTTTTAACTTTAGTAGTTTATTCTTTGGCAATAAGCAGTTGCATATAAGTTGGGAGTATAAATTTGGGAGTCTTTGGCCTATAGACGTTATTAAAAGTGATGAGACTGGATGACATGAACAAGGGAGTGAGTGTAGATAGAGAACCAAGGACTCAGATTTGGGGCACTAGAACATTAAAAGACTGGGGAGGAGAGGAGGAACCTGTAGAGGAGACTGACCAGAGATGTACAAGGAAAACTAAGTGATGTACTTGAGGCCAAGTGAAGAACTTTATCCAAGAGAAGGAAAATGAACCACTGTCCTATGCTGCTGATAGACAACTTAGTATTGCCAGTTGTAAAATGCAATTTTAATTAGCCATTTCAAATTTGTTTACCAAAGCAATGATTTTTGTCAGCTAGTTTTCTAAGCTTTAGTAACTTTTAAGTGACATTTGTAGGTTTTCATTATGCAGCCAAAGTTTTTTTGAACAGTTAATTCCTGTAATGCATTTCTTATGAATTTATTTCATTGTCTTAAAGGGCAAATATGGCCATTTTAGTGAGTTGGTGGTGACAAATTGAGAGCAAAGTTGTCCTCAATCTATAAAATTCTTACAATACTAAGATTTCCAATAGTGTACTGTGGTCAGTAAGGGCACATTGTAGATTTACTTCTGAGCTGCTCACAAAATTATTAAATTGTCATGACATACCCAACTGGAAATTCTGAGTTTTAAAGTCTCTAGTTATAATTTAATGGGTGTTTTTGAAAACTGTGCTGGCTCTATGTTCAGATATTTTCCAATAAGTTAGAATAGAACACATTTTTGTTGCATCCTGATAAACAGCAGAGGATTAGGTAACAGCAAACATTTTTCTCCTACAAAAATGACTTGTGCTTCTAGATTATATCTCATTTTCAAGTTTGTGTTTTTCCATATGAAATATCTTTCCCAACTACACCTGCCCTCAAAAACTCTGAATTAACAGACTTGAAGGAATTATACTTTCCAGATGAGCTGAAGAATGCCATTCTGTTAAAAGGATGAACAGCTGGTCATGTAGAAATCCTCTGGAATGCTCACTTGTCCTACAAAGGCAGGGAAGGAAACAAACAGATGTTTGGTGTAGTGTTTGTCATTGGTATACAGAATTGTAAATATTTTTTAAGCATAATTTTACTAAAAATCTACAAAATTTTAATAATTGCCTTTCTCCTGAAATGACTGCTAATACATTAGCAATGTGAAGGCTCTGAGATTTGGTCAAGTGCAGTTTAGTGGGAGTCAGGATTGTTGGAACTGTCCAATTTAATCAGATAGTGTTCTCTAGATTAAGAATCTGGACCCTCCTGTGTTTAAATTATCCTTTGTTCTGATTGCTTTGGGATTAAGGTTGAATTTCTTTTTTTTTTTTTTTTTTTTGAGACAG
>NW_012148419.1:2148188-2150343 GCF_000956105.1 Propithecus coquereli
GTATTTTTAAACTAGCAAGACTTAGCTTTATAGCATTATAATTCTTAGCATTTTGAGAGCTAAATGCTTTCTAATTTAACAATTTAGAATAATACAAATACAAGTTAATCTTCATACTTGCGTGAGGATAACTTTCCCTTTATACATATATATAATGTAATTATATATAACAATTATATATATATAATTTAACAAGGGACACAGTTGATTTGTATTGGAGCCAGCACTTGTATTGCTCCTACCTGCTCTGAGAGACACTTTGGTACACTGCCTTGTAGATATTCCTCCCACAACTAGTGGTTAAATAGGCACATTGTTTAGGTTAACGCTTTCAGAATCTGAAATATTTTAGAGACCAGAGTTAATCTAGAGCAGATTCAATTTTAAACAACACTCAGATATTCTTTTCCTCTCCCTTCTCCAGAGTTTCTACATGTATATTGGTTGTATGACACAACCCAAATACAGTATGGCTTAGTTTTCTCCTAGGCTTAGATATAGGCTCTTGAAGCTTCATGGTTCTCAAAGATAGGCTTTCATCTTTCTGCTTTCTGACCGTGGCAAGTTGCTTTATGGTCCAAAGTGGGTCCTGGGGTCTGTCCATCATGTCCAGCTTCTAGGCATGGCCCATTTTGGGCCATTATATTTACTCGAGTGGTTTTAGTTTTGTGACCCCATAATATTTTTTCTTTTCAGCCTTCTTAATTGAATTACTTTCTCTCTTCTCCTTAAATATCTCTCATGTTTTAATTAAGTATCTGATAATCCACCAGACTCTCCAGTTACTTGTTTAATATTTTCAATAAAATGTCCATTTAGCCTGTCTTCTGGTTTTGTTCAGTGCCTTTTTTTTTTTTTTTTTTTGTGGAGATAGTCTTGCTCTGTCTCCCTGGGTAGAGTGCAGTGGCACCATTGTAGCTCACTGCAGCCTCCAACTCTGGGCTCAAACATCCTCCTGCCTCAGCCTCCCGAGTAGCTGGGACTATAGGTGCAAGCCACAACACCCACTTAATTTTTCTGTTTTCGGTAGAGATGAGGTCTCACTCTTGCTCAGGCTGGTCTCGAACTCCTGAGCTCAGGCATGATCCTCCCGCCTCGGCCTCCCAGAATGCTAGGATTACAGGTGTGTAATCCACTGTGCCCAGCCTGCCTGCTTTGTTTTGGATGATACCAATACATTTCCAGTATTGGTCATTTCCCCTCACTTTAAGTGCTATTGGTTGTCTGTAGGATCCACTGTGCTACTAGGTACAACAATGAAAACACTTATCCAAGATCTTAGTTACCTAGTGAAGTAGGCATACGTTAAAATCTGATAACTGATGATCAGAGGTTGAAATGATCAGGAAGGAATTAACTGCCAGAGGAGAGCTAAGAGGTGGGATTTGAATTGGACTTTGAAGAACAAAAAATGATTTGGGAGAGCAAGTTGGAGACAGCACAAGTAGATATATAACTGGAGCTCACATGAGGTTGAATAAGGAGTCAAAATTGTAAAGGTGAGTAGGACCCATTCTGTGGAGTGCTTTCTGTGCCAGGGTAAAGAATCAAAGCTACATATGAGGGGAAGCAAATGGAAGTTTCTATCGTATTTAATAGACTTGATGGCCATGTATGTGATAGTATCGATCAGGTTGGTTGCGCCACTTGAGAGCCTAGATGAAATGAGAACCTGAATTAGGCTGATGGCAGAATAGAAAGGATGGCAACAGCTGATTGACAGTGCTTGATCCACAAATAGGTTGTATTTGACAGCTCCAAGTGCCCTTTTTCTGACTTGCTTTAGGCTGTGTTGCACAAATTGATCACTAGGAGGCATAGTTCATCAACTAGTAAGGCAAAAAGGAAGGCAGCTAGACAGCTACTGAGGAAGCCTGGATAGTACTGTGTTGAAGAAAAATATCACCTCACGGCATTTTGGAAATTGGAATCTTTACAAGGTTTTTCTTCTAAGTATTTCAAAGTTGAAATAAATAGCAGAGTTTAAATTGCACTCTGAACGTGGAACTATTTGGTTATACTTTATACGCTGATGAGAGTGACCTGACATTTTCATAGATTATTGCCTTTTAACTATTTCCTGGAAGACACGACCTTTGCTCTGTCCAAATCTTTGTCATGAGTATATATTGCAAATTAGTTTATATAATCAAGA
>NW_012148419.1:2150393-2152121 GCF_000956105.1 Propithecus coquereli
TCTCTCATTTTTTTCCCCTTTAGAAATTTTAAAATCTCATGTAGTCACCTATAATGAAAAACTTTGAAAAAACAAATTTCAATACTGTCACTTTATGGTCATTCAGGTATGACAGATGAGCCAAGAACAGCACTTCGACAGATTGATCGTTTAATAGTTTAATATAGTTGTCTAAAAGTGACATCTGTACAATTTCTTGGAATTCTTGTATCTAGTTTACTAAAGTATTAACATCACTATTTTAGATCCTGAAAATATCTTAATTGTGTGGAATTGGCTTACAGAGTGGTACTTAAGAAAAATGGGATTCTACCTCTATTTCCTTTTTAGCTCATTTAGCAACAAACATGAAAAGGATATATTAGCATTCATAGAAATATTTTTATTATTCTGTGAATAGGTTAATGATAGTGATTGGTATATGGTAAGGCCCCCAAGATAACTGTATTAACAGTTTATATTACTGTTGCTTGTAAGACAGTACGAATTTGTGGGTTTATCTAAGTTGTAGGCCATTCCCATTATTAAAAATAAAGATAAAACTTTGAGTTACTGTTAGTGAAAACCTTATCATGCCATGCAGAAATACTAAACTAATATTCAATTATTCTTTGGCTGCTTTGGTTTCAGGGCTTGGTTTAAAATTTGAGTCCATTTTTATGGGTTAGTCTTATAAAAATTTTAGCCTTTATATTTTTGACTATTTAAATCAAGCCAAATGTCATTTTAAATGTACAGAGTAGATGGTTTAGAAGTGCATAAATTCTTTGTAGGAACTTTAGAAAAGAAAAATATATATGCGATTTCAGTTTAAGCTTCTGCACTATGTATATACTTGGTAATTGTGAGCTCGATTTTGTTTTGAAAATGTGTTCATAATTTAGGTAATTTGCTACTTAGAGCACGAAGTCTGATAGCTGAAAAGTAAATGTAAATGATAATGGTGAAATCATACTGAAATCAACTTAATAGATGTATAATGGTGATTTTTGTATACCGGTTTAAAAATCCAGATATTAAAATATAACCTGGATAAAAAGCCAAATTCTTGGACTGATTACGGATCACTTATGTGACTTTAGAGAAATGAAAACATCCTTGTTGGTGTGTTAAATTACTTAAGGATAAGTGCTATCCATAAGAAATTTTAATTGATGTATTCAGTTAATTATATTTTCAAAAAATCGATATATTTTGTATCTTGTGTTTCTTCCCATTGACATACTGCACTTTTAGATTTTTCAGTTTACAAAAAATAAGTTATTGACTAAAATTGTCAAGTACAGACAATGCTTGACTTTGGTGACTGACTTTAGATTCTTTTCAACTTTATGATGAGTTTTTTGGGGCATTAAATGCATTTAATTATGATATTTTTGACTTATGATGGGTTTGGGGATGTGACCCCATTATAAATTGGAGCATCTGTATAAAAGAAATGGGGCTTACTAATTTAGAAATAGTGGATTGCCAGCAGAAAATAAGTCAATCATTTAGTTTCCATATTGGAATTTGAGCATTTATAGCTTTTGTGGATTTCTTATTATTTGTTTTGAGTTTTATTATTTTGAAACCCAGGAAAAGATGTTGCTTAAAATAAAAGCAGTTTTTAGTTTCTTGTATATTTTAAACTTACACTTGAAAAGAAGGAACTGATCAAACTTATAAGTGCCAGAAGTTGACAGAGTTAATGGTATTATTCATAATTTTACCATTCATAATGTAGTT
>NW_012148419.1:2153176-2155772 GCF_000956105.1 Propithecus coquereli
GTGATTACCTGAAGAACCAATTCCAGTCCATATCTGTAACTATCTTCAAATAAATGGATTCAACTAGGAATTGTAGGTGAGGTTGTTCTGTAGGAATAAGAAAATATGGATACATGTGGGAAATGTGTAAAACTCTGCAGTCTCTAAACAAATACCTCTACAATCAAATTGTAATGGATATGTATGAGAATAAAGTAGTTTACTAAATGGACATTTAGTAAATGTGCTTCCTAAACATAAGAAAACCTAGAATTTGTGGTTGGGATCACTTAAAATTGATTTTAGCAGTTAATTTCAGAACTAGTTGGGGCTTTGTTGGTTCAAAGGCAAAATTCCTCCTAGGTATGAGGTGTCTTATTTGGTGTGCATAAGAAGACTGGATAATATAAACTTATGCCCCATTTTGAAAAGTTTTTCACATTGTAAAAAATATGTGTTTATATAAATAGAAGAAAAGATTTGCCCTCAACCTAAAGTCAGCTAGGTTTAGAAAATCTCATCTCATTCCTTTTTTAAAAAAATACATGTATTTTCATGTCCTGATTTCTTTTCTTTGGCCTTTGACAGAATCCAGAAATGATCTAGGGTAAAACTAAATGAAGCCTAACTAGGTTTCTCATGCTTCAGAACACCTACTCTGTCTGTCCTCTCCATCCTTAACATTTCCTTGGAGCTCTGGATGTTGGGGATATTTTCTAGGCGTGGGCAGTGAAACAGGTGTCTGTCTTGAGATCAGATGTGATTTTAGACTTAAATTAGGCCTGTCATACAAGTTTTAAAACCAGAGACTGGATCCATTGTCTTTGTTGTTCCAGTTGGCTTGGTGAGTGGATCTGGAGATCAACAACCCAGATTGTCTAACCTGGATTTGTACTGTTTTAGCTGCCTTTCACTTTCTGCCCCTGGGCTTTTGTGCATATGTTTTATTAGTTAAACGTAAATTTTTTTCATCGAATTAATACCTACTATTTTTGGTTCTTCAGTTCTGAATTGGCTCTACTAGTTAAAGGGGTGAACTCTAGGGATGCTTGGTCACTAATGGACTTTGCAACTTGTAGCACTAGGCTTGGAACATGGTAGGTGTACAGTAAATTTTTATGTATGTAGATGAATTAGGATTTATCTGAACTCAGTGCAGTGTATCAGCTATAATCCCGTATGGGAGTATGTAGCAAGTTGAATGATTCTCTTAGGTCAGTGTTCTAAATTAACCAAGATACTCCAAGGTCCTTTGCAGTTGTCATATTCCTAACATGTTGAGAAAACTGATAATAAAAACAACAAAGCTAGATTGTCTGTATACAATTGACTCTTGAAACAGCATAGGGGGCTAGAAGCCCCTACCTCTCATGTAGTTGAAAATCTGCATATAACTTTTGACTTCCCCAAAACTAATGTTGAGTAATGTTGACCAGAAGACTTACTGATAACATTTTATATGTTACTTGTATTATATCACTGTATTCTTAAAGTAAGCTAGAAAAAATAGAAAATCATAAAGAAGAGAAAATATATTTACTATTAGGTGGATCATCATAAAGGTCTTCATCTTCATTTTCACATTGAATAGGCTGAGGAGGGAGAGGAGGGATTGAGTTTGCTGTCTTGGGTGGCAGAGAGAGAAAATCTGCGTAAGTAGACTCCTACAATTTAAGCCCACGTTACTCAAGAGTCAACTGTTCCATAAAGTCAATGGAGCTATGAGAATGTTTAGGGCATATCAATAGTTGTAAATATCTAGTACTGTATAACAAAAGCACCTCCAAACTTCACGTTTTAAAACATCAGCAAGATGTATTTTGCTGACTAGGTTTAGATGTTTTTGAAGGAAGGGAACTGGAATCATCTGAAGGTTCTTAATGTACAGGTGGTAATGCACAGGTGGTGATTGAAGTAGTCTAAGACAGCTGGGATGTGGCCAGAACTCTGCCTGCACATGGTCTCACCGTTTGGCGGCTGGGTTCCAAGAGGTAGCCAGCCAGAAATTTTACTGTTTTTGTGGCGTGCCCTGGGAAGTCACTTCAATACTCCACAAGCCCACCAGGGTTTAATGGGAGGAGAATTCTTGCTGGAGAAGGAGTAAGATTTTGGGAAGGTGAAAGGAACTGGAATCTTGTAGTGGCCACAAATTGTCTTTTTCTGGAATATGCAATTTGTTACAATATATACAGTATAGATACAAAAGCAAAAGCTACAATAGTTTTCCAAAATGACCAGAAATATCAAGAAAGGTTAAATTACATATCATATGCCTATTTTAAGAAGAAAAATGTTTATTCTTCCCCATAATATTGGAATTTTATTTGAATTATATTTGGACAGTTGAGATTCTCAGGTGTATACATAATGAGCTCATTCTGAGGAAAAAAGGTCAAACTTGATTGCTAAAGTAACCTTAAATGTAAGTGTAACATGACCATTAAGGCTGGGTGCAATGGCTTATGCTCTTAATCCTAGCATTCTGGGAGGCCAAGGCTGGAGGATTGCTTGAGCTCAGGAGTTCAAGACCAGCCTGAGCAAGAGTGAGACCCCAGCTCTACTAAAAATAGAAAAATTATCCAGGCATGGTGGCGCATGCCTGTAGTCCCAGCTACTC
>NW_012148419.1:2169807-2173047 GCF_000956105.1 Propithecus coquereli
TGAGCCACCGCGCCCGGCCAAGGTTGAATTTCTTAATGTAACACACAAAGGATTTGACTCTTGCTCTGCTCTCCAAGCTCATCTCTCACTTTCTCTTCCCCTCTTGAATTCTTTGCTCTAGCCATACAATTCTTCTTTCCACTTTGGCCACTTCCTTTCGTCTTACCTTGGCTAACTCTGACTTGTCCATCCCTGGTTTATTTCTTCGTTTGATTCTTCTCCGTATCCTCATCAGGGTTGGTACATAGTTGGGCTCCCCGTTTACCTAATGGGTGACTTTCCCTACCAGGAGGCTAGGTCTCAGTTTATGTTCTTTATTCTGCCTTCCATAAAGCAGCTTCTATAGAAATTGTGTAAATGTAGGAGTAGGAGGGAGCTGGGGGTGAGTAGGGATTACCTTCCCCAGGTCACAGATAAATGAGACTCCAAAACAGAAATCCTGCTAGGTGTTTGCAAAGAGGGACCAGCAGAGGCCGACCAGCTGTTTGGAATTCTGTCTTGAAATGTGGGATTTCTTAGTACCGGACATTCTCCCAGTTTGTAGTTGAGTTACTGTTTTAAGAGATGTTACAGGCTGTACGGACAGGTCAAGAAGGAAGCTGGAGAGCTGTTGTGGATGGAGAAGATAGGCTAGTACCCGCAGTCGGGGTCAAGAAAAGGAAGGCAAGATGCCACCTAAAGTGGGTCCACCTTTCTCCACTCCTTCCAAGCTGACAATAGCGCCATTGCTTTAACAATCACTTTCTTTACTCCAAGAAGAGCTATTTAATGGCCATGAGCGAATGTGCGTGTGAAGACACGAATGTCGTCTCAACCTTTGTGCGCTGAGATGGTGACATAGGCGTCCAGGAGGAGCACAGTTCCGCGGCTCGGCGGCCTCTTTCCCAGCCTCCCCGCTCGCCCAGGCCAGGACACCGGTTCTGCGGGGTCTCGGAGCCCAGCGCGAGTCTGTAGGGCTAGTTCTCGAGGGCAGAGCGACAGCCTTGCGTTCCAGGCACTGCCTGGTAATTGTGCCCGCCTTCGCAGCCCATCCTCACTTTCCGAGACTGTTAGCGGAGAGCCCCGCCAGACGGGGAGCGGCGGGACGGTGGGGATGGCCTCTCAGCGCCCTCTGGGCGTCGGCATTCGTCGCCGGGCCGCAGGGGCTTCCTCGGCGATCGCCCTGGGCGGAGGAGAGGAGTTTCCGGGGCTCGGGTTCCAGCCGCCGTCCCGGGGAAGGAGCGCGGAAGCAAGTGGGCGGCGAGAGGCGGAGCAAGGGACGCGGGGGGCGTGGACGCAGCCGGCTTTGGAAAGGCCCCAAGTTAATGAGGCGTGCGCCGGCGGCCGAGAGCCTTTCGGAGCCGGGCTTTCCCCCGCGGTTCGGGCGCCAGGAGCCGCCTTTTCCGCTGGGTGTCACTCGGGGGTGGGGAAGATGGCCCATTCAAAAGCGCCGCGAGGGGGCCCGGCCAGTGCCCTTCGGTGAGCGCTCGCAAGAGGACGGCAGAGGCCCAGCGGCTCGCAGCTCCGGGACCTTGTGGCGGCGCCTCAGGACGCGGCTGCCCCTCTGCCCGGACCCGGAGCCGCCGCCGCCGCTCTGCCTCCTGCGGGTTAGCCTACTCTGCGCGCTCCGGGCAGGCGGCCGTGGGAGCCGCTGGGGCGAGGACGGCGCGCGGCTGTTGCTGCTGCCCCCGGCCCGAGCGTCTGGAAGCGTTGAGGCCGAGCCAAGCGGCGCTCCCCTCTATGCTGGGAGGATGTTGGAGAGCAGCGGCTGCAAGGCGCTGAAGGAGGGCGTGCTGGAAAAGCGCAGCGACGGGCTGCTGCAGCTCTGGAAGAAAAAGTGCTGCATCCTCACCGAGGAGGGGCTGCTGCTCATCCCGCCTAAGCAGCTGCAACACCAGCAGCAGCAGCAGCAGCAGCAGCAGCAGCAGCAGCAGCAGCCGGGGCAGGGACCGGTCGAGCCGTCCCAACCCGGCGGCCCCGCCGTCGCCGGCCTTGAGCCACCGGTCAAGCTCAAGGAATTGCACTTTTCCAACATGAAGACCGTGGACTGCGTGGAGCGCAAGGGCAAGTATATGTACTTCACTGTGGTGATGGCTGAGGGCAAAGAGATCGACTTTCGGTGCCCACAGGATCAGGGCTGGAACGCCGAGATCACGCTGCAGATGGTGCAGTACAAGAATCGTCAGGCCATCCTGGCAGTCAAGTCCACGCGGCAGAAGCAGCAGCACCTGGTCCAGCAGCAGCCCCCGCAGCCGCAGCCGCAGCCGCAGCTCCAGCCCCTGTCCCAGCCGCAGCCCCAGCCCCTGTCCCAGCCGCAGCCCCAGCCCCAGCCCCAGCCCCAACCTCAGCCCCAGCCCCAACCCAAGCCTCAGCCCCAGCAGCTCCACCCGTATCCGCATCCACATCCGCACTCTCATCCGCACCCGCACCCGCATCCACACGCTCACCAACTACCGCACCCGCACCAACAACCGCACACTCAGCCGCACGGCCACCGGCTTCTCCGCAGCACCTCCAACTCTGCCTGAAGGGGGCAGCATCCGGGCCAGACGAGGTAAGGTCCCGGCAACTCCGGCTCCGGGGGTAACGGGGGTGTTGGGAGGAGCAGGAAGCTTTTTCACGGGTTCGGCACTCAGGAGTGAGAAATCATCCCAAGTTTCTGGGAAAGTGGAAAGAAGAGAAGCAAACTGGAGCCAGGAGAGCCCGGGCAGAGAGGGGAGGATGGAGAAACTCGGGCCAGGCAGAGAGGCCTCTCAGATTGCCTCCGCGCCCACCCTCACCGCCCTTGTCCAGTGGTGCGCGCCCCAGCGCCACCTGACTGTGTGTCTGGGCACGCGAGTGAGAGACCTGGTTTCTTTCCGTGCACGCTTTGTCCGCCTGATTGTCCGGAAGAGAACCGGGTCTTGGAGGATTCCTAGCCACCTGCTTCATTTGGTGTCATTTCTTTACAGGTTTTGAGGACTTGAGGAAGTGGGACGAGCATATTTCTATTGTCTTTACTTGGATCAAAAACAAAACAGTCTCCCCACCCTGCACCAGATCATGTAGTTTGGACATCACCCCGCTGAAAACTTGTGATTCTTCTTAGTTTTCTGCGTACTCTTCATCACGATGCAGGAAACGACTTCAAGTCAAGAAGACTTTATTTATGAACCTTTGAAAGGATCTTCTAGTATGGTGGACCTTCTAGGAGCGATGATGTACTGTAATTTTATTTTAATGTATTTTGATTTATGATTATTTATTAGTTTTTTTTTAAAT
>NW_012148419.1:2174603-2181412 GCF_000956105.1 Propithecus coquereli
GTCAGCCTAGCTCACGGCAACCTCAAACTCCTGGGCTCAAGCAATCCTTCTGCCTCAGCCTCCCGAGTAGCTGGGACTACAGGCATGCGCCGCCATGTCGGCTAATTTTTTCTATATAGTTTTTAGTTGTCCAATTAATTTCTTTGTTTTTTTTTTAGTAGAGACGGGGTCTCACTCTTACTCAGGCTGGTTTCGAACTCCTGAGCTCAAACAACCTGCCCGCCTCCGCCTCCCAGAGTGCTAGGATTACAGGCGTGAGCCACCGCGCCCGGCCTAAAAATTTCTTAAATCAGGTTTGGTTCAGCTTCCTTAGAACTACTGCTGTACTTTTTAGGGAATGCCCCACAGTTTTGTAGTTTTAATCCTGTAGATCTTAATAACCCCAATTAAACTACAACTTTTTCCAAATGGAAGATTTTTCTTTTAAATTCTTATGATATAAAAAAATAAAGTCCATACTAAATACTTGAAAAGTTAAGATTTGTGTGGGTTGTCAAAAAGGCATTTGTATGGTGTTAGCTTTCATAGAGGGCTAGGTAATTTCATTGCTACTTAGGCCCAGGCTCCCTCTTGGCTGCTGGATATTTTTTTTTTTTTTTTTCCCTACAGCACAGTGGCTGTGGTTCTTATTGGGGCCACTAGAATCATGTTTTCATGTCTTTCTGTAGCCCTTATTCCTTGGTCTGCTGTGATATTTATATTGATTTGACCCTCTTTATGGCTTTCTAGTCTGAACCCCTCTCAGCATTTAACTGTGAAATCTCAGAAATCGGAAAGGAGAGAAGTAGGATTTTTTAAATTGCTTTGACGCTTTGAAATTATTATGGTTTAATAATTTTTCCAGAGCGAAAAAACAAGCATGCTCAACAAGACTAAACAAAACAAAATACAGATGCATATCATTTAGTGTCTCAGTGACTCTAATCTACCTGTAAGAAAATGATACACACCACCGTAAGTATTTTGAGGCCTGACAAATCAGCTTCATGGAAAAAGGTAAAAATACTTCTTTTAACCCAAGAAAAAGAAGAAGGAAAGGGCAATTCCAATAGAAAACTCACCCCTTGAATAAATATAAAATGTAAAAAGTTGAAAAATTAAGAGGAATGTTCTACCTGGAAATTGAACTTTTGTTGGCACCAAGCCTTATACACAGTCAGCTCAATGACTATTTGTTGGGACGAATGAATGAAAGAAGGACAAAATGTGTAACTCCCCAGCACCTTCTAGGTTGCCTTACCAAGTGCTTTCTTCACTTGCTCTCATGTCATTCCCTGAGAACAACTAATTCTGGGATAGGCCACGTAAACATCATGACAAAGGTCCTTAAACTTTCTTAGTGGAAATCCATTTAGATCTGTGTATATTCTACAGGTAGTTCTGAGGTTAGAGAGTAAATGTCTATAAGGAGCCCTTTGTAAATGAACATTTTCCTCATTGAGCAGGCTAGGCTTCTCTAATGATGTAGAAATTAAGCTAACTTTATAATTTCACTTCATATATTTTTTTCCAATGGTCGTTTAAAAAAACCAAAACCCTACACATTGCTTAAAGGTGTTTCCCGAACATGTAAAAACTGTCAGGTCTGGCTTAAGTTGAAAGGCCTGTTTTAACTCTTTTTTTTTTTTTTTTTTGCTTCATGGTGTATTTCTCTTAAAGAGCCCTAATTTTAAATCTGACACTAAATAAGTTTGTATGAGTTCAAGCACATCATCTGTTTTCTGTCTCTAGGGAAAATCGTGTGGTTTAGCTTGGCTCTGGGTGCTAACAATATTATGTTCAGTAGCAGGCTTAGAAGAGGGGTCTAAGACTTGACCCAGAGCAATCTTTTGGAACAGAGCTTTGTGGGATGAGGCTAGGCCTGTGAACATTCATTTCTTTTTTCTTTTATGTGTCAAACTGATTGGTTTCTGCTTTAATAAAATATCCTCAGCAGAATACATTTTAAATTTGGAAATTATAGTTCTTGGTATTGAATCCATCAGTGATTCAAGAGAAATACACCTATTTATCTAAAGCAACCTAAGATGTATTAATTGTGGAAGTGTGTTAGATAGGCTTTTATGAACTATTTCCTAAATTCTTGACACAGTTTTGAAGGGTAACTTTTTGACCTGCAATGTTGAAGAGCCAATCTAGATTTACATAAGATTGGGTGACAGAGTGATCTGTGAGTGTTGGCAGGGCATTTGCCAAGTGGAATACAAGATCCAACAGGGTTTTCTTAGAAAGGGCATTATTGTCCAAAAAAGGAAGCAGAAGGACTCTGTCCTTAGAAGCATCTGCATAAAAGCTGGTGAGACCTACTCCTCACTGCTCTGCCCCTGACCTGCTGGTGATAGTCTGGGGAGTGAGGAAGCAGATTTAACAATAAGTAGTCCTTCCAGACCATTGTATTTTGAGAAGAAACATAAAACTTTTGTCTGTTACATTCCAAAATCTGCTTTCTGCTTAAAGAATATGCAAGTACCATCTTCTGTAAAGCAAGCAGCACCATGTACCAAATGCTTTACAAACCATCATCTTCGTGAACTTAGTAGCATGGTCAAAAGTTGTGTAGATATGTCTCTTAAATGATTTTGGAGAAATGTGATTTATTTTTCATATTTTCAAAATGCATTCCATTTCAAATAAAGTATCTATTGAGACAACCAACCTATGGACTTTTGAAGGTCTTGTTCAATGGACATGCATAGTGTGTGTTCCTGTGGAACAAAGATTCTAAAGGGTTTGGCCATTCTGGGAAGAAAGACCATTTTTGTGGTTGGAGATTCATTTTTAAAAAATTAACTGGGAATTTCGAATATAGAAATTCACTCAGATCTATTGGTGAAAGAATTAGTTTCCAGAATGCTAATGAATTTGAGTTGAATTTTCCATAGTTCCCAAGATGACCAGAAATGGTCCCCAGAGAATTCGCTCAAAGGAAATTCCCTTTTGAGTCCTAGAGAGAGTCTAGTTCTCTTAGGCCTCTTGGGAGGATACAGCTTTGACTCTGTGAGAATCTTCCTTTAAACAGGTATTTCTAAAGCTTCCTGTTTTGTGTTAAAAGCCGAAGAGGGACTTGATTCTTTAAAGAAAAATAGTATAACTTTATTTTTACAATCTCCATTGGCATCTAAAAGCCTTTAAATATCAAAAGACTTTAAAATAGGAAATTTGAAGACAATTTTTTTATCCCTTAGCATAGTCTTGCATTGACAGCTTTATTAGTCTACTTTTGTTTTTTAGAGAAATGAAATCTGAGAAGACAGATTACTGCCACTGTGAGAAGTCTTCAGGGATACTGTGTGAAATAAATGTATATAGTAGGTGGTAACACAGTGTTGGTAAGAGCCAGGATTTGAGGGTCATTGTATATGGGTTCAAGTTCCCAGTTATACCACTTGTTAGCTGTATAGATCTTGAATTACTTAAACTCTTTGAAACCAATTTCCTTCTCTGTAAAATGGAGTTAATAAAAGTACTTACCTTAGAGTTATTGAGGAGATTTAATAAATTAGTATACATAAAAGTGCTTAGAACAGAACAATGTCTGGCATTGCTGTGAAAGGAAGCTCCCTACATTTCAGGACAGATAAATAGGCTTGGGAATCATTATAGTCATATGAATATATAACATATTTTGAAGCTATAAATTGTGTTTTCTGAGGTCTCAGTGCTTCTTTTTAAATGCTAAGAACGATATGTTGACCACATCCTTGCATTCAACTTTGAAAAAATAGAAAAATACATTATAGTACTACCATTTTAATGACCATTTTCATTTGCTTGTTACTTTCCAGTCTTGGTCCACATGTTCATGTATTTTAAGTTATTTACAAATTACACAGTGAAAATACTCACATATGTAGCTCTGGTACTCGCTCTACCCAGATTGCCACCTCAGGACAGTTCCCAGGTGTGGGAGTGTTGGCGGCTCTCATGCTTTCAGCTAGTCCTTTCCCTGGGGAATCATCTTGCCCTAGAACACGTCCCTATCTTGGAGGGAGCCCACATCCAATGATGGGTCTATGGGGAGTGCATGAAGGCCAGGCCCTGTTGTCTCAAGTCAGGACAATTGTAAAGGGCCATCCCGGCTCCGGAGTCCCTATGGAATTGGCTGAGGCCTCTCAACAGTGAGTTGGTTTTGCAGTTTAACTCTCCCTCTGCCCAGTCCTGTTTCCCTTGCTTCCTCATAGGTGAGGTTCCCCAAAACAGTGCTGGGGGTGAGGGGACACTCCCTCCTCTCCACCAACCTCCTACAAATCTCAAAGTGTCAGAACCTGTATCTCGGAATCCTGTCTATGACCATTTTATATGTGTGTGTGTGTGTGTATATTTATATACACATACATATATTTCACCACCAAGTTTCTGTGGGAGCGTTCATGGTGTTGGGAGGGGAATATATAAATAGCATAATAGTTAAGCCTAATTTTTAGGGTAGTGGCTCTCAATCTGAAGCAATTTTGTCCCCCAGGAGACATTTTTGGTTTTTGCGACTGGTGAGTAGAGGCCAGGGATGCTGCTAAATATCCTACAATGCACAGGAGATCCCACCACAGCAAAGAATTATCCAGTCCAAAATGTCAACCATGCCAAGGTTGAGAAAGCCTGCTTTACATTCAGATAGTCTTGTTCTTATTAACAGAGTTGCTTTGGGCAAGTGATTTAACTTATTTTAGCCTCAGTTTTCATGTGTAAAATGCAGACAGTGATAGTACCTGTCTCATGGAGCTGTGAAAGCAAAATCAGATTGTTCACATAAAGAACTGTTGCTGTTCCTTTCACAAAGTAAGCATTCCATAAATGGTAGCTATCATCCTTATTATTATTATTCAAAGTTATATTTTAATGACAACATAATATCCCATTGGGTTGTTATATTATTTCATTCATTTGCCTATTGCTGTCTAATAATTTTCTGTTTTTATGCTGTTGTGAATACTGCTGCAATAAACATCTTCATGCATACATCATATTGATAAAGCCACGGACTAGGATTCTGGTTCTGACTCTCCTTAATTTTGTGACATCAAGAAGCTCAGTTAATTTCTCTGAGTGTTAATTGGCTTATTGTAGGTGGGAATAATAGCTATTATGAACATACTGTGAAGTGGCAGTGAAATTTACACAAATTGAAGTCCCAGAGCCACCACTTAACCACTTTATTTCCAGTAAAGCATTGTCTAAAGGAAAACACTATAATTATCTGGATACCGTTTTAAGAGGAATTAGATAGTACATATTTATACACATACGTGAATTCCAATCCAATAATTTGGTTTTAAGAAATAGGATGTTATTGCAACTGAAAAAAATAGCATCAAGTAATTCCTAGTTTGTCGTGGAATTTGAGCCCAATTTATATTTTTGTTAAAGTGAAAGGAATCATATCAACACAACATTGCAATTATATAAGAATTATTGATAGAGAAAAATCTGAATAATAAACCCATTGGCCATGTGAATCTATTCAGCAAAATACCCTTACTTGCTTTTTTTCTCAAAGACCTGGTGGGAAACCCTCACCAACTAACTACGTAGAAAGGCCATAATCAAATCAATGTCATGGTGTGAGTATTCTAGAGCTCTAGCCTTACTTGCCTGCAGAGGGGATCTTGTTATGAATGACGGTGCCAATGGGGGCCAGGAGACTGGAAATTTAGATGATCTGGGATGGACTGTGGTAGGCAAGTCTCATTGGTTTGAAGGTTGTTCAGAATCTGATTTTATCATGAAGGGATTGTCAGGGCCTGAGGACAGAGAGGTCCGCTTTGTTATCCCTTGATACATCATCAGAATGGACTGCTTCTGAGATAGAATAGATGTGAGAATGGCTTGCTCCCTGCCAGGGCATTCACCTGACACATTTAATGTTTAGTTAAACTCTGGAAATGAAAAGGTGGAAAGATAGTCAATGTGGTTATGTTGTATGCTCTCAAACCCTGCCAAAGTCATTTATAATAGAGTGAGCAAATACTGTACTACCGTCCTCAAAGACCAGACATCCTGTGCTTCCAAGGCAATTGATAAATAAGTTTTCAACTATAGGACAGAAAGAAACAGGAAACGACTGTTGGGAGTTTCAAAGTTTTAATTATTCACCATCCTTCACTGGCTTTCTCCTGAAGCTGATAGCTCATACAGTTCAGTTCCCACTGAAGCCAACACCTCAGTAATTTTGCAAGTATTTTGAACTTTGCTGTAGTAGATTCTAGCCAGTAGTGTGGCTTACCCTGCAGTCTTCAACTCGGTTCCGCCGCCTGTCAGAGACCGGATCGCAGAGCTCCACCGCGTCGCCGCCCCCACCCCCTGTCCTTGGGAAAATTGTCTTCCAAGAAAATTGGTGGTGGGGGGGGGGGTGGCGCACAGCAGGAGGCGAGCAGCGAGAGAGTGAATGAGTGATGGAGGGCGAGGGAAGCTTCATCAGTATTTACAGCCGCTCCCCATCGCTGGCATCACCGCCTGCGCGCACCCCCACCACCTGTCTGTGGAAAAATTGCTTTTCATAAAACCGGTCCCTGGTGCTTAAAAAGGCTGGGGACTTCTGGACCCTGTCATGGCTGACTCATCACCTCAAAACTGTATACCAGCTTGGTGACTAATCACAGCCAAGGAAGCCAAACTTGTAAGAGTGTTAGGCACATTGTCTTTTTTCGGTTTTTAGCTGCTAAAGAAATATTCATTTCTACAAAGCTTGGCTGCAGTTGGTAAACACCTGCCTTTAATAATCTTTCTAAGTAACCCCAAATACATATATTTCTGTGTGTGGGTATGTGTATGTGTATGTGTGTGTATATGCATACGTACATATATATACATAT
>NW_012148419.1:2181462-2182814 GCF_000956105.1 Propithecus coquereli
TGATATTATATTTTTTTTTGAGTTTTTTTCCCCTTAGACATACAGTTTGTTTAAAAAAGCTAAAATCTCAGAATTGTGTAATTACGAAAATCTAATGCTCAAGATATTGCTTTTCTAAAAGGAAATCAGCAGTAATGATATCTGATTTCAAAATATTTGAAACATAACCCAACTGATGACAGAATGATCATATCTTGAATATGTGGTAGGGCTGGGTCTACTGTAGGAAGAACCTTGCTTACATCATCTGTGTGTGAAGTTTAATAAGAAGAGGTCTTTTGATTGATTTATGAATATGAATGCATTAGATGTTTTATTTCAAAAAATGTCATGGGGGAAAAAGAGAATCATTCGACTTGTTTGAGAGAATATTTGTGCCCCTGTCCGGACTAGAGTGCCCTTCTAGAGCTTTGCCCACTTGACTTGAACCACATTTTCTGATCCTTTTACTTTGTTCTAGAAGCACACTGAAGAATTTCATTGTTGAAAGTACAGTTTGTAAATATCTCAAGAAAACAGGAGTCATAACTTTTTGTTTTCATACTGCAATGATGTTGATCAGAGAAGCCAACTGTTTTGCTTTTTATTGCTCTGTGAGATATTTGAGGGTTATATATTTTGTTGTTAGGTTAGCTAAACTCAGAAGTTGAAAAGGAAAGGACTGGATAAACACTGGATTTTCAGTAAGAAAACAACCCCAGTCTTGTTTTGGCAGCCACTTGTTCAGGAGTCTGTGAGGGGAAAAAAGAGGATGCTCTTTTAAAGGTAGAACAAACCCTCTTCTGTGTTAAATCAAAAGGATGGTCAAAATCCACAAGGGCAGATGCTACTTAAGTTTAAAAAGAGCCATAGATGATACCACATCCTCTTGGGGCTGAAAATCACTTCCTATCTGCATGGCTTTACTAACTGGTCTCTGTTTTCCATTATCTTTTTCACAAAGTATTGGTCAGTATTTTTCCAGAATTTAAATTGGAATAGTCAGTATTAGACCACTGCTAAGTTATGTAGTCAAGAAATGAAAATAGAATTGCACGTTAGAGCTGTCTTTATTCTCCCATTTAGAAAGGAGTTTCAAGGTCAAATTACTTTTTAGTGCAATATTTAAATGATGAGATTTTGAGATCATAACTCTTATCCAAAAAGCTGCAGGGAAAGTTAAAACTTGAGCAAATGGCAAACAAAAGTTAAGTGGACTCCCACTTCCAGTGGCTGTTTAGGTTACAGTTGTAAAAATATGCTGTCAAGGTTTAAAAACTCTTTATATATTTACACACACACACACATATATACGACAGCTCAGATCAGAGAACCAGATCTAAAGATTTCTGTTTTTTTTTTTTTTTTTTTTT
>NW_012148419.1:2197414-2202962 GCF_000956105.1 Propithecus coquereli
GGAACCTGACCTCTAAGGGTTTGCAATAGCACTGGGCACAGTTAGCTTCCTCAGAGCTTTGCTGACCCTGCTTTGAGGGTTAGCCCTACCCTGCCTGAACACCTGTTACAAAGCAGTGGTCTGTGGTGATGCCAGGTCCCTTTGTAATTTCCTGTAGCCACGTTTCAACATCACTGCTGGAGGGAATGGCTCTAGTTCAGTGGGAGAACAATTCAGTGACTTACTGTTAGTTTCTGACAGAAAAGGAGACTCTTAAGGTGGATATTAGTATATGGATTGAATTTGCAGGTGTGAGAAAGAATCTGATCTTTGCCTTAATGCACTGGCTCACTATAGAATAATTGTCATTATTGCCAGAGGTTCAGATGAAATCCCTCATGCCTGTAGATAAATAGTACGAGGTAGCTACTGAAACACCTGAGCTTCGTGGCTTTCTCAGCAGCTAGTGGACCCTCATTTGTATTTGCTTTCTATAAAATAATATCTCTCCCACCTGCATAAATAATGAGTTTGAAATCAAAGTTGATAATTTTATTTGAGGAGTTTAGACAAAGTATCATTCATCCTGTCCCATTTTACAGAGGAAGAAAATGAAGCTAGGAGATGTCATTTACCTACCCAAGGTCACACAGGCATTTAAAGTCAAAGACATGATTAGAGCCCCAAATCCAGCTCCCTTGACCACCCCCTGATTTTTAATTACAAAGTTTTTTGTTTCTGTTTTGAGACAGAGTGTCCCTCTGTTGCCCTGGCTAGAGTGCAGTGGCGTCATCATAGCTCACAGCAACCTCAAACTCCTGGGCTCAAGCGATCCTCCTGCCTCAGTCTCCTGAGTAGCTGGGGCTATAGGCAGAGCACCATCACGACCACCATGCATGGATAATTTTTCTATTTTTTTAGAGATGGGGTCTTGCTCTTGCTCAGGGTGGTCTCAAACTCCAAGCCTCAAGCAATTCTCCCGACTTGGCCTCCCAAAGTGCTAGGATTATAGGTGTGAGCCACCGTACCAGCTTCCTTGATTCTTAATTAATACTCTTTCCATTGTACCACTATTTGTAAATCTTGGAGGACAGTTTACATAAATTTGAGGTGTTTTTACTCTTGCAAATAATCACTTGAAACACTCAGACATCATTCAGAATTTTTTCAGCATTCAGATAAAAAGATTCATCACATCTTTTCCCCCCAAAAGTATAAATTACTATTTTAATTACATAAAGTCTTCTTAAGAGTTTTACAGAGCTTGAAAATAAATTGTTTAAAAATTCTACAGTTTTTAAAAATGAATTGTGATTTAGCCTTTTCCAATATAATCTACATGAATTAACAAAAACCTCAAGCAAGAGGCAAATTCATAAAACAAACCAGAAATATATTTTGAAATGGACTTACTTTAAAATATAGTTGTTAGAACATATTTCTTTTAAAAATATTTATTGAAAATAATTTTTTTTTTTAAGAAACTGGGTTAAAAAGACATTTGGAATTTATTTTATCTTATGACTCCTAAAATATTCATGGAATGTTTCCAGTGTTGCTAGTCACCCCCAAGGTCTTGAAATTATCTGTGGAGTTGAAAAACGTTGAAGTGATTTGAATGTTTATACAGTTACTTGAGAAGGTTGCTGACTGGCTTTCATAGCCTGTGTAGGTGTCAGGAGAAATATTCCCTGAAAAAGGTTTGTTGAATGGAGTGTGGATCTATGGGCATACGTGGGATCCTAATAGGTGGGGTGATAAAATTTGTTGCTGCCCTTCTAGAGAACTAGCTGGATGCAATTCACATAGCCCCAAATTAAATCCTAAATTATAGGTTTTTGACCTACTGAAGACATTAAAAACTCCCAGCCAGACAATGTTTTCCCATATGCTCCTTTGAATTAAGAGTTCAACTTGGAGATTTCAGGATTTGTAATACGTTTTAATGAGAGGATGGGAAGAAAAAGGGAGAGTGATCCCTGGTCAGTATATGTACTCTGGCATCCAGTAACCAGGTTTTTTAGTCAAAATTATGTATGCACTCCCAGTGATGCCAGTACTTCCTCTTCCATAAAATGACCTTTTACAGCATTTCATTCATAGTACTTGGCTCCCTCTCGGAGTCACAGTGCTTGTCACAAGGCAGTGGGTTGCCTGCTTGTTCTTGTGCAAGTGCTGACTGGGAGGGCTTGATAGGGGGCAATGCTGACAGCCTCTCTCCCTGACAGCAGATTGTCAGCATTCTTGACCCGGGCACTCCAAGAGCCTGGGAAAACACTTTGATTTCAATGTGGCTTCAAAAAACAATACCCAGTTGAACCGAAAGGCTGTGTAAAATAGGTCCACAGGGCAGCTTTTGTCGCATTAGCTGGTTCTGCATGCCCTAAACAAATTCATGACTATGTCAGTGTCATAATCAGGGTACCCTCTCATTTGTGCATTTAACTTGGCATGTAAAATCAATATTCCACGAACTTATTGCATAGAAATTAACACATAGAACTGGGATGAAAGACAAAGCATGTTTGTGAATTAGACATATGGAAAGGATCAGATATGCAGTGGAAGGGTGTGAATTCTAAGGGTCAGAGAAAGGATTCCATCCTCCTGATAGGCAAAGCAAGGTGAGGGGTCTCCCAGCGGGCCTGGGAAGTGATGAGATCTTGCAAGAAAATGGAGGGGGAAAGGAAAGCATTTTTCTAAAGACTTCAATTTATGCTTCCCCCAGGTACCAATAAAAATTTCCCTTTTGTGGGGAAAAAACCCTTTAATCAGATGTAAACTTTCTATGGACCTTTAAGACTTTGGTTTGTTTCTAATAAGTGATTAAGATCACCATTTGTTAGAAATGAAGATTATTTTAGAGGAAGAGGAAGGCAAAGTTCTTCTTCCAAAATCATCAAATTGTATACATTAAATATGTATAATTTTTTTGTACATCAATTATACCTCAATAAAACTGTTTAAAAAATTAAGCCTTCTTCTCTCTTTTGAAGACTTTGTTTCTTCCCTAAATGAGTCTCTGAAAAAAGAAATAAACACAGCATACAGCAAAACTTCTGTGAGTTTTCTATAGGCTCAAATCCCTTAAGAAATACTTTCTATAATTTGCCTTGAGTTTGAAAAGCTGACATTTATTAGACTACAGTATTTCTTCCTAGATTCTAACCCTACAATAAGGAATGAAGGTAATCATACCTCTCCCACAGGATTGATGTTAGGGATTAATTCAGACAAAACACATAAAATGCTTAGCCTGGTACTGAGCTCATAGTGAGTGTTCAGTAAAGGACAGCTGAAGTAATACGAAGACTGTTAGAAGTGTGTGATGGCACATGCCAGGTAGGTTTTGGGTCAAGGTAGCAGAATTTTATGGTGTTTTGCACATTCGTTTTTCTGTTAAAAAAAAAGATAATGCTTTATTAAAACACACCTTGACAAAACTGGTTTCTAGTCTACATATAAATAAAATAATACAACTATAAAACAAGAATTAGGAAATACAGAGCCCTGTCTAACAATTGGAACCATTTCTCCAGGTTTTGTTATCAATGATTGATAAGCTTGACACCTTTTAGCAGATTTTATTAAAAAATAAACTTAAGAAGATGCTTTATTTTAAAACTATATGCAGGGCACAGTGGCAGGGGGACACAAATAGGAGTAAGACATAGGGTTTGCTCTCAAGAACTTACATCTGAAGCATGAGGAAGTTAAGACATAACAATAATGGTGGCATAGTACTACTCATAGTAATAGAATATTAGTCATAGCAGTAGCAGCAACTAATGTTTATTGGGTTCTTCCTAAATGCCAGGCACTATAACAGGTGTTTTGTATGAATTATTTTTTTATTATGATGATCTTTGATGTAGGTACTTCAATCAGCATTGGGTTTGGACAGGTAAGTCCAAATAAGTGCATTAAGATAAAGATGTACTTATCTTTTATGTAAAAGAAGACCCGATGTGGGTGATCCAGGGCTGGTAATCTGACTTTCTGTTATCATGGATCCAGGTTCCTTCTGTCTTTCTCTTCCACCACCCCTGGCTACAAGACTTCTAGCTTCATGATCCAAGATGGCTGCTGGAGTTCCAGCCACCATATCTGAGTTCTAGACAGGAAGAAAGAGGAATTGGGGAAAGAGCAATTACCTTTTGGATAAGTAATCTTTTGTAGAGAAATTTTGGGACCCCATAGGATGACTGACTTCAACTTATACCTCATTTGCTATCCAGAGTTGCAAGGGTGGGCCAGAAATATATTCTTTCAACTGGCCATACTGCCATCCCAAATAAAATCAGGATTCTATTAGCAAAGAAGAAGGGGAGAATGGTCATTGGAAAGGAAACTAGCAGTTTCTACCATGGTTCTTACTACCCTTCACTTAGCAGATGAGAAATTGAGGATTAGGGAGTGCAAGAAACTTGCCAGCAAATGGTGGGGCAAGGATTGTCATCCAGGCATCTCACTCCACTGCCTTTGTGCTTATCCACGATGCACACTGTGCCCATGAGCTAGCACCAAAATATAAGATGGGTCTCTCACAGAGATGGAAATGCGCTTAGAGACATTAACTTACAGGCTTGTAGGGATTTTCAGAGTTCTTACTAAGGTCTACACTTTTCTTTCAAATACGGTACTATTGTAATGATTTCCAATTGGTCCTTTTTTACATAGGAACAACTTGAATGGAACAAAACTAAACTTTAAAACAGAAATGTGTAGTTGATTTCCATGCCTTCCTGCCAGAGTCATATTGACACAGGAGAGACATAAGAAAGATCGAAGAGTCTCAGAGGAAACTGGAGCACTAAATCCAGAGTCTCTGTCAGTGGTGCTTAGAGCTGTTACAGAAGCCAGACCTCTTAGAGACCTCATGCCCAGCACCGTTCACGGATTCCACCGTAAGATCCCACTCAGGGAGACAGGAGAAGAAGAAATGCACAGTTTTCATTCATACTCAACAATAGGAGCATCTTAGTTTTTACTCAACCCTGGGAACTTCTTATTCTTTAAGGAGATCCTTCGAGGGTTGGCAAGGAGTAGTGGAATGAATCCTGGATTTTAGACTTGGCTTTGCTGCTGATAAGCTGTGTGATCCTAAGCATATGACTTTGCTTCTCTTGACTTTAGTTTCCTTATCTTTAGAGTAAAGATATGTCTTCAATTGCTCCCTTTCAATTGTAATATGTTACAATTAGTTATTTCTATACTCATTTGCCTTTGGAAAGACTACAGACTTTGAAATTGGAGGACCTGGGTTTCAATCGTAGCTCTGTCTCTCCTAAGCACTGTGACTTCACACAAGTCACAGTTTCAAACTTCAGTTTTTTACCTGCAAAGTGGGAATAATAAATCCTGTCCCACAGAGCTAGTGTGAGGATTAAAATAAATAATAGATGTGAAAGCACTTTGTACAGTAGTAGACGATCAATAAATATGCCATCAACCCATCTTAGCACTTCCTTTTTTTTTTTTTTTTTGAGACAGTCTCACTGTGTTGCCCGGGCTAGAGTGCCATGGCGTCATCCTAGCTCACAGCAACCTCAAACTCCTGGGCTCAAGC
>NW_012148419.1:2203012-2215953 GCF_000956105.1 Propithecus coquereli
CCTAGCTCACAGCAACCTCAAACTCCTGGGCTCAAGCAATCCTTCTCCCTCAGCCTCCCGAGTAGCTGGGACTACAGGCATGCGCCACCATGCTCGGCTAATTTTTTCTATATATTGTTAGTTGTCCGATTAATTTCTTTCTAATTTTAGTAGAGACGGGGTCTCACTCTTGCTCAGGCTGGTTTCGAATTCCTGAGCTCAAACAATCCGCCGCCTCGGCCTCGCAGAGTGCTAGGATTACAGGCGTGAGCCACCGCGCCCAGCCAGCACTTCCTTTTTTAGTACTTAATGCTTAATATGTACTTTATACCCAAATAAGAGAAAGAGTTTTTATATAACCTCTCTCTGCATTGGGAGAGCTGAGAAAGGAAGACGTTTATATCCATAGCAGCTTATACCCATAGATCAGAAAACAATCTCTTTGGTTCATCTGGTGAGTTTAGATACAACAACAAAGACTTCTTTCCCCGCTGGGAGGCCTGTCCCCATTCTGGAGACATTCATGTAGGAAGTGCTTGTCTCCACTGTCTGCCAAAGAGCGGACCCATTCCACGACCTTTTTATTTTAGTCACTTGGAGCCACATGTGGCAAAAATCTCCATCTATTTACAAAACCATCTGGTTTTACTCCATTCTTTTCCCCTTCCTTCCTTCCTTTAGGAAAAAGAAGGAAATTACAACAAGGCATGCTACTTTATAGGGTTTCGCTTTGGTTTTGGTTGTTTTGACAGCCCATTATGCCTTCGACCCACCTGTACAATGACAACTACTGTTCAGCATGATGAAAGATGCTAAATGATCAAAGTACCCAGTCACTCGCTGGCATTGGAATGTATTCTAACACGATAGAAAATTATTTTCTACACACCACGGCCTGAAGTGAAAGTGGGTGCTTCTAACAGACTTGATTTAGACAAAAATTTATTTAAGCTGAATCCTCTATTGCCTGAACACTCTAATGAGCAGTGTTTTACTTCAATTATGTAAGCGGAGACAGTAACAGTTGAGGAAATAATAAAACTTGAACAATAATAGCTACCGCTTTTCAGGCATTTACTTTATGACAGTTTCTTTATCATAACAGTGCTTCAAGGTAGGTATTGTTATCTCCCTTTCACTGATAAGAAAACAGAAGCTTACAGAAGTTGAGTGAATTCCCAAGATCAGAGGGCAATTATGCGGCAAAGCTGCGATTGGAAGCCCATCTGGGAGGCTCCAGAGGCCCTGCTTTTTCCAAGACAGGACACGGTCGCCCAGCCCTTTGGAGTCAGCAGGAACCGGGGAGACCAGGGGCAGCCGGGCTCACCTTTATCCACGGGAGGAGAGTGGCCTGGGAGGGGGCAGCTGCGCGGCTGTGACTTTCCAGCAGAGTGTGGAGCCACGGGCCACCTCGACGTCTGCAGTCTCTTCCCAGACCACCCTGCAGAGCAGTCTGTGTGCTTTGAAGGCATCACGTGATTTATGGAATGATGGGGCTGTGAATTG
Organism: Propithecus coquereli; assembly: GCF_000956105.1. Classification (NCBI taxonomy): domain Eukaryota; kingdom Metazoa; phylum Chordata; class Mammalia; order Primates; family Indriidae; genus Propithecus; species Propithecus coquereli. Next base: position 2,204,498 of record NW_012148419.1, read on the forward strand.
AGGGCAAAAAACATAATGACTAGTTTGATTTAGCATTTCTAGTAGAAAAACATATGCCTTTTTAAGGAGTGGAATGGAAGTCATGTCTCCCAACTGCAATGACAAGCACCACTTCCTGGGAGATTAATGGGGACATCTCGTCATCCAGAGGCCCCCCACCATGCGAAGGCTGCACCCGGGGCCTTAGCTGAGGAAAACACACGAATCACGGTGAATGGGAAGGCTCGGTGGAGGGCTGTCCCGCAGTGGGGTGAGGGCAAGCTTCGGGCGGGGAGCACAGCAGAAAGGAGCTGGAATCTCGTCAGGGGCACCCAAGAGCCAGACCACTCACCACTCGGCCTTGACACAGCTCTTGCCATCCTTGCTTTTATAAGACTTTTTGTAATTTACCAAAGCCCTTCTGGCCCTCTTGCTTAATAAGCATTTAAAGATTTTTATGTCATAGCAGAAGTGGCGCTGTCCTGAGCCCACTGGCAGCCCCTCCTTCCCTGGCACTCTCATCTGACAACTTTCTGCCCAGGCTGGGTGCTCTGGCTGCAGTGATATCACTATGTGGCCCCTTAAGTCAGTTTCCTCCAGCTCCTTCATGGTTCCTTGGGGATTTCTGGGTGCAGGCCTGATCCTCAGGGCCCTGGGTCGTGAAGGCAGGGCTCCCCTGGTTCAGGAGAGCTGCTGAGGCTCAGCTGGATCTTGGAGGGAGCTGAGGCTGGGCTGAGCCCCTTCTCCCAGCTTGGGGTGTCGTGTGCCTTCTGACTGCAGAGCCCTGGAGTGGAGCTGCCTCCCTCAGTCTGCAGAATGAAGGCTTAAGAGAGTCTGTGGACTCCAGGTTGCTCTTCAGATGTGAGAGGCACCCTTTGTTGTAAGGGATCCCTCTCCCCTGCCGCTTGGGGTACTCCAAGGGCACCAAATGTTTAAGCTGCACAAAGAGATTAAAGGCAAACAGGCTAGAAGGGGACTGGGGGAGCTCTCACGCTTTTACTTGGTTCTATCCATGCCTCCCAGAGAAGGCGATGATGTTGCCCGGCAGTGGCATCTTTCTAACAGCTGCGTTTCGGTACTGCCCCCACCCCCACCTTGGTCTGTCTGCAGCCTTATCGCTTCGAGGCCCTTGCACTGGACATCTGGACAATCTGCCTGCTATGTGGATGGGACCTTGGTCTTTGATTCCTGCCCAGGGTGCCTGCCCCTGCCCGTGCCTCTTCACACAATCGGCTCTCAGTGCACGCCTGACCACCCAACACGAGGTGCTCACACGACCTTCTAGAAGGAGGCTTCTCTAACGGAATGCCTGTGGCTTGAGAGCACCAGGATTCCAGGAATGGGGCAGCCCCAATTTCCTTGGTATCGTGCACAGCGGAGTGTGTGGCGCACACCGCCAGTGAAGGAAAGAACTTGGAGATGGAAACGGCGATCAGTGGAGAGTGAGACTCACAGCCGAGAAGAGAGGGAGGCCTTGTGGGGAGCTCAGCGGGAGCAAGCACAGCTGGCAGGGAGGGGACAGGAGCAACCTGGGCCTCGCTAATATCATAGTTACTGTTATAAATCTGAGTGTCCCAGATCTCCCACCCTCCAGAGATGGAGATCGTTGGGCAACAGTGGCAGCAGTATTTCATTCGACTCCCCCTCCAGCTCCTTTCCTAGAGGGTCTAGCAGCTCGTTGGATACTTGGTGCTGACCCTTTAATCAAAGCTATTGTCACATGGCTGCTGCTGTGTCCTCCATTGTAGGCGAGTCTGGTCTTTTCAGTTTATAGTATTGTCCCGTGAGGAATTTAGAAAGGCTTCTGTGGGCCTGGACCAGATGCCGCCTGAGACCCCATCATGTGGGATGTTTATTCGAAAGTGTCCATCACCGTGGGCCCGATGCAGACCCTGCCCTCCGCTGCCTTCCCCGCAGCGTGGTCCCTTGTGGTCGGTTGTCTTCTTTCTCACCTCCTCCTCTGCTCTTGCAGGAAATCAGGGCAGCATTTGCCTCCCCTCTGTGCTCAGGAGTGCGAAGCCCAGTCTCCCAGTGTCCGGCTGTCAAGACCAAAGTCCCTTTGCTGTTTCTACTCAGAGGCTCGGAGGTTCCTCACACAGATAGAGGAATCCTAGGGGCCTAGCCTGTTTCTCAGAGTTTCCAAAATAAGCATACAGATTAGTACCTGACAGTGATATATAATTTAAAAAGTAAGTAGCAAAGTAATTCTTTATGAATGACTTGTAGAGACCAGGTCAGACTTGTATATTTAAACAAAAAACAGAGACTATTTCAACAAGGTCTTAGTAAGCCCAGAGCTATTTTTGAGGTTGAGTGCTGAGAATCCTTTTGAGCACAAAGGCAGAGTCCCTTTGGGCGCATTGGACCACCCCCAGCGTTACAAAGTGGATTGTAGAGGCATTCCAAAGAGAGGCTGGGAAAAACCTGACAGGAAGTATTCCCAGAACACTGTACTCCCAAAGTCCCTGTTGGCTAATGACCAGGACATGACTGTAAATAAAGCAGATCGGCTTCAAAGCATAGTGATCTATATATCTGAGCGTCAGCCACTTAACAAACAGGAAAATGCCCTCCTAGCTTTTGGCAACTCGCGCACCCCTTATGCCGGGGCATTCTGACTCCGACAAGAAAACACACGTGTTCTACTACCCAGGGCCATGTCTAAACCCCACTTCCAGCCCTGCAACCCCTCGCCTGCAGTGTTCTCCATTTTTCAGCCAGATATTCCCAGGATTGGAAAGAAGGGAGACGTTAGGGATGTAAGAGAAGGGGATCCAGAGGCTAAGATGGCCAGGTTACTGAGTCTCCTCTGATGACCCACAGGGCAGGTCTCTGGTGGTCATAGTCCTGAGACAACCTTGCTAGTTTCCCAGTTAACCCTGCTTGGCACAGCCTGCTGTTGGAGAGCAAGGCATGTGTGAGCTTTGGCATTAGTCCTAGACTCCAAAACTCATCTCTACCATTCAGTAAACTTGAGGCCTTATTGAACCTGTTTCCTCATCTGTAAAATGGTAATGATAACTTTTGATCCATGGTAGGGCTTATTTTGAAATTATAAATGTATGTAAATGAATATATTTGGTGCCTGGCACATAGGGGATAGATACTTCTACTGTCACTTCTAGTACTTCTGCAAGTATTGTTAACTAGTTACTGGTTAGTGAGTGCTTACCATATGCTGGGTATGGGGTTAGATACTGTGCTATACACATATTTTGTGGTCACCACTTCTATTATAAACCTATTTCTTAAAAACTATGATTCTTAATACAGTGGAGTGTTGCATATATCAATTTAGTTCATAAGAATCTCAGCCGGGGAAGAGAAGTTTGAATACACTGACATTTCTGTTTGCATTTGTGTACCTGAAATTGACTCATTGTATTTCACAAGCAATCTATTTATTCTTGAGCCAAGAAACAATATCATATTTCAGCAGGTGTTAATCCTGACTGTGTCTAAACTTCTAAATGGATATTAAGAATCGGGACGGTTGGCTCTATAGGGTAGATTAAAAACCTGCTTTTCAATAAACAGAGAAGCAATTGAAACCTAAGTATAGGCATCAGCTGTTTTAATTATTTTGCTATCTGATGTAATCATTCTTGACTCTGCTTCTATGTAGATACAACTTTTTACACCACTTTGTATCTACCCAAAATTTCTGTGCTCTTAATAAGCAGAAGGGAAACATTTGCTGTTCTAGACCATATCTGTAAGGAGTCAAAGATCATTATCTTCCAATATACCATGTGCCAGTAGTTGGCACATGGTATATTGGGGGAATTAGTAGCTTTGATGATTCTCATGAAGAGTGAATGCCTCAAATCCAAGTGAGAAGAGGAAGAGTGATAACCTGAATAAAAACCTCTACATGAGGTGTCAGTAACCAGCAGGGAGGGATATGTCTGTGCAGGACAAACACCCCATCTCCATCCCTGTTTTTCTATGTCTGGCGAAGACTGTCTGCCCTATGTTTCCCTTGGGATAGAAATATTTGTTCTTGTTTTAAGATGGTTCAATCTGGTCAACAGGTTGAGGCGATCTGCTTTTCTTGGGACACACAGAGAGAATTTAATGCATTTTTCTCTGATACCTGGTTAATAGAGGAGGACTATAAACAGTAGTGCAGGAAAAATGGAGACATTGACTGACCCCTTCTCGGTACCAGACACTATGGTAATAAGATGCTTTGTGTATGTTACCTCTTTTTCTTCTTCTTCTTAAGAAACTGGGGTCTCACTATGTTGTCCAGGCTGGACTTGAACTCCTGGGCTCAAGTGATCCTCCTGCTTCAACATCCTGAGAAGCTGGGATTATACGAACTCATGCCTGGCTCATGTGTTACCTCTTTTAATTCTTACAATAAACTCATAAATTACTTATTGTTATCTTAACTTTATAAATGAAGAAACAAAGAGGTTAAGGAACTTGCCCAAAATAGCCTGTGGCAAAATCAGGATTCAAACCACAGTCTTTGGACTCCCAGCCAATATTCTCTCTGCTATGCTACTATAGATATTAATAGGTAGATTCAGAATAATTGACATACTTGTAGTAAGAACATTTACTTTGTTGTCAGATTTCATGGATTTTAGTCTCAGCTTGCCCGTTGTGTGAGTGTGGGTAATTTCGTGCCTCTAAGACTCAGTTTCTCATGGATTAAAAAAGGGACAATAATAATAATACCCACTTTAATGAATTGCTGGGAGGATTAAACAAGGAATTGAGTGTAAAGCATTGGCACATAGTAAAGGTTTAAAATATATCAGCTGTTACTATTCTATTTTTATTTACTTGGGACATTACTAGTTTTATTGTGAAGGATACCATAATACTTCTGTTAATTACATAGTGTTTTTTCCCAACTTCTGTTAGAGACTCCACTAGCAGAGGTGAGGATAACAGAAGAGGTACCAGTATTTCATTGGAGATGACAGAAGTAAGGGCTATCAAAACATTCAGTGCTGACGGGAAAGAACTGAGTGCCGCAGAAGCAAAAATATATGCCTGCATGTCCTGAACAGCAGCAGGAGGGCTGGGCTGCCCTGCGGCTGGGGGAGAAGCAGCAAGGAGCCCTGCCCTACTCCTTGGAGGGGAGAGGAGGTGGGAGACAGCTGGAATTCTTATTCTGCTGCTTCTGAGAGAATTCAGTGACAAGGGCTAGCATCTCTTGTGGTCTCCTATGCCGAGCAGTGGTCTTGTAGCTATTGCTCAGCCAATACTTAGGAAGCTGTGTGTGTGTGTGTGGTGGTGTATGTGCTTGTGTGATGTGTCTGTGTGTGTGGTGTCTGTGTATATGTATGCACTTGTGTATGTGCTTGTGTGTGTGGTGTGTGTACGTGTGTGGTGTGTGTGTGTGATGTGTATAGCATCTGTGTGTGTACTTGCACTTGTGTGTGTGTATGTGTGTGTGTGTGTGAGAGAGTATTTGAGGGGCAGGAAACCACCATTGTGTGGTTCTAGTTTATCATGTCTGCTCTTGCATTTATTCATTTCATTCAACAAACGTGTTGAATATTTCCTACTTGCTAGGAACTTTGATGAGGTCTGTGATTAAAAATGTGAGTAGGATATAGTCCCTTCCCTGAATGAACTCATGGACAAATAAATAAATGAACAAACAACTGGCATGGGTCTGGTAGAGGTTTTTCAGATAATTAACTCTCTACCTGTCAGGGGACTGTATGATTATGGATTTTGCCCCCAAACCAGATGTAAATAAAAGCCTTAAAATACAAATACCGTTGAAGTAATGGATTAAAACTTGTCCATATTTCTATGTAATCAATCAGTGTGACTGAAAATGAGTTACTTAAGTCCATTCTGACTTAAATAGAGGACAAGGAGTGAGGATGCAGGTGGAGAGAGGTGCTGAGGCGGCAGCACAGGTGTGGAGAAGGGGCCAGAGGAGACAATGAACTTCCCAGCTGCGTCTGGTTCTTGCTCTTTTACGCTCAACAAAGGGCGGGGGTCAGGGGTCTGCCTGGCAAATCAGCTCTGACCAGTGTGTATAAAGTCTTCCCCCTGCCTCTTCAGTTCCCAAGAAGACTCCAGGTTGGTGTTCTGACTTTGAGGCTCTGGGGGAGTGTGGCAGGGTGACGGGACACCAAGAATAGCGGCTCCAACCTCCTAGCAGCTCATCCCCAGGTACGCTTAGGTCTTCTCAGTCTCAGTTTTCTCATCTTCAAAATGGGGATGGTAATACCCATCCCATAGAGTTAGTTGTTGGAAGAACCAAACGAAGTCTTATGTAAAGCTGTGTGACCTCGGACAAGTTTTTAAAACCCTATGCCTTGGTTAATTCATCTGTGAAACGTGGATAATGATAGTACCCACTTAATAGAGTTCTGAGAATTAAAATTAATATTCATAAATTGCGTGGAACAGTTCCTGGCACATAGTAAGAATTATGTAAGGGATTATTATTATTTAAAATATACAATAGGTACTCAACAAACACTAGTTATTTTATTATTCCTTCTTTAATCCTAGGTAAATTTTGTAAAAGGGCTGCTTTCATCATAGGGTTCCCTAGCTAGGTCAGTTAGGATTGTTAAACTGTGGTAACAAAAATGCCTAAAAGTATCAATACAAGGAATTTGATTTCCTGTTCATGTAGCAGTCCAGGATGCTTCCAGGTTGGAGGCGAGGCTCTGCTCCTCAAAGTCCCTGCGGCCTTAGGTAGACAGAGGCTCTGGCATTTGTAACAAACAACTTGCAAGCTTCCCCTGGAGGCTCTGTCCAAGTCAGATGGAAGAGGAAAAGAGTAAGGAAGAACATGTAGAGAGGTTTTGACGGGCTAGGTCCTGAAGTGGAACATTATTTTTACCCACGTTTTGTTGGCTGGTTCTTAATCAAATGGCAGCACCTAGCTGCAAGGTAGCCTGGGAATGTGGTCCACCTGTGCCCAGATAAAGAGACCATGAAGTTTGGAGAAAAGCTGGCAGCCTCAGCTTTACCAAGTCAAACACCAACAGCAAGTTCTCCTGCCTTCATGATCAATTACATCCCACTTTTCCTGGCTCTACAGCCACTGCTGCCCTGGAGCCTCTTGGTACAGGCCAGCACAAATCCTTTCCTCTTACTGGCCAAGTCTCCTTGCTGTCAAATAAAAGTGCCATACTCATGTTCACATACTCATGTTCTTCCCTTCTAGACTCTCCATACACTTGCTTCAGATTTAGATTTAGCTAACATTTGGGAATATATCTACTAAACGCCAGGCACTTTTATAATTCCATTTAATCTTCACAACAGTCTATGAGGCGGCATTATTATGGATGAGAAATCTGAATTCAGAGAGATTGAGTAATGTACTTACAGTCATACCTTGCCCACACTACTCTCCTCTTTCTTCCAATTGCATAACATGGAAAGTCTTCAGATCGTACTCAATCCTCCATGGTTTCATAAGAATTATGTTCTCCCTCCTCAACAACAGTAGAGCTAACGCTTCCAGGTCAAGCATAGAGCCTCTATATATACAGTCATCAGTTGCTTAAAGACAGGAATATGTTCTGAGAAATGTGTCATTAGGTGATTTTGTCATTGTGTGAACATCGTAGAGCGCACTTACACAAACCTAGATGGTATTGCCTGCTGTACGCCTGGGCTACATAGAATAGCTATTGCTCCAGCGCAGTCTTCTGGCTCTTCACATCCCCCGGTTACAGCCTGTGCAGCGCGTTACTGCACTGAACACTGTAGGCAACTGTAACACAGTGGTAACATATCTGAACGTAGAAAGCTACAGTAAATGTAGGGCATCTTATAGAACTGAAACATCATTAAACAGCACCTGGATGTAAATCTGATCTCCTGTTTCTTATGCAGCAGTGGGAAAACCATTAATACTTACGTAGGATTCATTGAACCTGGGCTCAACAAAACTCTGATTGATGTATTTACTGTTCTTTGTAACTCAGGTGTTAGTCTTTGTTCAGACCCTAAGTTACTTCCAGTGTTCTTTTCTTTTTCTTCCTCTCGGTGCATGTTGAAAGAAACGCTGTCTCTTGAGGAAACGGCCCCCTGCCCCCCACCCCCCTCCGATCCTCTCACTACATGGTGCATTAGTTTGCTCTTGAAAAATGAACCTTGAGCAGAAATTCCCAGCTGTGGTTTTTCCTCGCTAACTTCTCGTGTTTGACACGAGGTGTATAGACTGGAAATGCCAGCTCCTTGACTGCTGAGAGGTACTCTCAAGTCTCTCCTTCTTGACCCTTTTAGCTGCTGAAAGATTCCACGTCTTCAGAGCCAGAGGATCAAAAAAGAAAAACAACTTGGCCTCAGATGATAATTACCCCAAGTGGCTGGGCAAGAACAAAGAAGTGGCAGTGGTGAGTTTTATTGCTTGTGTTGTTTCCCCCCTTCAGGGGTTTTGATTATGATTATTTGAAGATATTTATAATAAAACAAACAGTTACAAATGTTAGGGAGATTGTGTTGCACTGGGCGCTCTCACAGCTGCACGTGTCGCCTCCTACATGTTGTTAATTTAGAGGTAATCAGGTTTGCATTTGCAGCTGTGCAGCATATGTTTTTCTAGAACAGTCACGGCCATGGGCACCAGAACAATTAAGACTGGAAAAAATGCCAGGAAGCATTTTTTTCCCTCCTCTGATGAACTGATAGTGTCTTTCTTCTAATTCTTGGTTTTGTGTGGGTTTTTTTAATCGTTAAAGAGTAAAGCAAACATTTTTTGAGCACCTGTTGTCTGTCTGAGCTAGTGGTTTTTTGTGTTATTACATTTAAATATACCATCTTGTTTTGTTTTGTTTTTAAGTGGTTTTAATTTTATTAGTGGAGAGAGAGGCTAAGGGCTGAAATGCTTCATGGTAGGAGGCAGTAACACCATGTCAGACACAGTAGAACACATATGGTGCAATAGCTGGAATGTTCCATCAGGGGAAAAGCTGATGAGATATTGCTGTTTGGAAGCTGATGTTTCTTTTTTCCAATTTCAATTGAATTCTAAATCCTTCTTTGATTACTCTGATAGAAAAGTCCTTATTTCTGACTCAACACAAAAACTGTCTTTACTTTTTTAGATAATCTTATATAATTTAACAGATTACATATTTCTTTGAAGTAAATTTGAACTGAGTTATGGTGTACAGATGACAGACGAACCTGGAGCAAGGCTTGCGTCAGAGAAGTCCTGAACCACAGCATGCTCATTTGGTGTCTAAGTGTCCCTGTTCCTTTCTCCGTTCAATGCAACCTGTTCATTCTCTTGCATTGAACAAGAATATCAAAACAAATAAATTTCACTTGAAGATTTACCTAGCAAAATTAACCCCTGTATGAATTTGTGTTTATTCACTAACTATACAATTTCATTTCATTTTCCTATTTTTTAAATTAGCTTTTCATTAGTTTTCTGAATACTATGAGCATGCCAACATGCTAAAAGATGGTCTAGCTCAGGGGTTGGCAGACAACAGCCCTAGGCCAAATCCTTCTGCTATCTGCTCATTTATTTGCTTGTGTATGGCTGCTTCTGCACTACAATGGCAGGGTCAAACAGTTGTAAGAGACAGGGCTAGCGTCACAGGCACATGTGACCCATGCAGTTGTACAGGGCCCTGGGCTTTAGAATAGTTCCCTGCTTGGTTGAATGCTGCAATCATCTTGAACAAGGGCCCTGTATTTTTATTTTTGCACTGGGCTCTGCAAATTATATAACTGGTCTGGGTGACAGAGATTACAAAGCCTAAATTTTTTTTTAAGGCCTACAAAACCTAAACTATTTACTGTCTGACCCTTTGCAGAAGAAGTTTGCTGACCCTTGACTTAATTGATCTTGTGTTTTCTTATATTTGTAATTATTTAAATTAGTTAATGTGTTAAGAATTATTTGGAGAGAATGACTGAAATGTAAGTAAATACTTGGCACCTCGTACCCAGAGAATCTGACTCAATGGAGGTTTCGTGTGTGACTCAGGTATCTATGTTTTTAAAAAGCCCAATGATGGTTCCCATGTGGTTGCCCCTTAGGCCAGACCTAGAGAAAAGCCGATGACTCCTTAGTACCTTGTATTTGAACTGTCTCATTGGAGTCTCACTGATTTCCTTGTTGCTAGTCCCTCCCTTTTCCAGTCCATTTTTTATACAGTACAGGCATACCTCATTTATTGTGCTTCACAGATACTGCATTTTTCACAAATTGAGGTTAGTAGCAACTCTGTGCCGAGCAAGTCTGTTGGCACCATTTTTCTAGCAGCGTGTGCTCACTTCCTGAGTCTCTGTCACATTTTGGTAATTCTTGCAATGTTTCAAGCTTTTAAATTGTTTTTATATCTGTTGTGGTGATCTATGATCAGTGGTCTTTGATGTTACTATTGTAATTGTTTTGGGCTCCATAAACCTCGCCCATATAAGATGGTGAACTTAATAAATGTGTGTGTTCTGACTGCTCCGCTGACCGGCTTTTCCCTACCTCTGTCCCTCTCCTCAGACCCCCCTATTCCCTGAAACACAACAGTATTGAAATTAGGCCAGTTAATAACCCTACAAAGTCCTCTAAGTGAAAGGATGAGTCACGCGTCTCACTTTAAATCAAAAGCTAAAAATGATTAAGCTTAGTGAGAAAGGCGTATTGAAAGCCAATATAGGCTGAAAAGCCAGGCCTCTAGCGCCAAACAATCAGCCAAGTTGTGAATACAAAGGAAAAGTTCTCAAAGGAATTAAAAGTGCTATTCCAGTGAACACATGGATGATCAGGAAGCAAAACAGACTGATTACTAATTTGGAGAAAGTTTCAGTGACCCGGATAGAAAATCAAACCAGCCATAACGTTCCCTTAAACCAGAGTCTAATCCAGAGCAAGGAACTGACTCTCTTCAATTCTATGGAAGCTGAGAGAGGTGAGGAAACTGCAGAAGACAAGTTTGAAGCTAGCAGAGGTTGGTTGATGAGGTTTAAGAAAACAAGCCATCTTTGTAACATAAAAGTGCAAGATGAAGCAGCAAGTGCTGATGGAGAAGTTGCCGCAAATTATCCCGAAGATCTAGCTAAGATAATTGATGAAGGTGGCTGTACTAGACAACATATTGTCTATGTAGACTAAACAGCCTTATACTGGAAGAAGATGCCACGAAGGACTTTCAGACTAGGGAGCAGAAGTCAATGCTTGCCTTCAAACTTCAAAGGATAGGCTGACTCTTGTTAGGGGCTAATGCAGCTGGTGACTTAAAGTTGAAGCCAATGCTGATTTTACCATTCCAGAAATCCTAGAGTCCTTAAGAATGATGCTAAATCTACTCTGCCTGTGCTCTGTAAATGAAACAACAAAGTGTGGATGGCCACACATCTGTTTATAGCATGGTTTACTGAATATTTTAAGCCCACCGTTAAGACGTACTGCTTAGAAAAGATTCCTTTAAAAATATTACTGCTCCCACCAGGTGTGGTGGTGCATGCCTGTAATCCCAGTTAATCTGGCTGAGGCAGGATGATCACAAGTTTGAGCCCAG
>NW_012148419.1:2219993-2222315 GCF_000956105.1 Propithecus coquereli
GTAGAACTATATAGAACGATAAAAATTAGTTTTTACTGTATGTAAATTAAAGCTCAATTGGTCTAGTTAAAAAAATACACTAGCTATTTAGTACTTCAAATGTAGTTGGCCATGTAATTTATAGTGTTGCAATCCTGGATTCAGTTGGAAAACCTAACATGTAGGTAGATCTCAGTTTGCCTTGGGCAGTCCAGGTAATGCCTGTTTTCCTGGTGACCCAGTTGGTTTAACATTTGTCTTAGGTAATAGGGACCTGGTTTGGATGATAAATTATGTAGTCATGTTAGGGTTAGGATGTTCTTATTGTACTTGGGACAAACTTTTGTGATATCAGGCCACTAAGGTGATTTTTTTTTTTTTTCCCCTTTGGGTAGATGCTAATACTGCTATTGCTGGATGGAATGGTATAAGGTGATTTTTTTAAGGGTGCTAGACCGATGCTACCCTTTCTCCCAAGGAAAAGTACAAGTTAGAGAACATCCTCAGGGCCCCTCTGTCTCAGTCTGATTGATAAAACATGTGACACAGACTTTGGAGTCCAATAATTTAGGATTTATTACCAGGGCTGCTCCTAAGTAAGTGGGCATGATATTTAATCTAAATAACCCTGCCTGTAAAATAGATATTATAATACCTGACTTGCAGAGGTGTTGTAAGAAAGTGACTGAGCAAGTTGCTTTGTACAAATTCAATGTTCAGTAGTTGCTATTAATATCATCACTGTTATCACTGTCATCATTATTGTCATCATTCACTGTGACTAAAAAGAACTCCTTTTCCATTTATGATGAGCTGCCTTACCACACTGAGGGCAAATCAATGTGCCTTGAGACATGTATACACTTTCCACTTGCATGATTATAAAGTCATACGTGTTCTGGCATTTGCTGCTGCTGTTCTTGCCCAGCGAGTGGCCTCGTTGAAGACTTGTTCCTCACCTAAAACTGGGCCCTCCTGGCAGAATTACTGGTTGCACCTTTGCGTGTCTCCCATATCCCTGCCTGTGTGTGTGCTGATTGCTTGTTGTCTGGTGCTCTCAGGACAGGGTGAAATCTATTTAAATAATTTCAGGAATGCAGCACACCCAAGGTGTAAGACAGCAAGAGCATTGCTTTACCTGTGCCCTTGCTTTGTCACTGAATGTGGTGAGATCACCAGCTGAGATACTGGAGTTAGTGACTCAGAATACTTGAAGAAAGTATGAAGTTCAAGTATGATTTATTTGAACCTATGAGGAAAGAGATTGTTGCTTAATGTTTTATCGAGCACCCACAATGTGAGCCACTGTGAACCTCAAGCAATCCAACAGTCAGGCTAGTATTTTCTTCGGGCCAACAAATGAGTGCTGTGTTATGGTACATAGGGAATAAAAAGAAACATAACATCCAGAACCTGCTTTGGAGTTTACACTGTAGCTGGGAAGATAACATGAAAATACACAAATCATGGGAATAATAATGTGGGATAGAATTAAGTGCTATGTGTTGTGGTATAGCCCTAAAATAACACAAGATGTGAGTTAAAAGAGAGCTGACTATAAATGAGAAGTGAGTGATCAAGGCAGATATTTAAAAAAATCCCTTTACGTGACTTTAGTATTTTGCTACATGTGGTTTAAGAAGTTAAAAGAAGTTAATTTCTGATCACTGGCTGGGATTTCAGCAATATCCTAATCCTATGCCAAAGTGAGCAAGAAGCAGTCAATGTGGTTAGTATTTAAAGCTAAATTCAATTAATGTTAGCAGACGCAAGATTGATCAGAGTGAGAGGTAGCTGGCGTAGGGAGATAGAATACTTTTTAAATTTTAAAAGGGTCTATTCATGCACTTTTAATAGCAAGTTGCCATGGAAACTTCTGAAATTTTTTTTTGTTTGTTTTAATAGTGTTAATTACTCTGACTAGGGCAATATTTTAGCGTCAGAACAAAAAATTTGGCAAACATTCCAAAATGGGGAGAAAGACTGCCTGATTCACACTGAACCATGTCTGAGATATAAGAAAGAAATAAATCTTTATTGTAAGTCCCTGAGAACTTGAAATTTTTTTTTGTTTGTTTTGGTAGTGTTAATTACTCTGACTAGGGCAATATTTTAGCGTCAGAACAAAAAATTTGGCAAACATTTCATAATGTGTTGTCTGTTCCCTGATAAATAGAATATGGGAAATGACATTTTATCAGAATAAGTAAATCGGTAGGAGATATCCTATTCTTGATTGGAGAAAATGATATTCTAATGACGCCAATGGTCAAAATGTAGTGGATTATTTGTTCAGGAAGTCATGAGGTTTCCATGTCTGAATGATATCTGGATTAAAAATGC
>NW_012148419.1:2222366-2225784 GCF_000956105.1 Propithecus coquereli
AAAGTAAATTGAAAATGTTCTAGACAGTGTTCACCATTCTAGATGCCATTGAGAACATTCGTGATTCATAGGAGGAGGTCAAAATATCAACATTAGCAAGAGTTTGGAAAGAAATGATTCTAACCCTCATGGATGACTTTGAGGGGCTCAAGACTTCAGTGGAGGAAGTAACTGCAGATGTGATAGAAATAGCAAGAAAACTAGAATTCGAAGTCAAATTTGAGAATGTGACTGAATTACTGCAATCTCGTGATAAAACTTGAACAGATGAGGAATTACTTCTTATGGATGAGCAAAGGAAGTGGTTTCTTGAGATGGAAACTACTCCTGGGGAAGACGCTGTGACATTGTTGAGGTGACAACAAAAGATTTAGAATATCACATAAACTTAGTTGATAAAGCAACAGCAGGGTTTGAGAAGATAGATTCCAGTTTTGAAAGAAGTTCTGTGGGTAAAATACTATGAAACAGCATCAGACGCTACAGAGAAATTGTTCATGAACAGAAGAGTCAGTCTATGTGACAGACTTCATTGTAGTTTTGTTTTAAGAAATTGCCAGAACCACTCCAACGTTCCGTAACCATCACCCTGACCAGTCAGCAGCCACCAGCACTGAGGCAAGATCCTCCATCAGCAAAGCAATCATGACTCACTGAAGGCTCAGATGATCGTTAGCATTTTTTAGCAATAAAGTATTTTTAAAATTAAGGTATGTACATTGTTTTTTTAGACATAATGCTATTGTATACTTAATGGGGCACAATAGTGCAACTATAGCTTTCATGTGCACTGGGAAACCATAAACTTTGTGTGACTTGCTTTATTGCAATATTTGCTTTACTGTGGTGGTCTGGAACCACACTTGCAGTATCTCGGGGTGTACCTGCACTGTGGTCAGGTCAATCGCCTCCAAACGCTGCTTTTGACAAATTACCACTTTTCTCAAGCTCTTTTAATGATTACCTGATCTCTACGGAATAGAGCCCTAACTCATCTGTTTGACATTCCAGAGCCTCCCACACTGGCTTTTTACAAGGTTTTCTCACCCCTTTCCTGTACAGAGGCAGTGAGTGACAGAGTCAAAGACAAACTTCTGTTTCCACATCTGGGTTTTGCCACTTACTAGCTGTGTGGCCTCCTATGAGCCTCAGAATCCTCATCTTGGAGATTGAGGCAATAACTTAAGATGATGCACTGAGAAGAACACAACATCTTTTCTGTATTATGTGTGCCTGAAATGTATAAGCTCATTCTAATCATGAGAAAACATCAGACAAGCCCAAATTGAGGGACATTCTACAAAATAACTGACCAGTACTCTTCAAAAGTGTTAAGGTAAGGAAAAACAGGAGGACTGAGGAGCAGTCACAGGAGGAAACCAAGGAGACGTAACAAATGCAATGTAGGATCCTGGATTGGATCTTGGACCAGAAAAAAGACATTAGTAGAAAAATTGGAGACATTTGAGTAAAGTCTGCTTTTGAGTTAATAATGTTGCACTGATGTTAATTTCTTGTACTTAATAACTGTACTGTGGGTTATGTAAGATGTTAACATTAGGGGAAGCTGGGTGAGGGATATAAGGAAATGCTCTGTACTATTTTTTGTGACTTTTGTGTAAGTCTAAGATTAGTTCAAAATAAAAAGTTTAAATTGAGATAATATCTATATTATAGGAGAAATGATAAAATACTAGCTAGAAATTTGAGGGCATTTATTAGGTATTAGCCACAGGTAACTTTACTGCATTTAGTCATTATAACAACCCTATGTGGTAGGTGGTACTTGTCTCAGGTACAGTAGCTGACAGTAAGAGCTCCTTAAGCCCCAGCCAACTTTTTCCCATTCACCACCTCCTAAATATGTCCCCTTTTGGAGTCTCTGTAAAAACCTCTTGGGGCCCCTTTTGCTACTGTGGACGTCTGGAACTCCTATTATCTACAACGCTCTTTCAGCACTAATTTCACGCAACTTGGTATGGTTAATTTTCTATGTCTTGTCATCCCTGCTAGAAATGAACTCCTTGAAAGCAGAGGACTAGATTTCACAGACATTTGAATATCTCCCAGTGCCTGGCACTGACAGTCTTGGCTATCCCACTGTGCCTTTCACTGAGAATTTCCCTAGTGCCTCACCATCCTTGGGATCTCCAACAGGACTCATTTGGCCGGGCCTGGGACTGGCGCTCTGGCCTTGCTAGAGTGTGAGACATTTATCCCTGGTGTAGGAGGGAATGTTAGCCGTTGGCTTCTTGGATGATTTCCTGGAAAAGTGCACATTGCAATCTGACTTCTAGAGTGAAATCTAGCAATAAAACACTTTTTTATTGTGGTAAAAAACATAAAATTTACCATTTTACCATTTTTATAAGTGTAAAGTTCAGTAGTATTAAGCATATGCCCCTTGTTGTGAAACAGATTGCAATTTTATACAGTTTTTAACCTTAAAAAATACCCAGAATATGACAGACTCTCACTACTTAATAAGAGAATAAACAATAAAAATATTCAATCAAACATGGGCTGATGATTTAAATTGACATTTGACTAACGAAGAGATATAGTTAACCAATAAACAATGAAAAGATGGTCAACATCATTAGTCGTTAGGGAAATGACAGTTAAAACCGCAACGAGATACCTATTAAGTGGACTATATAAGTGGCTGAAAATTTCCATGTGGATGACAATCTTAAATGTAACAGTACACTGTGTTTTTATTAATGTTGATTTAAAAAAAAATGGCTTTAAAATGAAAATACCAAGCGCTGACAAAGATGTGGAGTTACTTGAACTCTCGTATGTTGGTGGTGGGAATGAAAAAAAGGGACAGACACTGAACTGCTTGGCAGTTTCTTACACGTTTAACATGCACTTAAATATAATCCATCATTTCCACTTCTAGATATTTACACAAGAGAAATGATGACATATCCACATAAAAACCTATATGTGAATGTTTACATTGTCTTTATTCTTAATCACTAAAAACTGGAGGCAGCCCAAATGTCTATCTACTGGTGAATAGATGAACAAACTTTAGTACATCCATACTATGCAAACTACTTTTCAGCAAAAAGAAATAGATTACTGACTGATACAAGCAACAGCGTGGATGGATCTCAAACGTATTATGCTAACTGACAGAAACCAAACTCAAAGCTACATTTTTTTTTTTTTTGATATAACAGTTGGGAAAAGCAAAACTATAGGGACAGACTGGGGTTGGGGAGAGAATTAACTATATAGGGTACTTTTTGTGTTGAAATATTCTATATTTTTATTATGGTGATTACATGACTCTGATCATTCAAATTTGTAGAACTATATAGAACGATAAAAATTAATTTTTACTGTATGTAAATTAAAGCTCAATTGGTCTAGTTAAAAAAATACACTAGCTATTTAGTACTTCAAA
>NW_012148419.1:2228454-2276917 GCF_000956105.1 Propithecus coquereli
GGTCAGTTGCTGTGGAAAACAGGTTATTGGTGCACCAAAAAATTAAACATAGAATTACCATATGATCCAGCAATTCCACTTTCAGGCATATATGCAAAAGAATTGAAAGCAGGGACTTGAATAGATTTTTTTTTTTAATTGTTCAAATTTTTATTTTAATGCACAGTATGAGAAATGAACTTTTTAATCAACTGAATTGTATGGAAAATGACATAGCAAATAAATTAGACCCATGTTAAAACAGAAGGTCAGCTAAATGTCCAAACTTAAGGATACAATAATGGGCATAGATAAACAGATTCCACAGTCGTCTTCAAGAGGTTAAAGTCTTTCAAATACAACTTTGTTATGAACTGGTCCAAAGATCAACAGCATATGGGAATGCTTAACAGGGGTGGTGATCAGGGACACGTTTCCTTGGTGCTACTTTGATGATGTTGTCCACACGTAGAATCACCTCTGCTGCTTCAGCTGCACTCAAAATAACTTGTTGCTTCACTTGAAAACTTTGTTATACCCAGTACAGTCATATCTCCAATGGTACCTTCCCTCATATCCCGTCCAGCAGTTGTATTGCCTTTGCGGTGGGCAGCTCGGAGTGGTGCCACCAGATCTGCGCTATCATAGCCTGCATTGATGGTTGGTGGTTGGCAACATTCTCAGTGCTTTAGCATAAGACTCCATTGCAGCAGCTTCTTTGCCTGGAATTCTATTGACAAGCTGTGTCCCAGCATGAGCCATCAACATCTCAGAACAGCCTCCTCCATAAACTGTTCTAGAATCCTTCACAGTTTGGGCAAGAACACACAGTGTGTACACTAGTGTTCACAGCAGCATTATACACAATAGCCAAAAGGTGGTGAATGGATAAGCAAAATGTGGTATATACACACAATGGAATATTAGCCTTAAGGAATGAAGTTCTGGTATATGCTAATAAGATGGATGAACCTTGAAGAAACTATATTAAGTAAAATAAGCCAGACACAAAAGGAAAAATATTAATGGACATAGAGTTTCAGTTTAGGAGATAAAATTCTGGAGATGGATGGTGGTGATGGTTGCACAACTATGCCACTGAACTACATACTAAGAAATGGTTAAAATGGTTTTATGTATATTTTATCACAATAAAAAAAACCCAGGCATTTCATATAAAAATATGCTTACGCAATTACTTTTTCCTTGATTAAAGAGCTCCCTTCCTTATAAATCATAGTTGAGAAGAAAAAGTGTTTCTCCCAATGTAAGCGAGTTTTCCTTCGACAATCTTAGCTAATTAGATTATAATGTCAAGTGAAGCAGTGGTTATTATGACTGGGGACACAGGAGCCTGGGAATTTTAGCCTTGCAAACCCAAACCTAGAAGTGATAAGGCAGAAAGTGCGGCACTCTCACCTATGTTTAATATATTTATGGATTCACTTGTGGGTTGAGGGTATTCCAGATGGGTGGAAAACAGTGCGGGGGTGAGAGAGTGGGGTAAGTGGCAATAAAAACACCATCCTGATTGGAGGGGAGTCATATGACAGTGAGTAGTGAGTAGAATGGATTGTGTGAGTTAGACTATAAAGTGATTTCAGGTTTGGTGTATAAATAATGGGGATCCATGGCAGGTTCTTATTTTGGTTTTAGGTGCATTGCATACATCAAAATATAAATCCTTTGTAATGGCGAGTCTACATTCTTCAAAGAAGAGAAAAAGATATGATCTTCAGCCTTTAGAATTCTTCAACCCTTTTATCAGGGCGCTACTATGTACAAAGATTCTTTAAAATGCAAAGCTTTGTGCATGGGAAAATGAAGCCATTGCAAAGAAGGTAAATTATATTTGCACAGCACACAATGACTACACTCCAGTGATCTTAGTAAATGACAAAACTGATAACTGGTTCTTGAAATCCATTCTTGTGACAAACTCTACGCCATCTCTAGTTATCTGATTTGCTTTTCTTGAAAGCTGAGGCGAAGGTCACAATGTATTGACTTGTGGCATAAATACAAGTGTTTCCTTCACTTTTCTTTTCTGACATCATCCACTAGCTGGAGAACATGGAGACGTTTGTTTGATTTGGAGAAGGCAGTGTATTTACCAATGGCAGAAGGGCGATTAAGAAATAATGTAACTTCAAAGAGTGTGTGGAGAGAGGCCTAGATAAAGATTGCCTGCATCTCTTCTAGATATTATGGAAAGTTGACTTAGGTTAAATTTGAACAAGTCCTGTTGGATAGGTCATTGAAAGTTAAGAATAGACTCAAGTGTCTCTGGTGTTGTAGAAACATTGTCTACAATGGTCATCCCTTGCATTGTTTAAGAGGCTAGCTCTATTGTCAAGATCTTGTAGAATATTGTCACGTTCATCCTGGGATCATGAGGTCTTAAGCTTCTTTCAAATGCCTGTTAAGTAGGAGCAAACATTTTCCAAATACTTTAGTTGTTAAAAGTAGAGTGATCCATTCAAATGTGATCAACGAATATTACTAACAAAGGGAAAGAAGGTGTTAAAGCAATTGTTTCTACATCCATAGGTTGTATGTTGGAGACAATTGCCGTTAATTTTCAGGGATTACTGAGAACCAGGCTCAATTAGATTCTTTCTTTTTGGCTGATGAAAAGCTACATGACTTAGCACAGAAAAGGGCCAAGCTATAGTTTTCATTTCTAGCAAAACCACAAAAGAAGTTAAAAGGGTAGGAAGCCTAGCTTGTTGTCCAGCACAGCTAAAAGTGCTTTGCTAAAAAGTAAAGAAGCATAAGGAAAAATGTTCACTTTAATTTTCAAGCTATTGCTGTTGAGATAGACCTATCCAATATGGTAGCTACTATGCACATGTGGCTGTTGAGCAGTTGAAATGGGACTAGTCTGCATTGGGCTGTGCTATGAGTATAAAATACATACTGGATTTCAAAGACTTAGTACCAAAAACAATGTAGAATGTCTTTTTTAAAAAAATGTTTTAATTTCAGCATATTATGGGGGTACCAATGTTTACGTTACGTATATTGCCTTTGCCCCTACCCAAGTCGGAGCTTCAAGCATGTCCATTCCCCAGACAGTGCACACTGCACCCATTAGGTGTGTATATATCCATCCCCTACTGCCCGCTCCCACCTGCCTGACCCCCGATGAATGTTACTTCTATATGTGCACATAAGTGTTAATCAGTTAATACCAATTTGATGGTGGTACATGTGGTACTCGTTTTTCCATTCTTGTGTAGAGTGTCTTATTGATGATTTTTTTATATTTCATATTTAAGTGCTATTTTGGCTATATTGAGTTGAAACTAAAATGAATTTCACTTGTTCCTATTTACAATTTAATGCATCTAGGAGAAAATTTAAATTACATAGTGGCTGGTTTTATATTTCTATTGGACAGCACTGGTGGGGATTGTGCCTACCACATTGACTTTAAGCACAATAACATTTTTCACTGATGGACTTCATTCTGCTGTCACAGACAGAAGTTGAAACTCAGTTAAGAAGTAGGAATCAGTCTTTTAATCCTCTAAATTATTGCCTTAAAACATGAATTGCTTTATCAGAGTTTTAAAAAATTTCAAAATATTAATAAAAGGGACAAAAGTGTTTTTGTTACAAGGACATCTTGGATAATGCTTAAGTTGGGGCTTTTGGCAATAAAAGTGTGTGCCTATTACCAGAATAGTGTTAATTGCACCCAATAGGTAAGATTTTGTCCCCTACCCACCCTGACGCCCTCTCTCCCCCTCCATTTCTCTTGTCCTTTATACCACTTTGTGAACAGAGGTTTAAAAATTACCCGATGTGGTTATCCCGTATACATGTTCTTTTGCATTTGTTTCATTATTTTTTTCAGTGTACTGTCATAATGATAACTTTCTATTCTTTGGAAAAATTAGATCAGATGATTAAATCCCTGTCTGAGCATTTAGAAGCTGGTAGCAAAAGAAAGCTGATTTGAATACAGGGAATAAACAGTAATTAAACTGTAAATGTTGATTTTTCTTTTGAAGTCCACTGGCGTGTTTGTGTGAATAAAGAGCACACTGTCGGTTATTGTTTCTGCCGCCACAGTTATGGCGTGTGAGAATCGTTGAAAGGCTCAGTTAAATTGGGGAGTTTCCCAGGGCTGCGGTGCTGAAACTTCCTTTGTTTATATTAAAGCCTGAATTATTTTTTTTCCCCTCAAACAGTACACATTGATTTTAGATAAAATCTGAGATTTTTTTTTGCTTTTCCTTTCAAACTCATCTGCTTCACTGTATTCTAGAGAAGAGCTTTTATTAAACCTGGAAACGTGGCTTCTCATAGGAAACTAAAAAGAGCTTATTTTGATGTGTATTTTTGGGAGACTTTAAAAGAGTAGTTTCAACTCGGGTGTTTGTTAGACTCATGTAAGGAGCTTTTAAAAACTCCAGGGTCCAGGGTGCACTCCAGATCAATTATATTAGAAACTCTGGGATAGTGCCAGAGATCAGTAAGTAATTGTTAACACTCCCCTGGTGATTCTAATATGCAGCCGAGGCGAGGCTGAGAACCACGTCTGCATTAACAGTCTAAGGCACACCTGTGTTCACCAGTTTTTTCCAGAAGCACTCAAGGAACCTGCTTGTAGTACGTGAATGAGAAAAGTTCCCAAATGACTTCTCCCCCACACCCGCCCCGATTGAAAATTAGAGGGGCAGTGCATTGGCTCACTCCGAAGCACATAACAATGTATACTTTTCTCATGCTCTGATATACACAGTGAAGAGACTTTGATGATTATAAAACTAACACAAGTTTAATAACTGCTGGGGTTAGCTTTACTCAGGGTATGTAATACAGGCTATTTGTCTCTGTAAACCACACACACACAATATACACCATATGCACATACAGAGGCAAGGTGATCCACTGCAGAGCATACTTTCACAAGTTATTTATTACATCAGCTGGATTCTAAAGAGGACACTTTTGGCAAGGTGAATATGGTAGGGGTTTTGCTGAATTATTTTGAGTTGGGTATTACTGTATTTGCAAATGTAATTATAATCATGGAATCCAAATTTTTCCATTGTGAAATTGTTCCTCTTGAATCTGCTTCTATTGCGTTTAAGCCCTTTGACAGGGCTACATGTGCTGAAAGTATTTTGTAAACTCTAAAGCACTAAGCACAGTAAGCTAATGCATTATATGCATTTTGTGAAGTTTGGGGTTTTATTTAAAATCAGTATTAAATGAGACAATTCCTTTTAGGGGTAGCCAAGAAAGGTGATTTATTCTAGGGTTGCTCAGTTGGGAGGAGGTGGGCTTCTTTTAGTAGTCGCAAAATGGATGGAGGGTAAAGTATAAAAATCCTGAATCAGTGACAATTTGTCATTGGCCATTTTATTATCAACAGCTCTAAGAGGTTCATTTGTTCATTCATTCATTCAAGAAGCATTCATCGATGGCCTACTCAGGAAATGTTCTAGGTGCACAGGACAAACAAAGCAGAAGGGAAAAAAAAACCCAGTCTTGGTCTCATGGAGTTTACTCCTCTCCAGCTGGGGAGAGCAACAATACATAATTATGTTTCAGAGAAAAATAAAGCACAGGAAGGGGATAAGAAGTGCCAGACTATAATTGTTCATGTGACGGTGACATTTGAGCAAAGGATTAAAGTAGGTGAGAAAGCAAATGACACAGACACAAGAGGAAGGGTATTCCGGGTAGGAGGAACAGTAGTGCAAGGAGCCTGAGGTGGGGGTATAGCAGGGCCTGCCACATAAAACAGAATGCCCAGTGAAATATGAATTTCAGATAATACATAACTTGTTAATATAAGTGTGTGCCATGCCATATTTGGTGCATATTTATACTAAAAAGTTACAGAGTGCCCTGTGTTCTTATTTCCCACATCTGGCAACCCTAGGTATGTCTAGCAGGTTTGAAGGTGTGGAAGGAGGCCCAGGGCTGGGGTGGAGTGAGGAAGGGGGGGGTAGAAACAGATGAAGTGAGCAAGGTCCAGGGCACCAGGACATATGTGGCGGCCTTTTAGGCCTGTGCGAGGACTAGCTTTTACTCCAGCTGAGACTGGACATCATGGCAGGGTTTGAGCAGAGACGTGCTGTGACCTTTCTTGAAGTTTGAGGGCCATTTGGCCAGCTATGCTATGTTTAGGAGGACACAAGCAGAAGCAGACCAGTTGGGAGGTGATGGAGGTGGTGAGAAGTGCTGGGGGCCCAGGTATATTCTGACAGAAAACCAATGGATTTGCGAATGGGCTGGATGTGGGGTGTGAGCAAAGGAGAACAGTCTGACCTAGCACTCCCAGAGACCGAGGTGGGAGGATTGCTTGAGGTCAGGAGTTCAAGACCAGCCTGAGCAAGAGCGAGACCCCGTCTCCTCTAAAAGTAGAAAATTAGCCGGTTGTGGTGGTGTGCGCCTGTAGTCCCAGCTACCCGGGAGGCTGAGGCAGGAGGATCGCTTGAGCCCAGGAGTTTGAGGTTGCTGTGAGCTAGGCTGACGCCATGGCACTCTAGCCCAGGCAACAGAGCAAGACTCTGTCTCAAAAAAAAAAAAAAAAAGTCTGAGGAGGGATGAAGTTGGTGGCATTAAATGAAAGGGGGAAACTTCAGGTGAAGCATGTTTTTTGTTTGTTTTATTTTTAAAGAGGGGATGGGGGAGATCATGAGTTCATTTTTGATATAAGTCTTAGGTATCTATTTGATTTCCAAGAGGGAACATCAACTTGGCGGTTTGATACGGTTTCTCAAACAATAGAATCTGGAATTGCATCCTTTTACCCGCGTGGAAAGGAGAAGGACAGTGAGGGAGGGGAATGGGTGGGAAGCCATTTGGAAGAAAGTGACGTTTTCTACCCTGCTTTGGGGGATTTTATTGAGAACCGTGATGGTCTTCCAGAGCTGTTAACTAGGAGCAGCTGCCCGTGCTTCGTGATCGCTTTAACCCCAGGGAAGTCAGGCCGTCAGCGCTCTCAGATGGCCTGTGGAAGGGCTGGGCTGAAGGTCACGTCTCCATGCTTCCAGCCACCAGGGCCTGGCCGTGTCCCTGAAGCCACCCCTCCCAGTTACCCTCCCTTGGTCTTCTGTGGCATGGCCAGGTTAACCCATTCTTCACTCCCCTTCAGAACAGAGTAGCTATGAGGAAAAATATATGGGAGTTACTCTCCCTACAAATTACATCAGAAGGAGAAAACTGTCTTTCCATGGCAGAGGAAAATAAATCTCTTTTGTGATGTTTGTTAGTGTTATTGTCCACGACTGTGATGTCAGTGAGGCTGTCCCTACCCAGAGCAGCCTCCTGCACCTCCAGGGCCCTTTCTTGACTCCTGACTCTCTCTTCCTTCAGAGCTCAGGCGGCCAGCGGATGTTATCATTTCATCTCTCCCACCCCCTAAAACTTGGCTCCTCCTCAAGGCCCTGTTGCATTTTCCCACAGTTTTCTTCTTGACTCTTCCTGTCAGCTGCTATGTTCTCTTCTCCCGTTCTCTGTAGAGTCTGTGAGAACTTGGCAATTTCCTCTTTGGCTCCCTCTGTCTCTTATTGCATTGTATTTCTTATGGCTTGTTACATACTGAGATTTGTTTCCCATTTTTGTTCTATTTGACTCTAATAGATAAGGTTCAGAAAGGAGTGGGTTGTTTATTTTTTTGCCTTTAACAACTCACACCTCATTGAAATGATCAGAAGTGAAACGTTGGGTCCATCACACCAAAGTAAAGAGGTGTAGCCCCAGTGGAGGGGCCAGCCTTTAGGCAATCTAAAGTATCTGTTTGAAAAAAAAGAAAAAATGAAAGTGTTGATATTTTTGCTAATCTTTCTTTGGTTATTTGTTCTGTCTATAGGATAGAAGGACAACTCCTCACTGAGGATTTCCCCGGGCTGTTGCCTCTTCCATTGATCTGTCTTGCTGCTGGATGTGTTATCCTAGACCTCCTTAGGTACAAGTATTTTTGTATGTAATTTCTGAATTTGCAGAAGCTGATCTCTTGAATCAACTACAGGGTGAAACTAACACCTCTGAACTCAGAGGTCCCACGTTTCTTTCTTACCCAGGCCTGTATCAGACATTGTGTGCAAGGCGACAGGAAGGACCCACAGTCCTACTGGTGTCCTAGATATTAAGCCAGGTAAAATCTCTCTCATCAGGTGTCCTCCGTCTCATCTTGTCAGTCCTCACAGTTGTAGTTATTGCTTATGCCCTTTTTCGCCTGGTAATGGGTTGTTGTAAATTTACTGCCAAAGCTTTGTAATGACGTAAATAAGTATAAACCTTCCATCTAAAACATCCCCCCAATTCAGCAGGAAGTAGCTTGATGATTACATCACCCCTCCTCCCATAGATATGGAAGTATAAAATTGACAGTGGGAATATGTAACAGAGGGAACGGCATAAAAAAGGATAAAATGTTTTCTGTCTCTTCAAACCCCCTCACCCTTTTTGAGAACTAAAACCTACATTTCTGCCTCAGGCTAGTGGTCAGAGGGGCATGGGAATGTCCTTTGTTCTTTGTGCCACAGAGGATTGCTCAAGGGAATTTTCCAGGTGGAGGTCCCAAGATTGTCTTACAGAGATGGGATGAACCAGAACCTTTAAAAGCCCTGTACTTCTGCTCAGAAGCAGGATGTTGGTACTTTGAGGTGGGAGTCTGCCAATCTCCTCATTTGCCAGCAAATTAATGAACTTCTCTTTTTATCTCCACCTTCCCCCCCGCCCCCCAAAAAACTCCTTCATTACATTGCTTGTGAGTTTCTCAGTTTCATTCAGAAATCAATTACATATTCCTAGTAATGAAACTTAACTTGGGCAAGTTTTGGTGGTTCTGTCTATGCCAAGTTCATGATTGCCAATAAAAATTGCCTTTAATATTTTGTTCCACGATTATGAAACTCCACCTGAAAGTTTTCCACTAGCTTTATTTTGAAAAGAAGTTGTCTGATTTGGTTTTAGGAGGTCTACATGGTTCAAGTCTCTTGGTTCAAGTATTTTTTTTTTTTAATGACTCTGGGTTAACTTGAACTCAGACTCCAGTTCTGAGTCTGAGCTTCCTTTGTTCCACCCTTCCTCTCTCTACCAATTAGCTGAGTTTGAATTCAAAAGCCTTTTTCTTTGATGCCAATTATTGTTGATTATCTTGGCAAATCCCCACCTAATGCTCAGTTAGGGGCAAGTTCTTAAGCTTTATCCACTGGTGTTTCAAGAGATGTTCCCTTTAGGGATTATGGGGAATGTGACATGGGTGAACTTCCTTGGCAAGAAGTGCCTCCATAATCACTAAGCCCCCTTGGATGGGTCCTAAATAGACCCTCCTTATAGCAAAATCTGCTTTGTAGCCAGTGAGTGTTTTCACGAGCCTTTATTGTGCTACCAGGCTGTATCCCTCGTAGGCCAGCCTGTCTTTGGTATCTGTGGTTTTCAAATTGGTTGATTGGAAAACTATAATGAAGATTTTATTTACTTTTTGTAAGCTGCGTGTATTGAGCCCTTACTCTGTGCCAGATACTACGTGAGCACTTTAGATAGAAGATCCATTCAGTTCTCACAATCCATTTTTTTATATATGGAGATTGATTCTTAGAGGGGTTAAATAACTTGCTCAAGTTAGAGATAGAAAGTGTGGGAAACCAGGATATGGACTAGATCCAATTCCAAAACCTGTGTCCTTGAGGACAATACTTCCTGTTACAATATGGCATTGACAAGTGAATCAGCAGAAAAAAATCAATACAATTCGTTTCTCTTTTTTCCCGAAGATTTTAGTTTTCCTAGAAAATTTCCTACCACTACTGTGGCACTCATTTGAAATCTAAAAGTTGTCTTTGTAATATCTTTTCTCTATTCCCACAGTCAGAACCCTGTTTAGCTGAAAGAAATCCCGACTCTTTAAGCTGCTGATTTTTAAAAAATACTGTTTTGAACGTAGTGAGGTCCTGAATCAGAAGCCAACTGTACTGTACATCCGCGATGGACTAAATAGTGATTAAATGCCAAGCTATGGGGAACATATACTCATTAGACACAGACTGTCTAACTCTTTTGTAATTGCTGCAAAGTGATTGCTATAGTTCTAATGCACATGACAGATGCTCAGTACGTTGTTGATAGGTTAGTTCAGGTAAAAATGGTTGTAGATGAGAGAGTGATTTATTTTAACTGTTGTTCCCAACAGAAGATCAGGAGATGAATTCCAAATGAGAAGCTGAACTCAATTGGCCCCTTTCAATGTGTGCTTGATGAGGTGTTTCTGATGGGGCTTTTATTGATCAAGCTTGAAAGATCATCTTTTCAGAAAGGTCAAACGCCCCATTATCAAAGAATAGGGAAATAAGGCTACAGACTGCTGGAACTTCTGCTGGTATCTTTCTTCCTTTCTCATTTCTTACATGTAAGAAAGAAATATATTAATAGAACATTCACAGGTGACAGCTGAGATGTCTGCATGGAAATAATACTTCATTTCCCCTCTACTGCCTACTATGATTACATACTCAGATAAGGAACAGGTGACCAAAATCAAGGTGGCAACAAATACAATTCAATTGCTTCTTTCCTGCCCCCAGCCTCCGAAGGCCTATAGTGTGGTGATTAAGAGGTCAGATTCTGGAGGTGAACAGCTCTGGGCTTGAATTCTGGCTCCTCTACTTATTGGCTTGCTTTTGGGTAAGTTACACAACCTCTCTAACTCATGGTTTCCCTTCTAATGGGGGGATGAAAATAGTACCTATCTAATATGGTTACTATTAAGATTAAAAGGATTAATACTGGTAAAAAAAACTTAGCAGAGTATCTGGAATATGGTAAGTATCAAATAGATGAGAGCTGTTTTAACAAAATATTATTATTACAGAGAGATACTAATTCATTAGTTGAAAGTACTGATAGAAATGGGGATGGAAGTTCATAAGGGAGTGGAAAGGTAATACCGGTACTCCCTGATACCAATTGTATGTAAATCACTTAACAGTGTGCAAAGGATCATACTGTAATTCTGCGCTGTGAGAGAAGACTGAATCACTCCCATTCCCATTGGTAAATGCTGAGGGCAATAATAGGGTGTGGACAAACACATGCTGCCTATCTACCTGGAAATGACTAATCTCCTTTCTCTAATTTAATAAAGTAGAATGATTTGGAGTGGGTAAGAAGAGAGAATATGCAAGAGGCCAGAGTGGGAAGTGGGGGTAGGAGAGGAAGGGTTCTAAGGTCAGCCTCGATCTTCCTTCTTGAGCTACGATCAGAACATCATACAACATCCAATGTCCTTTGTGGGCCTGAGTTACCAAGCACAGAAGAGAGCTCTGAATTAGCCGTAAGGCAGAATGCCTGATTCCCACTCTCCCAGCCGGCAAGGGCAAAGTTTCCTAGCCAAGTTCACCCTGAGAGCAAAGGCCTGGTTGATGTTTTTTGAAGGATGGTGTATTCTTTTATGATAAGGTATTTAGGAAGCTGCACTACTATTTGTAGACTCACATGAGGAGAGAACTTGCATTAAAAACTCACCCTTGGGTGAAGGGAAATGCCTTTGAACTCTGTGACTCAGCAGGTTAGTCACCTACTCCCTCGCCATGACGGGTGATCAGAGGAGCCGAGAGCAACCTCACCTTAGCAGACCGTCCCTGGATGTACTTGTGTTCAGTAACACAGGTAATTAGAGATTTTCCTTCTTGTCCTCTCCAGGTGTTTGCTTTCTACTCTGCACATGGTTTTGGATGAATCATATTTAGCTTTTAGGTTAGCATTTTTAAGGCATTCTGATTTTAAAACTGCAATTACAACCTAAATTATCGTATTATGGCTATAGACAATTCTTCAGATTGTGTTAATATTCTTGGACCAGTGATTGTAAACTCACTGCCTTTTCAGAATGCAGGCATTGGGTTTCCATTTTCTCTTTTCGTTTTTTTTTTTTTTTTTTTAATTCTGTAAGACATAAACAGACCCAGTTGAATCCTGGAAGGAGGCTTTCCTGTCCAGGACTTGAACACTCGTTGCAGAGTGTCTTCTAATTGCCAGCAACCAAACAAACCGGGAATGGAATGGGTACCTCTACTAGGCTTCAGACCTCCTTTGTCTGAAGCTGGTAGAATACTAGCCACTCTCCAGACACAATCCCAGGAGGTCTCATTTTCTTAAATGTGAACAACTCTATCAAATCCATTCCAACTTTCAGACTAGCATTAGTTTGGTCTACTTCCTCTAAGCAAGCCAAGCAAATTCTCCAAATACCAAATATAAGATGGAGATTCAAAGGTCATTGTTGTCCTCCATGCTGCTCCCTTCCACCCCCACTCCAGCCAGTGGTGTAAGGAGTTCAGATTACTGCTTAAGCCGATAGGTCATCAGGCACTGCCAAATCATCCTCCATGTCAGTTCAACTGCTAAGTTTTCTGTATCATAAAATCAATGTTTATCCTGTATTTGCAAGCCCTGAACTGCATTCTCTTGCTCTCCCCGCCAGTAGATTTGCATCATTTCTGAGTGTGCCTTGTTTGACGGCACCGTCTCCAGCCCTGTTGAGACTGTCTGTGGGTGGTTTCCCTGAGAGGGGATGACAAGGGCAAAGGTCAGAAGCTTCCATGATTCATTTCCTCTTTGCTGCACGCAGTAGATGGTTTTCTGGGTGAGTCACTCAGATGCCAAACACAGGAGGGATTTTCTTCACATAGAGGCCCTGAGGCTCCGCTCTGTCCTGAATTGGAGGAACTGAGTTCTTAATATCTCCTTAAAAATTTTGTATTTTTTCCGATGATCTCATAAGCCCATTTGTGTTCCCTTTCTTTGCGTCTGATGACTCTGATTTGTGAAAGCTGCCTGTCCCCTTGGAGAACTTTTTGCTGTCTTGTGGAGCTCTCTTGAATTTGGACGCTACAGTAATTGGATTCTTAAAAATATATCTCAAACATACTCCCATATTAAAACATTCTCTGGTATGTCATCCATACTGGAATATTAACAGTAGTCTATTTGTGACTCCTTAAAAGTTTACCGTCCCCTTTTTCTTCGAGAACAACAATCTATGAGGGGAGCAAGGATATCAGCCGAGGGAGATGATGTTGAAATACCTAGAGCTAAGATCTTCAGCAAAGTGGTATTTTCTCAATGAAGGGAGGTTATTATTTTCTTTTTTTTTCTTAACCTTTTAAAAATTATGAACTAGAGTATACAAACAGAAAACATAAGTGTACAGTATAATGAATAATTACAAAGTGAATACCGTCCATCAAGAAATGGACCATGGCCAGCCCAGAAGCCCCTCCTTTGCTTACTTTCTGGACCACACCCCCTCCCTCCCTCTTGAGGTAACCACCATCCTGACTTTTGTGGTAATGACTTCCTTGCTTTTCTTACCACCTATGTATGCAAGGTTATTATTTTCTAAAGCAGTATCTCTTCTATCTTCTGCTGGTGGCACTGTGTAATTCATTTGTGTTAAGTAATGACCACAGGATGACACTGGGCTAGAGTTGTATGTATGTACTGTTCTCTCCCCATCCCAAGATTCCACAGAACTGCTTATCCATGTCTACTGTGTCATGAACTAATAATACTCCTGATAAGACACAGGTTTAAAATAGTGACGGTGAAGAGGTAGAACAAGCATGACAAGCGTGACACTTTTGGTAGTCTCTTGCGTGTGCTTTGGGGTTCCTGAGTTTCAAGTAGAGTTAAATCATTTATGATGAGAAATAGGAATCCTCTTTCTCTCCTCTTACTATCCCCTCTTTTTAATTTCCCTGGGAAGTAGTCCAGCAAGTTCTAAAATCTGCAGAACTTGGAGATGAAAAGGACCCATTTACTGGTCCTGAAATTCCCCCCCTTGGCTTCTTACTTTGAGAACATTCATGCTGCTTCAGTGTATTTCTTCATCAGTGCAACTCGCCCCAAAGTTTCTTTGATCGTCTTTGGTCTGGCAGACTCTGTGCTGAGCTAGAAAAAGAAGATGAGTAGGAAGGGGACTTAAAACCTGACTCAGTCATTTTTCCTTGCCTTCCTTTACTTCCTTGATTGGCTCGGACAGGTTTGTGGAGGAAGGGAAAGAAAACCAGCATTTGTTATACCCCTAATTTGTATCAGGCACTTTTTTTTTTTTTTTTGAGATAGAGTCTCACTGTGTTGCCCAGGCTAGAGTGCAGTGGTGCCAGCATAGTTCAATGCAGCCTCAAACTCCTGGGCTCAAGCAATCCTCCTGCCTCAGCCTCCTGAGTAGCTGGGACAACAGGCATGGGACATCATGTCCAGCTAATTTTTTTAATTTTTAGTAGTGACAGGGTCTCACTCTTGCTCAGGCTGGTCTTCAACTCCTGACCTCAAACGATCCTCCTGCCTCAGCCTCCCAGAGTGCTAGGATTACAGGTGTGAGCCACTGTGTCCAGCCAAGAACTTCTATTTCTATCAGACAGAAAGAAAAGTGCTTGGGTTTACTAGTAGTAATGGATTCAAGGTCCCAAACGGTTTTCTTCTTAAGAGTGCACTGGCTTAGGCTTGGGAACCTGTAGGGTAAAGGGCCTCCTGTTATGGTAGTTTCATCTGGGATGGAGGGTGGACAAACCCGTCTTTGAAGTTCACGTTTGATCCAAGGCCACTGTCTGTGTTTCCTGACATCACATGCCTCTGTGACCTGGTGCCCCTCCAGGGATGGGTAACCTGTGGCCTCAAGGTCATTTGTGGTTCCCCAGATCCCTAAGTGTGGCCTCTTGACCCAATCCAAACTTCCGTAAAATCTGGATTCAGTCAAAAGGCTGCACTCAAGGATCCAGAAGGCCACATGTTGCCCCAAGGCCGCAGGTTCCCCACCCCTGCCAGGAGACAAAATGGAGGAGGATTACCCTGCAAGCATTCACTGTCCTACACTGCTATTCACCGTAGAGAACAGTTTGGTAAATCGCCCATCTATCTTGGACCTCATCCAAGGGATGTTACTAAAGCAACACAAGGACTTTGTTACGTGTTGGTCTTTCCCGTAAGGCAGTTCCCCAGCGTGGGTCCTGTAGCCAGTGTTTCCCTGTGAGAAGAGATCTGGTTAAATGCTTATGGGAAACAGTTCAGCCAGTCAAGGTGCAGGTGTTGGGAAAACAAATGAGACAGGAATTTAATTTTGGAATATGTCTGGAGGTGGTATTTCCAGAGCACGTACAAGTTATTTTCGGAGATGCTTATGAATTGTCTAAATGCATGTCCTTAATTTTAGAAGGGAGTAACATCTGTGTCACACTAACTGTGGAACCCGAATAAGGCTCAGAGCCTGTCACAGAGGCCAGGACCTCAGGCCAGTGGCTTTTGCTCACATGTGGGGTTCAGTGCCAATGTCAAAAGGTATTTTTTTTTCAGAGGAGGAAGTTGGAGCGGGAATAGCGGTAGCTTCAACTCATCTCTGAGATCCTGCCCTTTTAATCTGTGAGAGATGAGGAACAATGTTCCATCTTCTCCCTAACCCAGGCTTTACTCCACAACCCCTCTGAAGTGATCATATTGTTGTTTTCCTCTTACAAAATACTTTTCTCTCTTTTGTAATACCTGTGGTCGTTCACTTGCTCGTTCTTGATTCATTCATTTAATCAACAAATATTTTTTGAGCTCATACTAAGTGCCAGGCACTGTCTTAGACCCTGGTGATACACAGCAATATAGATGAAGGGTACAACTTATTTTATTTTAAAAAGTTTTCATTTTTTCCATGAATGTTTAAAATAAAATTATGTAATTGCTTGTGCTATGAAAAAAGTTGCCTGTGTTTGTCATAGATAGGAATAAATTTTTAACAAATGCCATACATAAAACTCAAAGGTGGGGAAATAATGTGGATTTTTCTGGGAGATGGGGCATGAGCTGGACAAGACAATAGCCTTGTTTTTTCGTTGCTGTTTCTACAGTGGCAGCCAATTCTTGGATTATGTTTTTATCAATTTTGGTCTCTTTTCCAAGTCATTGTAGAAGCATCATTGATCTGTTTCCTGACTTTGTGTGAGTTACCAAATATTTCCGAATATCTAGGTAGAACTAGAAAGGATGTCCAATGTTTATCCATGAGAAAATTGAATTCCAGATGGGGAGGTGATTTGCTCAATGTTAGTGGCTGGTTAGTGTCAGAATTAGTTTTGTTCTTCTAAATCCAAAATGGAATTCCTGCCTGATTTGTCTTCCTAACATCTATTTCACAACTGACCAAACTTCACTATGCTACAAGCTCCTCTCTGTATCTAGCATGTGTATTTATGTAATGATCGTCATGAAAATATATCGAAAGTCTACTGTATACTATGCAATGAGCTGAAGGCTTTACACACATAATGTTATTAATCCTCACAATAACACTTTAAGAGCAGTGTTGCTATTTTCATTTTACAGATGAGGAAATGGAGTGAAAGAGGCTAAGGCAATGGTTCCCTTACGAGCTTTAAAAAATTACATTATTTTGCATGACAAAATAATGATGGCATTGAATTAAAACTTAGAATAAAATAAATATCCATGAGTGCATACTGATATTGTTAAGTAATGAAAAAATAAATTGAAGAGAGGGGACAACTCTTCTTCCTTACAGATTCTAACTAATAAATGTAGAGAGATGAGGGACATATTAATAGAAAATCGCCATTAGAATACCACAGTAATAATTGTTGCAGACATCAATGGGTGAAAGTTTGAGGAGAAACACAATATTTAGGGAGTCTCAAAGCATCTCCCTTAAGATATTTATTAATTACAAATGGAAAAACAGTAGCTTGGCAGTGGAGAAACCCAGCGGACACCACCTCAACTGGGTGATCAAGGCTAACGTCACCAGTAATGACATGCAATGCTATCTTGCACCTCCCGATGCCACGCACTGAGAAGTGCATTTTGCTTCTGGGCTATTCTTGCTAAAAATGTCAAATAGCTCATCTTAAGAAAATATCGGACAGATACAAATTGAGCAACATCTGTAAATTATCTACCTCTTGTCTTCAAAAGTGTCAAGGTTATGAAAGTCAAGGAAAAGCTGAGGAACTCTCACAGTTGGAGGAGACTAAGGGGATGTGACAACAAAATGCAACATGAAATCCTGGAAAGGAACAAAGACATTAGTGGAAAACTGGTGAAAACTGAATACGTATTATCCCAAGCAAATATAGCATTGTCCCAATGTTAATTTCTTAGTTTTGAAAATTGTGTGATGGTTATGCAAGATGCTAATGTTAGGGGAAGCTGGGCAAAGAATATATGGAAACCCTCTGTACTGTTTTTGTAACTTTTCTATAAGTATAAAATTATTTCAAAATTGGAAGTTAGAAAAATAAATTTCCAGGCTCCATCTCAGACTTACTAAATTAGAATTTTCCAGGGTGATATGACCCAGAACTCTGTATGAGTGACTCCTCTGTCCAGGGTGACATATAGAGGAGGTGGAAGGGCTAGGATTTGAACCCCGGACTGTCTGATTCCAAGGCCCATGCTCTTAGCCAGAACAGGCTGCCCGATAGTGACTTGAAGTTAAATGGAAATGCGGATTAGAAATCTCAACAATATTTGAGATAAAAACACTTGGTGCAAAGTATTATATTTTTGTACCTTGTTCTTTTAAATATAAGAATATGCAGATTTGGTGATTGAATTGAACTAAAAACTAAATCCTTTATCCTGACCATAATTCCCAAATCATCTCCTTTATTTTAAATAAGCAGCATAATTATTCCAACCAAATATGGCATATGGAACTCAAAACTGTAATTGCAAATGTCACGGTTGTAAAGGATGGCTAAATCAAAAGAATGTAATGATACATACATTTTGGATTAAATAAAAAGAGCAAAATCAATAGCCGGATTGAGTGGTGCGCTCTTGTAGTCCCAGCTACTCAGGAGGCTGAGGTAGGAGGACAACTTGAGCCCAGAAGTTTGAGGCCAGCCTGGGCAACACAGTGAGACCCCATCTCTTAAAAAACAGCAAAATCAAATTTTAAAAGTAGTTATCCAAGTGTGGTAAAAAGCCGAGGCCTATTTAATCTGTCTTATATTTGGCACAGCTCATCTGTCAGATTGCCTCAGAGTGTGGCAAGTAGAAGTTCCCAGCAGGCTGGAATTACCCATAGTTGGGAGAATTGGTTGCCAAAGACATGTGACTAGGAGAGTTCTGTGCCCATGTCGTCTTCCTTCTCACTGCCTTTTGTGCCAGGCACCCTATCAGTACCTAGAGATGGAAAGATGAATATGGCACAATCCCTGCCTTTGAGTGACTCCTGTCTTAGTTTGGGTGAGGGATCTGTGTATGATTCAGAGCTGGTTATTGGGCAAACAAGAGCAAAAGGAAGGGAAAAACTGCAATCAGAACAAAAACTGACCATCACCATTTCACACACTAGGAGATTAAAATAATCTACCTGGTGTGCGACAGCTCTTTTATTTAAAAATTGACCTTGAACTCTTCCTTTGTGAATAGTGGATCTCCCCTCCCCCACTGGGGGGCTGTGATCTAGAAGAAGAGAATTAGATTTACAAGGCTTTTTGCTCTGCATAATGAAGTAGAAGGAATTAGGGACTGTCACCTGGTGCCTCAAGGGCAACTGGACACAGGAGTGTGGAAGCTGGGTGCAGCCTGTGCTGACCCTAGGCAGCCACCTCCTCCACATTTCCCCAGATTTGTCAGAGAAAAGAGAACCTTGTAAAGGATGAGGTGCATGTATATTTTGCCACATATGAAAGTGAAGAATTATAGTATAATGCAGGAGAGTCATATGCTGATGGGATCTTAGAGGAGAATCTGCCCCTTTGATGGCGTGAGAGTGGGGGTTGGAGGTGTGAAAACTTCACAGAGCACATAATGTCTGAGGGCATTTAAAATTTTTATTTAATTTTATTTTATAGAGATGAGGTCTCACTATATTGCCCAGGCTGTTCTTGAACTCTTGGGCTCAAGAGAC
The DNA here is from genome assembly GCF_000956105.1 of Propithecus coquereli. NCBI lineage: Eukaryota > Metazoa > Chordata > Mammalia > Primates > Indriidae > Propithecus > Propithecus coquereli. The sequence goes on from NW_012148419.1 coordinate 2,247,323, forward strand.
CCTCCCTCCTTAGTCTCCCAAGTAGCTGGGACTATAGGAATGTGCCACTGTGCCTGGCTCTTCATGTCTGAAGTTAATCCAAAAATATGAGTAGAAGTTCATCTAAGGAGAAAAGAACTTTCTGGTAAGAGAGCCCATACCTTAGTGAATAACCATTCCCCTATCCTTTGAGTTTTTTCTTAGGATGAGATATTGTATTTGCATAGGGTTCCTCTCAAAACACAAATAAGTTCCCTGAGAGGGTATTATTACCTTGCAGCAGCAGTTTCAGAGGGATATATTGGGTGAGTTTTGTTAAAGAAAGAGACCTCTGGGAGGTCAAGCTCCACCCCACCTATACTTTTACCCCCATTTTGGGCTGAAATGTTGGTCTTGGGTAGCCAGAGGGCATGAGAAGGGGAGAGTATGTGTGTGGAGGGTAGGGTTGGGGAAACAGGGCCCAAACAGACTCTGAAGACAAACATTACCCCTTGAGCCATGCTGGCTTTGATGAAATGGCTTTTCCCTAGTTTAGGTGGGACATGACTGAGGATCTGAGCATTTCAAACCCTTACTATGTTTGAAATGAGCAACATGCAGGACAAAAAAATGTAATAGTAATCATAAAATGGTTAGTAGTTATTGAGAGCTCATTGTACACTTTATAGGCAATTTCTCATTGAAACCTTCCCATCAGGTTTAAATGATATCTTCATTTTGTAGAGGAAGGAGCAGAAAAGGGGTGAAGTGACTTATCTGTACCATAGAGCCAGTAGGGGCAGGTCCTGGATCCCAGTCCTGGCTCTTCACCATGAGCTATGCTGCTTCTCAAGCCAAGATTTGGGCATAATCTTAGTGATTGCATGAGCACTCTCTTCTGTGGCATTTCCCTTCCTGGCATTTGGGGTGAAACAATTCTTCATTGTGTTGGCCTGTCCTGCGTTCTAGTCCCACAGGTCCTGCTCACTGACTGCCAGGTACTTCCTGGTCACTGTGACCATCTAAGATGTTTGTCCACGCCCACTTCCTAGTGCCCTGCGGGCGTGTGCTACTGGCTGAGAATGAGGGTAGGCTCTCAAGGCAGGGCCAAAGTGATCAAACTCAGATATCCAACTGTGGGCAAGAGCTTGGGATAACCTGTAACCCTGCCAAGTTTTTCAAGTTCTCCAGGGTTCCTCAGCAGAATAATGAAATTGGTTCTCCGGATTTCATAGGGTTGTGATGAGAAGCCAACAAGTTGCTTTTATTTTGAGAGTGCTTTGGAATAATTAAAGTAGAATTTTGTGCTAGATATAATAAGAGTAAGAAAGAGCACCTGCTTACAAGGAACTCAGTCTAGCAAGCTGAGTGAGGCCCTCAACTGGACTTTGCACACAGTGAAGGGATGTAGAGCTTGGCTCTTCTCAAAGTGTGGTGCACGGCTAAGAACATCCGTATCACTGGGATGTTATCACAAAAATATAGAATCTCAGGCTCTGTCCCAGACCTGCTAAATCAGAATCCGTCTCTTAACAGGATCTTCAGGGGGGTTCGATGAACATTGAAATGTAAAGATTGCGGTTGAAGAGCATATGGGAGGGAATGGCTAAGTCTGTTTCAGCGATCAGGGACGTCCTCCAGAGAACCAGAGATGGGAACACTAGACCTTGAAAGAACAAGTAGGTTGGGAGTGGGGGTGGGGGCAGAAAGAAAAAAAAATAATAAGAAGAACAACAAAAAAAACAAGTGGGATTTTTCAGTGGGCAGAGAGAGAAGAAAGTAAGAGCCTACAAGGGAGGAGCATAGAATTTTTCCCCTTGTAATTATTTCTTGGTTTGAGACATTGCAGCTCCAAAAGGGACGAAAATCTATGTGTAATCAGGGAAACAAGAGAGTCTTTGACACACATATATGTCTGATAGTAATATTAATTCAGTTTGCTCTGACAAATATTATTAAAAATTATTCATTTTCATTCAACACATGCATGTTCCAGGTATGTGATTGAAGGATGAACAAAACAGAGGTATCCTTTCCCTGAGTTCTGAACCCAGGAGAGCCTAGGTTAGAATCCTGGGAAAACCATGTATCAGCTGTCTAAACCTGGGAAGTTATTTAGCCTCTCCATTCCTCAGTTTCCACATCTGTAAAAAGGGATCATAATGACACCCACTTCATTGGGTTTATGTGAGGATTACCTGAGCAATGTATTTAGAGCACTGAAGATAGTAACAGGAACATAGAGAAATATATTAAGCATTTTCTGTAACTACTTACTGGTTGGTGTGGTCAGAGCAACCAAAAATTTTGAAATAGGCTAAACATTTCTGAAGGTCTTTCAAGACTCCCTGGATTACCACATCTCCCTATATCATTTCATTGTGAAGGTCTGTTGAGGTCTTATGTTTTCTGCCTCCTGTTAGCAGAGAGCATTAACAAAAGTGTAGACAGGGTCATGATGTCTAGTCATGAGCCTGTCTAAAACTTTCCTCCTTAGCTGTTTCATCCTGGCTTGTCCCTTGCTAATTGTGTGACCATGAGCCAGTGACTTAACTCCCCAGGTTTTGGTTTACTCATCTGCACAATGGTAATAATCGCTATACATGCACATAGGGATGTTGTTAGGATTGTAAGTGTTACTATAAGTGCTTAGAATAGTGCCTGATTCACATTAAGCAGTTGGTACATCTTAGCTATCATGGTCAACATCATTCTTATTTTTATTATTTTTTTTTAGTTAAAGAGCTATCTGGAAATTAAGCCCCATACAGGGAGGGCATTACTCGCATGTCATGTCCAGGCTGGCTCCAAGAGTATAGTGTCCTTAATGCTCAATTCCCTGGCTGTTCTCTCTCTTCTGGGCTGACAGAAGCTTGAGCTGGTTGGTTATTAGGCCATACTGAGTGTTATTAGTTCATACCTGTCCTGTGAGCAGAAAGGAAAATGGGTTCTGCGTCCTCAAAATAATCTCTCTGTTAAAAATGGCCATTCTTTTGCAATTACCACTCCCCAAAACTTTGTAACATACACTAGGTTTGCAATTTGAGTTTGAATATTCTTTCTCTCAAGTCTGTCTTTAGCACTGGTGATTCTTGAAGAAGGACAGATGGACTAAGTGCATATATAGAGACGTGCACCTATCCTTTAAAATACGACTGCTGTCGAACTGCCAGTCAGCCAGGTCTCAGGTTTTCTATACTGTGAGGCTAGATATTTCGTTGTCTTTATCCCCTTTTCCTTACTGCACACTGTGCTATATTACCATGAGGTGAAAATAGAGCACCTCTTATAAATCTTTGAGGATTTTGTTCTGTGTTTCTTTGTAAAGTCAAACTAGAAACCCCCACTGGCAAAACCAGCTGTGCCTCATATTTAAACACAAATTATTAATATAAAGTGTCAGGGAAAGAAAAAGTGACTTAGCCAATGAAAACAGTACACGGGGGGGCCAGAATCTGTTTTCAAGATTTGCGAGCTGAAAGCAAGTCATGCTTTAATGAATATTGAATGAAACCCATCTTATTTGTGGAAGACAGGCTATATTTTCTTATGAACATTACCATGGAATGACTCTTTTCTGAAACTTGGGTTGTCTCCTTAAAATGATATGCATGTGAGCACATTACAATAAATCTTCTGAGAACTAGAAAATATATGATGGCTTGGTACTATAAAATCATATTCTTTTCCCCTTTAAAATGTGTCAGAATTTTATCCGTGAGGGAATGTTGCAAGTGAAGAGCAGGGAAAGAAAGCAGTGTCTTACACTTCAACCTACTTTGCCCTCGGTTTGAGGTACTCATGATTTTAAAAACCAGGCCCGGCCGGGCGCGGTGGCTCACGCCTGTAATCCTAGCACTCTGGGAGGCCGAGGCGGGCGGATTGTTTGAGCTCAGGAGTTCGAAACCAGCCTGAGCAAGAGCGAGACCCCGTCTCTACTAAAAATAGAAAGAAATTATCTGGACAACTAAAAATATATAGAAAAAATTAGCCGGGCATGGTGGTGCATGCCTGTAGTCCCAGCTACTCGGGAGGCTGAGGCAGAAGGATCGCTTGAGCCCAGGAGTGTGAGGTTGCTGTGAGCTAGGCTGACGCCATGGCACTCACTCTAGCCTGGGCAACAAAAGCGAGACTCTGTTTCAAAAAAAAAAAAAAAGAAAAAGAAAAAAAAAAACCAGGCCCAAATTTGGGAGAGGGAGTGTGACATGAGCAACGTCTGTCCCTGGTATCCTCAGTACTTTTTCCCTATGTTCCAAATTCTCTTCAATTCTGGCTGCCACAAGGAGATCCACTCCATCCCCTATCACTCCCACCCCTAACTGTCACCAGGAAGAGATTTGACTCAGTGTGCATATGATCTTTCAGAAAACTATGTGCATTTAAAATTTTCTCACTAAGTGCAGAAGGAAAAAGTTGGGTATTTGGGGTATGTAGGAATTAATAGTGTTTTGTGGGGAGGAGGGACAGAGCCTCCCATCTCAGGGGGCACCTGTCACATCATGTTTTCTGTGTCCCTGTAGATGTGCTGTGCAGTAGCCTGGGAGAAGGAGATGGTGCCATTAGCTTCTCAGCGTTTCTGAAATGACACTCAAGTCCTAAAGAGGATCCTACCTGTCTGGCCTGGCTGTGTATGGGAGAGAGGCTGTCTGGCAAGGAAGTGAACTGAAGTATCTGTTAGAAATGCTTCCCTCGGGCAGGGTGGAGCCATGTGCAGGAATTGGGGGGCTGGGGGGTGGTCAGCCTCCTGTGTCAGACACTCACAGACTTCCGCTGTCAGTGCCCTGCCCAGATTGAGCAGAACCTGAATATGGAGGTCTCAGCCTTCTCGGGTGGCACTTCCAGAATGAAGTCTGAATTTTCTAGAACTATTTAGAAGTTTTTCCTTTTGCTTGTGAAGGGCGGTGATGAGGTATATCAGGTAAGCCAATCCTTTCCCAGGTTAAGGTATACCGTGCTAACTGGGACAACTGTTTGGTCTCTAATTTGGGAGATGATCTATGTAGTGGTAAAGAAACAGGATTTGAAATCAGACTGAAGACAAATCCCTCTAGGGCAGGAATAGCATCTATCTTATTTGTTGATAACCAATACCTAGCTCTGTTGCTACACAGTGAATACACTCAATAGCTATTTGTTGAATGTTGAGGAAATGAGTTGATGGATATATGAATAAATGAACGAACCTGCCTGAAATCCCAGAGCTGCTGTATTTCAACTCTATGGCCTTGGTCAGGTTACCTAAGCTCTGAGTTTCAATTTTCTTTTTGCAAAATTGGGAATATAAAACTTACTTTAGAGGGTTGTTGGAAGAAATAAAACTATCTAATGTATCTATAGCCCTTAACACAATGCCTTACAATAAAGGCAAGCTATCGTGATGGTGGTAGTGGCAGTGTTAATGTTAATAGCCCCCATCCTCATTGTGGGAGGAGGTGGTTAAAATGTTAGACATATATCCTTATGGCAACCACCGAGATTGACAGAGGAGAATTGTGCTGGAGTATAGAGTCTGGACAGGGGGTATTTTTTGAGGTTGAGGTGAGAGATTGTACATGCCTTGGCCCTGGCAAAGAAGGTAGAAATGGCTGGGGTGGGGCCTAAGCAAAATTGGGTCAATTTGAACAGGAGATTGGCTTTTGGAAAGTCATAGGTGTGTCAGGCCATTTCTACCACATTGTGCCACATACACCTACCTGTATGAAGAATAGAGGGGGAGATAAATCTAAGGATGCAGGTGTGTGTGCATGTGTGTGTGTTTGTGTACGTTAAAGGCCTGGAAGGCACTGCCTGGTTGGTAATGGAGACAAAGTTGTGGGGAGGCAGTGGGATAAAAAGAACGGGGGGTGTTAAGCAAAGTAAATTTCTGCTTTTTTCCCTTCTGCCTGGGGCCAGCCTTCTGCATGGCCTTACCTATGGATGGGAAGCACGGCTGATGTGCTGCCACGCTGGGTTCTCTAACTCTGTGCTGGTTCATCGCTCTTTCTAGAGAAAAGCGATAGTTTGCTGTTATGTGATCTTAGGCTACTTTTGCAAGCCATCTGCACAGCCTTTACAATTTACAAAGTACGTGATAAAAGGAAATATATAAAAAAAATGCAGAAAGGGGGAACCAAGAGAGAAAGTTGATGCCATGAATGTATTATATCTTACTTATTACCTACGTTAAACTAAACATTGGGCTAGATATTTTACATACGTTATATTTCACAACTCCTCTCTCCATTTTATAGATGGGAACACTGAGACTTAGAGAGGTTCAGTACCTTGATTAGTAAGTTGTGAAGTCAAGGTTCAAACCCACGTCTTTCTGAATTCCAAAGCTATTGTCTTTCTAACATTCTTTAATGCATGTGAGGACTCAAAGCTAAATGAGCCCCTCACTCCCTGACTTTGTCTTCTTCTGTCTGTAGTTATCTTGCGTTATGTGGAAAAGCTAGCTCAGTGACAGGAATAGATGTGTTGATGGAAAATAATCCCTTGCTTTTTCAGGGACAACGGCTGTATCTTAACATAAGAGGAGTGAACAATTATGGGGTCTTTAATATGTGGCAGCCACTATGCTAAGAGTGTCATCTTCATGATCTCATTTAATCCTCATAACAAGCCCATGCGCTGAGCACTCCACTTGCATGCTCCTGAGAGGCATTGGTGGGATTAGAACAGGCGCCTTCTAGCTCCCTGCTGTGCCTCAGCCGGGTGAGGTCCATTGCCCTTGAGCCCATGCCAGATGCTGCAGGAAAATACACTGGAGACGCTGGTTCCTCGGGTCACAGCGTTCCCTTCTCTCCTGACTACAAACAGCTAGTGTAAGACCTTTCTTCCTCCGTTCCCTTCTCTCCTGACTACAAACAGCTAGTGTAAGACCTTTCTTCCTCCGTTCCCTTCTCTCCTGACTACAAACAGCTAGTGTAAGACCTTTCTTCCTCCGGAAACATGGGAGTTATGAGTGCCGACGCGGTTCATTGATAAGTCAATACGATTCGTAAGCTGGGAGGGACAGTGGTTTTTGCAGGGCCACATCCCACCTTATTACCCTTCTTCCCTGTATAGCAGTAAGAATATTAGCTAATATTTGTTGAGCTGTTGCTAAATGCCAGACACTGTCCTAGTCATTGTACATGCATTCTCTCATCTAATCCTCACAACTACTCTGACGGTGGAACTGAGACAGAAAGGTTAAGTCCATTTGCCCAAGGTCTCACAGTTAGCAAATGGGCTCTGATTCAAACGTAAGGGTGTCTGATTTTAGGGGCAAAATGCCTAACAAGGAGGTCTCCAGTGGATAATCTCAACTAGACTGTAAATTCTATCAGGAGCATTGTGTTTTATTCACCTTCCTAACAGTGTGAAGTCTCAGTGTTCCCACCTCTAAATAGCAGGGACTCAGTAATACTTGCTACTCAGTAGAACCGCAGAATGGTGACGGTTTCAGGGTGATTGGCAACGGTGTGGAGCATAATGTATGTGCTAAATGCTTTTTAACCAACTTGGATTGAGGCCAGGGTTATTTTCCTATTCTAGATCTGACCTCAAAGCGCTCCCTTTGGCAGGCTGGCTTCAATTATTGCAGTTGTTTCGCATTTACCTTTCCCAGCAGGGTTTTTAGCCTTGGCATTCTGCTCACATTTCACTTTTAACTAAGCCTCCCTTTAGCAATGCGCTCAGACTTCTTGCCTATGTGAATAAGGGTTGATTTTCACAAAGCGCATTTTCCCGTGAAAATTCCATACTTGATGTTTTCTGAGCTGAGAGGTTGTGACCTGGGTGGAGGAGGCATTATTTCCTTAGAAAAGGACAGAGTTTGAAGCTCTTGATTTATCTCAGGGCCCTGCTCTCTCCCTTTGGAACAGTGTCGGTTAGACGTACTTCATTATAGAGATCCTGGGCTGGTTCTTAGGAGCTTCCTGTCGGCCAGCTGCTGTAGCGGGGTGGGCAGGTACCAGGTGTGGCCGGCAAACATACCTGCCTCAGAGAGAGGCCTGGGCCCTTTGAAGTGCCGAAGGAATGTCACACTTCAAAGAAACCTCACTGCAGCTGTCACCTGGCTATCTAGGGGAGGTCATCGAGTTAATATGCAACCATGAAACTCAGTCCTCCCACCTCCAACCAACACCTGTGGTGCTGAAGCACATTTTTTTTTCTAGTGCAGCGGATTTGAAAGCATTGTTCCTCGTTTATCTCAATAAGAGCTCAGTGCCCTGTGTCTTTAGATAAAGATCCATTGTACATAACTATCCAACAATAAAATAAGTAAATGAGTTGGATTATTCTTTTCTCAATAGGAATTATTCAGTAATGAATTAAGTATTTGCAATTACTATTAGCGGGAGTTTAATTATGGGACTAATTTGTAAAAAAAAAAAATTATCGAGGCTTTGTACAAATGTGGCATCTTTTATCTGAGGATCACAATGCAATGCAAATTAATGAACCCTTTCTGACAGTTCTGCTCGGTATGCATTCAATTACTGTTTTAAATTTTCCTTGGGCATCCAGCATTCATGGGCTGGGGTGGGAAGCCAAAGTTTATTTATAAATTGCAGCAAAGATGGATGTAGATTAGATCTTAAAAAAGGACTTCCTGGTTGTGATGTTATTAAATGCTAGCCTGAATTACCGTGGCAGTTTTTAAAGAGTTTCGTGAAGAGGACTTTCTGCCGCTTTGGTGGTTCCCTTTTCATCACACAACCAAACCATCATCCTCTTCCAGTAGAACAGGCTGAGACTTTGACTTAAGCACAATTAGTAATGCATCAAAGAAAAGAAAAAGAGAGTTGGAGTGAATGAGTAGGAAAACTCAAATTCTGGGAGACCATTTTAGGGCTCTAGACTCTGCCGAGAGCTGGGCAGCAAGAAGGTGTGCCTCAATCAACAGCATAAAGGCCAGTTTTACCTGGGGTAGACTTTGTTGCAGTTCCTACTCATAAATTTGGCTTCAGTTCCCTTTCTCTCCCACCTTTACCTGCATATTCCAAAAAAGATTATAGACTCAGTATCTTTAACAAAATAGGATAAACAAATATCTACATACATATGCTTAGGGTGTAGTTTCATTTCCAACTTCTGTGTAGTGCTGACAGATAAACCAGACCTGGTGTCCTAATAGTCCTTCTGCGCTTGGCGTATGTGGGCTTCATGTTTCTTCTATGGACGACTCCTCTGGCCGGGAGAGAAAAGATTTTGGAACAGAACAAGTCCTTTGCAAACTGCCTATGACTACTCTGATGGTGGAACCTTATTCACCCTTACCCTCTGTTCCCTGATCTCTTTCCTCTCCCAGTGCCTCATGGCTTACTAGAACCCCCCAAAATCTCTGTAGCTTTGGTGCCAAACTTTGCGATCAGTTTACTTCCACACGTAGCAGTCAGCGTGCCCCTGGACTCATTTCAGGCTGCAACAGACTGAGCGGAAGGCCAGAGGGGGTGAAAACAGGGTTTCTAGAATTGGATTACTTAGGTCAAATTCTGGCTGTGCTATGTAGTAGGCATGGGAACTTGAACAGGTTTTTTAATCTCTCTGCCTCAGTTTCCTTGTCTGTTAAGTAGGGACAGTATTAATCCCACCTTATAGAAAAATCAGGAGAGTTAAATGAGATAATGCATGTATAATAATAAGCATGTGGTAAACACTCAAAAATGCTATGATAATGATAAGCCCTACTGTTAATTAATTAGGCTCCAAAAACATACGGGTGCTTGTGTTTACATCTCTTTCCTGGGCCCAGAGCATCTTCAATTATTATGGTGTTTCTCCAACTGTGGGTTGTATCTAATTAATAGTTTATAAATTCAATTTAATTGGGTATCAAATAGCTTAAGAAAAAAGGAAAAATATCTGTACACAAGGCAGATACTAAAGATAGTATCGTTTTATAAAACTTTTATTTCTATTATACATGTATACTTGTATATTAATATATATATGCTTACATGCTTACACGTGTATAGTTATGTATATACTTATATAAGGTATATCCAATCACAATGTAAAATATCTTATTTTCAAGCACAGAAAAAGTGAAAAACATAAGACTAAATCATACAGACGGAAAAGATGCAAACCCGTGACTCCCCTGTGTCATGGGTTGTATACTGCACGCTTTCAAGATGATATGGTCTTTTAGAAATATGACTAGGAAAGTCATCAGTGCAGCCAAGGAGAGAAGAAAGAAAAAACTTAAATGACTTACAGGGCAAAGAGGACAAAGACTGTTAGGCACAGTATGTAAATTATAAAAGCTTGCTCTTTGTAAAGTGTATACACGCAAAGCATTAATAGCTGTACTGTGTGAAGAACACTTACAAAGAATATTAATACCTAATTCACAAAGGAAGTATAGTCTACCCTCCCTCAGCATCTCTGTGTTTTGTATCTGTGGATTCAACCAAATGTGGAACAAAAATATTTTTAAAAAATTGTGTCTGGGCTGGGCAAGGTGGCTCACTCCTGTAACCCTAGCACTCTGGGAGGCCGAGGTGGGAGGACTGCTTGAGCTCAGGAGCTCGAGACCAGCCTGAGCAAGAGCGAGACCCCATCTCTAGTAAAAATAGAAAATTAGCCGGGCATGGTGGTGTGTGCCTGTAGTCCCAGCTACTCGGGAGGCTGAGGCAGAAGGATCACTTGAGCCCAGGAGCTTGAGGTTGCTGTGAGCTAGGCTGACACCATGGCACTCTACCAGGGGTGACAGAGCAAGACTCCGTCTCAAAACAAAAAAAAAAGTGTGTCTGAACTGAACAGGCACAGGCTTTATCATGTCATTATTCCCTAAATAATATAGTATAACAACTATTTATGCAGCGTTTACAATGTATTAGGTATTAGAAATAAATCAAAAGTAGTCTAGAGATGATTTATAGGACATAGGAGCATGTGCATAGGTTATATGTAAGTACTACCTCATTTTATATCAGGGACTTGAGCATCCAGGGATTTTGGTGTCTGAGGGAGGTCCTAGAACTAATCCCCTGCAGATGATTGCAAATAGTAAACAAGCATAGAAAAATAGCATTAACCTCATTAGTAATAAAGGAATACAAAGGAAAACAGTGAAATTATTTTTTTTACCTAATATATTAGCAATTTTGTTTAATGGTATTAGAATACCCAATGTAGAGAAAGTTATAGGAAAATAAATGCCTCCATATAAGACCAGTGGGAATAAAGATTGGCACAACTTCTCTGAGGAAGCAATCTGGCAATTTGATTTCAAAAGCCATAAAAATGTATATGCCACTTGAGTTGACAATCCTACCTGAAAGAATTTTTCCTAAGGCCATAATAAAGCAGGTGCACAAACATTTAGCAACCAGGATGTTCACTGCAGGACTGTTACAGTAAAAAGATTGGATGATAATGTTTCTTTCCAAAAAAGACCATCGATAAAATAAACTTTGGTGCACTGATACAATGGAATAAGAGACAGTCATTAAAAATGATGCTGTGGTGTGGTTGCTGAGATAATTTTCTTTTGTGTAGGGCCTGGTCTCCACAAGTGAATTTCACCTTGTAAAGGCTTGCTTTCTTTGGATACCACACTGCTCTTTAAATTATTTAAAGACTTGGACCTTAAGTTTTGCAATTTTGCCAAAGTGCTATAGAGTCAATTTAGACACGAGTGCTAACTTGAATAATAGGAATGTGATTAGCTGTAAGTAACTGCAGGTTACTTATACATGGGCCATGCAGTCCACACCTGCCCTGTGCTGTCCATAAGAGCCATAGCCACACCCAGTTAAGCTTTAGCCTCCCTCCCAGTAACCTGATGCAAGGGTCAAGCATTCTGAACTGTGTGTTGTTGATGGAACTGCTGTCCCTCCCTGCCTGGGCCAGGTGAACCCCGGGCTGGGCGCTAGGGCCTGCAGGCACTTGCAGCTGTTGGGATGCTGCTCTGGCATCCCTGCAGTCATCTGGGAGCTGTGGGAGCTGCAGCACTGGCTCTCTCCCGGCTAGCAACCCAGAGGCTGAGGAGGGCTTGGGGAGCCATTTAATTTCCCTTTTTGTTTTCCTCCTATCTATTGAGTCTAGGCCACTGGTTAGAAGGAAAAAAATGCTTCTTGGTCCTATTTTTGGAAATAGGAAATTAGTCTTTAGCCAGACTGCAACATATGGAAATGACTAACGATATGGCAAGTGAAAAAAGCAGTTACGGAGCCAGGCGTGGTGGCTCACACTTGTAATGCCAGCTACTTGGCAGGCTGAGACAGGAGGATCACTTGAGGCCAAGAGTTCGAGATCGGCCTGGGCAACATAGTGAGACCCCCATCTCTTAAAAAAAAAAAAAATGAAAAAAATTAGCTGGGCGTGGTGGTGCATACCTGTAGTCCCAGCTACTTGGAAGGCTGAGGCAAGAGGATTGCTTGAGCTCCGGAATTGGAGGCTGCAGTAGGCCACTACACTCTACCCTGTGCAACAGAGTTAGACCTCATCTCTAAAAAATAAATAAATAAAAATTTTTAAAAAGCAGTTATGACACATTATATACAATTTGGTATTATTTGGGAAAAATACTATGTATGTATGGATTCATGCACATTTAAAATACACTGAAAAGGGGACTATATATCCCATAAAGTTAACAGTGTTTTTTTTTCTTTTTTTTTTCCCTTAGTTGGGGGGATGCAAGTGATTCTCTAGTTTATCTCCATTTAGTAATTTTTCCTATAAGTACATATTTCTTTAATAAAAAACACAGAAGAATCTTTTTGTCACTGTTGTCTTATTCACTGCTGCCCAGGTCCTAGAATGACATCTAATATACAGTAGCCTCTCAATAAATACCTGCTGGAGGAATGACTGAATGAATAAATGTTGAAGGTCATAGTTTCCATTGAGAATGGAAAGCAGTAAAGAAGGCTTTAATAATTCCTTGTTATTAACAAATTTTTCCAATGTCCTCAGCTTGTTAGGGTCACAGGTTGGAGTTTTGGTAGCACGTGTTGAAAAACATAGTTCCTTCTTCAAAAATCACCTATAACTTCTTTTAAATTAACTCTCTAAAAAAAAGATCACCTATGACTTTGGGCACTCCATTGTGTGCTCTCTTTCCTTTAGCACAGATGGTTCCTGCCTGCTGAAGAGGGCTGGCTACTGCACCCTGGCTAATCCTCTCGACCTTCCCCCAAAGGGTGGGAGAGTCATGGATACGTGCAAGAGCTTAGCCCTTGGTGTTCAACCCAAGTCTGGTCAGAGGTTGGAGAGAGAAAAAAATCTTTCCATGAGCCATTGCTGTCTATGTATTCAGTGTCCCTATGAACTGGGAGGGCATTTATTATTCATCCTCCCAGAAGGCTGAGTAGCCCCTCATACGTGCAATTCACTTTGGAGTAAATTTCTGTCCTTACTAATGAGTCTTTGATGGGAGTCAAGTGCAAAGGAAGTGTTAAGTTTGGTTTTATTCAAGTTACATAGTTAATTCTGGCACTGTAGTTGGTTTCCCAAGTTTTATACAGGCCTGGGTTTGTCTATTGAATTAAAGGTGAGCAGGGGAGTTGATGACACAGTGGCTATAGGTTTTTGTTTCTTGTCCTTCCTCAGGTGGTTATTTTGAAGACTAAATCTGCTACACAGCACCTGGTGCAGGGCTAGGAGTGCGTTAGTGATCAGTGAATGGGAGTCCCCTGTCCACTGCCCTCTGTCTCCTCATGGCCCCCTCCATGAGAGGTTTCCCCTAGGAGGCTGGGGCCCCTAATTATCTCGAGCTGGTGTGGGAATTTAGCTCCAGAGATTGCCTGGTAGATCGAAACTTGGATTGTTCTGACCAAAGGAATACGGCTGTACACCTCATTAAGTAGCTTTGTGGCATTTTGTCTTTCCCTCTCCTTCTGGCTACTCCATGCACAACCTTCTTAAAGACGGCCACTGTTAAATCTGAAGTTTTCACAATACCAATACCATGGGGTTTGTGGGAACTGAATAAATTGCTCCAAGATCTAACATAAAAATAAGTCCTGGCCTTAAGCCTACAAGAAGTCACTGGGAACCCAATCAGAGCCGGGCAGCAAGCCCAGGCCCCGGCTAATGAGACATTTCCATGCTAGGCTGTTCCTTTCAGTTTGGTCTTCATGGGACTCATTTGTGAGGAAGCCCAGCATGTATACTGGAGAAAGAGGCCGGTGCTTCCTCTAGCAGGGCAGGACCATTATGAAACACCAAAAAATCCAGCACATTCAACAAATGAGAAATCCCCAATCCAAAGCAATTACTTTTTTTTTTTTTCAATCACTCGTTATTCATGTACATTCTTTTCTGAGTCTTTGCATCTTTTACCCGAGTTTAATCTATTTACTACTAAAGTCTATTACTTGCAGAAGAGGTGTAAATAGGCAAAGGAAATGAAATCTTATTTCTTACAATATTTGTGGGAGCACTTGGTCCTAGGAGTTTGAGGAGACCATTTTAATCTAGCAGTCGAAGAAGGGACCCAGAAGAGAATTTGGAATTGGAAAACAAGAACTTTTGCTTAAAGGAAGCATTTTTCTCCAGATGAAATGTTTTGGATGTCAGTGTGGCAGAATGTGATATTTCTTCTGGAAGTAGGAAAGAAATTTGTATAATTTGTGCCAGTGTGCAGAGGGGAGAACCAGATGGCTTTGCCAGTAAACTTTCAGGTCTCAACTGGAATAGGGAGAGACAAAAGGGAGGCGAACTTAGTGGCTCAGGAGATGGAGAGTAATTATTTCAAATGAGGGGTGAGAAGAATGCAAGTTAAAGCTTATTTCTAGAAATTGCTTCCATATCCCAGATTTGGGAATGACTTTTTAATCATAGCTCTTCTGATGTGTAATACTAAAATCCCATTTTGTTTTAAGTGCAACTCAGGGATGTCAAAAAACTCCCCCAAACTTGTAAATATAGGAAAAAGAGGACAGCATGTCCTATCAATGTGACATTGGGGAAATGCTTAAGTCACCAAGTACTATATAATTATTTAATAGTTTGAGGCACTATTTACTACTGATAGGGCCCAGACTGTGAGGTTCCATGTTAATTTGTAGATTTAGGTCTCGTGTAGAAGATAACCTCAAAGATTGTGGTTTCATTGCCCTGTAGGACATTATTACCCAGTTTCAATTTAACCTTGTAATCTTATTCATACATTCCCTTTTACAAATTTCTCTGAATACCCAGGTCCCCAAATGCCCTTGAAACCAGCTTGATCATTCTGTTGGCTTCCCCGTCAATGAAATGAATATGAGTTAACGTGTTCATTCTTTGTCGGACTTATGTTTGTAACTTTTTTAAAATTACACTTTGACAGTGGAATTTGATCTTTTATTGTTTGCTAAGATTTCTCATAATAACTTCTCTTTGATACTGAAAGGAATCATGATTTTACTAACATTCATTTTTGTGGAGGCCTCTTGTATAATCGCACCTACATTCTTCAAAAGCATTTGTAAATAACCAACAAAACTATTTCCTGATATAAATCAGTGTGTTAATCCATCCTTGTTCTTAAAGGAAGTTAGAGTGAAAGACATGAAAAAAATTAATTTTTGATGTAGCTCAATATTGATTGTCAATGAAGAGGTCTTGTAAAATAGTTTTTGCTGGATTTTGTGTTAAAAGTTATATCTACTTGCTAAAATGGTTTGAAAAAAAGACTGAACTGGTTTGAAAGAAAATTAGCTCTTTTAAAAAGAACATAATCTGAATCACAAACAGTTAAATTCAGTCAGAATTGTCTGTTCATTGCCTGTATGAATTTGACCCCTTGTCCTTAAATAATGAGCCACTTGAATTCAACTACTTTTTGGTGTGATATAGTTGCATCTTTGAAATTTTGGAGATGCAGTATGACCTCAAATAGTGTTAGATGTTCATTAAAAAAAAAAAGTCAGGCATGAGAAACTGTGCTACTTTAAAGGCAACAGATACACATATCTGGGACTGTGACAATTCTGTCTCAGTCACTTCCCTCGGAGAGGTAAGATCTCTTTATGTAAATAAGTATCTGATACCCAGAAAGGAAATGCATTTGCACTTGTTGTGTAAACCTATCTTGAAGCTGCAAATAAAACTCATGACAAATGAGCTCCTAATGTTTATCTTAGTGTTTCAATATTTAAAATAAGAATAAAAAGTACTAATGATCTTTAATATTTGTTTCTTTAGAATACCCATTCTAAATTCTTACTTCGAGCCATTCATAAATAGACTGTCAGAAGGTTTTTGTGTTTTTTTTCCCTCTCAGTGAGGGCAGTGGGTAATGATAGAAAATAACAAGTGAGTTTTGTTTGTTTTAGAAAGCTATATTCACGACTTTTGCTTTCAAAATCTCCATTTATAAATATGTCATTGCCTTCGTTTAAAAATTATGATAAGCATTTTGCTTCTTACTATAGTATTCCTTTAGCAGTCTATTTCCAAGATGGAATATCAACCAATGTACAGCAGAAGAGGAATGTTTAATTTTTTTCTTTTATTGATATATATAATATTTTACATATTTATGGGGTACACATGAGTGTTACATGCATAGAATGGGTAATGATCAAGCCAGCGTATTTGGAGTATCCATCACCTTGAGTCTATCATTTGGATGTGTTGGTATCATTTCAAGTCCTCTCTTCTTTGAAATATACATAACATTATTGCTAAGTATAGTCACCCTGGTGTGCTATCAAACACTAGAACTTATTTCTTCTATTTAACTGTGTTTGTACCCATAATCATCCTCTCTTCCCAGTCTCTGATATCTATCATTCTATTCTCTATGTCCATGAGATCCACTTTTTTAGCTCCCCCATGTGAGTGAGAATATGTGGTATATTTTATCTTTCTGTGCCTGGCTTATTTCACTTAACATAATGACCTCCAGTTTCATCCACATTGCAGCAAATGACATGATTTCATTCTTTTTTATGGCCAAATAGTATTCCATTGTGTGTGCGTGTGTGTGTGTGTGTGTGTGTGTGTGTGTGTGTATCACATTTTCTTTATTCATTCATTCACTGATGGACACTTAGGTTGATTCTATAGCTTTGCTACTGTGAATAGTGTTGCAATAAACATGTGAGTGCGGGTATCCCTTTGATATACTGATTTTCTTTGGAGAATATACAGAAGTAGGATTGCTAGATTGTACGGTAGTTCTATTTTTACTTTTTGAGAAATATCCATGCTGTTTTTCACAGTGGTTATACTAACTTACATTCCCACTGACAGTGTATAAGAGTTCCCTTTTCTCCACATCCTTGCCAGCATCTGTGATTTTTTTTTTTTGTCTTTTTACAAGTAGTCATTCTTACTGGGGTGAGATGAAATCTCATTGTGGTTTTGGCTTGCATTTCCCTAATGATTAGCGATGTTGAGCATATTTTCGTATACTTGCTGGCTATTTGTATGTATGTCTTTTTTTGAGACATGTCTATTCACGTCCTTTGCCCACTTTTTAATGGGATTATTTGTGTTTTATTACTGTTGAATCATTTTAGTTCCTTGTATATTCTGGATATTATTCTCCTGTCGGGTGAGTAATTTGCAAATATTTTCTCCTATTCAAAAGGTTGTTTCTTCACTTGGTTGATTGTTTCTTTTGCTATACAGAAGTTTTTAGTTTAATATAATCCCATTTATCTATTTTTGTTGCCTGTGCTTTTGCGGTCTTAGCCTAGTTTTTCCTGTTTTCTTCTACTAGTTTTACAGTTTCAGGTCTTACATTTAAGTCTTTAATCCATCTTGAGTCAACTTTTGTATATGGTGAGAGACAGGGGTCCAGTTTCATTCTTCTGCATATGGATATCCAGTTTCCCCAGCACCGTTTATTGAAAAGGAGGTTCTTTCCCCAGTGTATGTTCTTAGCAGCTTTGTTAAAAATCAGTTGGCTGTAAATACATGGATTTATTTCTGGGTTTTCTATTCTGTTCCATTGGTCTGTGTGTCTATTTTTATTTATTTTTGAGATAGGGTCTCACTTTGTCACCCAAGCCGGAGTGCAGTAGCACGATCATAGCTCACTGCAACCCTGAACTCCTGGGCTCAAGTGATCCTCCTGCCTCAGCCCCCCACTTCACTGTCACCTCCCCCCTACCCCTCACCCCAAGTAGCTGGAACTATAGGCATGTGCCATTAGTGCTGGGCTAGTTTTTTTTTAATTTTTTTGTTGAGATGAGATCTTGTTATTTTGCCTAGGCTGGTCTCAAACTCCTGGCCTCAAGTGATCCTCCTTCCTTGGCCTCCCAAAGTGCCGGGATTACAGGTGTGAGCCACTGTGCCTGGCCTATTTTTTTTTTTTTTTTTAAAGACATGATCTTGCTCTGGTGCCTGAACTATAATGTGCTGACATCATCATAGCTCACTGCCTCCTATCTCAGCCTCATAAGTGGCTGAGACTACAGGCATGCACCAACCACATCTGGATAATTTTTCTATTCTTTGTAGAGATGTGGTCTCCCTATTTTGCTTAGGCTGGTCTCGAACTCCTGGCCTCAAGCGATCCTCCCACCTCGGCCTCCCAAAATGCTAGGAGTATAGGTGTGAGTCACTGTGTCTGGCCTGGCCTATTTTTATACCAGTACCAATACAATGCTGTATTGGTTACTATAGCCTTGTAATATGTTTAGAAATCAGGTAGTGTGATGCCTCCTGCTTTGTTCTTTTTGCTTAAGATTACTTCAGATATTTGGATTCTTTTTTGGTCCCATATGAATTTTGGGATTTTTTCTATTTTTGTGAAAAATGTTGGCATTTTGATAGGGATTGCATTGAATCTGTAGATTGCTTCAGGCAGTATGGTCATTTTAGGAATGTTTAATTATTTTTTTAGTCAATATGTTAAAAATCCAAGACCAAGAGAAAAATTCTATACTCCCATGATTGATAAATTAGAGTTGGTTAAAAAATAAAAATATAGAATCGAGATATAAGTTTTTAACATGATTTTACTAACCAGTACAGAAGTTACTGGTATCTTTAAGGCTGATATTCTTGGTATTGTATATTTGCAGGCATCTAAATTATAATTTAGAATACTTTAAAATGGATCAAGAAATAAACTTCTCAGATTTACAAAACTGGTTTTAACTCTTGTGTTGAAAGTTTGCTAAAAATAAAGATTTTTATTATTTGTTTCCCTTTTGACTAGTAAGGACTTATAAATAAGCGTTATTAAAAAAAAGGCCTTTGCTCTTAATAAAATATCTTCAAATTAGAAAATGTGGTTTGAAATTGTTGAAATCAGTTTCTAGAACCACTTCTACCCCCAGGCTTTAGTGCTTTCTTGGTCTTCAGAACATGGACTTCAGAACGTGGACTGCCTACACAGCTGCTTGTCTGAACATGAAGGTTCTTCTAATTCTGCAGGCACTATTTAATGTTATCAGAGAGGCTTGATCATTTTAAACAAGCAGTGTCTACACAGACTTTTACCGAGCGCTTCTCATCAGCTTCGATCCATTTGGGAAAAATGGAAATGATATTCCAAGCACTATTGACTCTTAGAACAAGAAAGTTGAAGTTGGTCAAGTTTTTTTTTTTTTTCCCCTCAGTGACTGTTATTTGAAAAAAATTATAGCAGGAACATGTATTAATATTTCTAGCTGAATATACAGAAAAGAATAAAGAGCAGTAAGGGCTCCAAGTCAATCCACAGGGCTGGATGCTACGATCAGCCAGAGAGTCACATTTTTCTTGTGTTCAGCAACTTCGAGGTAAGGGTTTTTGTTACTTGAAACCAGAAACAAGCTCAGCATTTTTGAAAACTTTCCCCCAGATTCTTTTTTTCTAATTAATAAAATGATACTAAGTTTAAAAAAAAGATAAAGATAAATTATAATTCTTATTACTTTAGGCATGCTAGCATTTTGTTCATGTAGCAGCATATGGCCATTTTTTACCAAAGGGAGAAAAAAAAATATTTTAAACTTTTCCTTAAAGTCATTCTTTCCAGTGCTATATCATGCATCTAAAGATGACTTTCCCACAGTACAACCAGCCAGCTTAATTCCTGCAAGTAAAGACTGAGGAATGACTGAAGATTGTTCTGAGTCTTCTGCAGAAAAGCAACCTTACTTAGCAAGTTCCGGAACTTGATGCATCCAACATGATCATGGCCATCCTGAGGCAATAGTTCTAATGACCAAAAATTGTTCTTTTCTATGGATGAATGTAGGCCGCCCCCCACCCCGCCCCACCACCCACTAAAGGAAATAACATTACTCAAGGAATTTGGAGGAGGGGTCTGGACATTTCAGGAATTTCAACCTTCAGGATTTAACAGGTAGAACAGGGACAGTTTGCATTGCTTGGTATACCTGGTAGAAAGATTTTTAGTTCAGTTCCAGCCCGCATAGGATTGACCAATGTCTTGGCCCTGATTGGCCAGCTTTGTAGATCAGCTCATAGACTCTGAGTTCAAATTCTGACTCAACACTTGCTTGCTGTGTGACCTTGGACAAGTTCCTTAAACTCTCTGTGCCTCTCTTAATCCATCTGTAAAACAGAGATATCAATAGAACCTACCAGTTGTCCCTTGGAATCTTGGGGTGGGTATTTGTTCCAGGAACATCTTCGAATACCAAAATTTGTGCATACTCAATCCTGCAGTGGGCCCTGGGGAGCCTGCAGATATGAAATTTGACCATCTGTACTCATGAGTTTTGCATTTCTCAAATCGGTTTGGTTGTAGATATGGAGGACTAGCCGTATTTATTGAAAAAAATTCTCATATAAGGGGACCTTCATGGTTCAAACTTGGTTGTTTGAGGGTCAACTGTACTGTGTGAATTACAGTAATTGACATAGCATGTGTAAAAAACTTAGAGATAAGTGGCTGGTACAGGAAAGCATTTAATAAATGTTAGCTGTCATTATTTTCATAATTCCACCTCTGGTGTCCTAGGACTTTCTTTTAACTTTGTTTTATTTGCGCCTATGTACGTGCTTTTAAATTATTTTGTGTGTGTGATAATCACATATCTAGTCTCAACAGTGCATTCAACAACATTTATGAGCAAGTCAGGAAGAATTTTAGAAATGGAGGGCCTTCCTAATACTCTGAAATCTTATCACCTAAGAGCCGTCTACTTCAGGTTCATAAATTACCAGATAAACAAAGTGAGGGAAAATTCCTGTTTAGAGAGCGAAAGACTGCAATTTTCCTGGCTAGGGTGTTCCTTACGAGGCATGAGGAAGATTACTTATGTAAGATATTAAAAAGAGAAAAATACCTCATTCTTAAGTGACATGGCTTTCCTTTCTTTTATGAAATGGATCTAGGGCATTCCAACTCCTCAGCAAAACTACCTCTTTCTCTTTGATATCCCCTTCTTGAAGTCTTTTCTTTACTTATTCCACTCATCCTGTGGGTTTTAAGTTGGACATTATTTCTGGAGAAGGCTCCCCCCTTTCCCTTTTCCTTGAGCACCCATAATAACCAGCTCTACCTCCTACCCCGCAGTTCTAGCACCTCGCATCTGCCCTGGAATCACACAACTTGTCAGTCTCTCCCGTTGGACCACAACTTCATGAGGAGAGAAATGGTCTATTTTGCTTATTGTTGTAACCTTGGCACCTAGCAAAGTGCTTAGCATGTGGAAGGTGCTCAATACAAGTTTGTTGTGTTATGTCAGGCATCCCAAGGCCTTTGAACTTTGGTGCTGGCGGCTCCAGTTAGCTTTGAGCATTAGTGAATGCGGACACCGGAGAGGTTGGGTGAGTCTGAGACTTTGGACATACTGTCGTGTGCAGGGTATATAAGAAGACTGAATTAGACCTCCTTCCTTCCTGCTTCACTCTTCAAATCCTGTCTAACTCCTGAAAACTAAATCAGCCTTGATAAATCTGTTGCAGGGGCTAGAAGAGACTCACAGCAGGCGTTGGGGTGGAGAAGAGGCCAGTCCCTTTCCTGTTCACTTTTTGTGCCATCTCAGAATACTACTCCATTTGTCCTTTGGTTGAAAGGTGCTGAGTCTTCATCTGCAGTTGAGCCTGTGGCTTGTTTCCTTTTCCATTTTCTGCCCGTAGACTGCTCTGAGACTTCTTCCAAAGGTTTATGAGTAACTTTGCTGCCTGGAATAACATGGAGTTAATTTCCTTTTGGAGGAGATAGACCTTACCTGAGTCACTCAAAGGCTTCTTGTTATTCCAATTCTTTTGTGGGTGTCAGGCTAACCCTAGATGACCTGTGGTTTCTTTTTTACAGTCTCATCTGCCTGCCAATCGCACTTGTTCATTTCTGTCTGCTGAATGAGGGTATTAACTGGTCAGTGTGTACGGTATATGCAAAATGATGTTGCTGTTTTGTCAGAGGAGGAGCTCGCTATTTGAATGAGAAGAAAAGGTCTGTTAAGGAGGTTTGTGCTGGGTAATGATTATGTGCCTCTATCTCTTTTAATTCTTGCTTTAAAAAGGAAGTGACTCATACTGCAGATAAACTGGACTTGAAAGAATGTCTGGCTTATGCAAAGCCTTATTTACATACTAGTCTCTTATTCACAAGCAAAGAGGGACTCTAGGACTTTGGCTGTGGAGTTCCTCCCTTTTGATTCTTGTTCTTTGATAAGCAGTGGCCTACATGATTCCTGGGAGGATTTTCTCTGTCCATAACGTGTCTCACACTCCTTTCTCTGTTGAAAATAGAAATTTCATGAATGTAAAAGCAGAGACCAGAGAGAGAGAAGAGAGAGAGTGTGAAAGTTTTTCTATCTTACATTTCTAACTCCTCAAAACTGGTATCTCATGACTTCTGGTGTGTGTACATCCTACTCTGCCCTTCACAGGGTTCAATGAAACAGTTTAGAGGTTAGGGGCATGTGCTTTAGTGGCACCTACACTTGGCTTGGCGTACAATCTGGGGCAACTCATTTAATCTCTTATCCTATTTCCTCACCTGTAAATAGGAATCATAATAATACCTGAATCCCAGGTCTGCTGTGAGCCTGCTATGGGAATTTATATAAAGCATAAACTCACCCAATATTTGAGATTATTATTAATAAGAATTTTATTTGTAACCTTAGAATCTAATTCTTTTTTGATTTTAGGGTTCTTCTTTATGCCCTTTCTAAATCACTCCTTCAATTTAAACCTCTTTTCCTCATTATTTTCTGGGTTGATGAAGAATTCATCTGAATAAATGAAGAACCCATCTACATAGTATTTGTTGAATAAATGAATCCATGATGAATCAATGGCGGTGGTTCCTGTTTCCAGTTGTGAGAGCCTTCTATATTCTAAAAAACTCAAATTTGTTCCTGAGACCTCCTGGGCAGGCAGACTGGTTGCAGGGTGAGGAGTTTATTCTATTCAACTACACAGTTAAAGGGGTTCCTAGAGGCCAGGATTTCTTGCCCTGCACACTGGCTTCTGAACCTGTGATGACCTCTGGCTGGTGTGATCCAGAACAACTCCCATTGACACCCGCCTGGCCCAGTCTTCCCAGCAAAACAGCATCTGGGCAGGGCACTAGG
Organism: Propithecus coquereli; assembly: GCF_000956105.1. Taxonomy (NCBI): domain Eukaryota; kingdom Metazoa; phylum Chordata; class Mammalia; order Primates; family Indriidae; genus Propithecus; species Propithecus coquereli. The sequence continues at coordinate 2,270,689 of NW_012148419.1, forward strand.
CAAACAATCTTCTCATTTTCACCTCCCTTAAAATAACTCTCATACACTCAAAGACAGTTATTAATGCAGCCACAGTTAGTACATTAGTTCAGGTGCAAACAACTATTAAAGTGAACTCCTTCGAGCTTTTCTCACAGATTCTATTCTTTATTCATTTACTATTTCATTTGCTCTCTGAATCCTGCATTGGTGCATATTCATTTATTCTCTTCATCCCTTCTAATCAACTAATCAGCTAATCAACTCACTAGTGGTGAGTGGAAGCTTGAAGACTCGAAGTTAGAGATTTATTGAGATAGTCCTATTTATGCCCTACATTCAATCATCATTTTAAAAGCATCTTCTTTGCGCCAAGTACTGTACTAGATGCTGGGGTATGTTGATTAATAGATTGAGAGAAAGAGAGAGAGTCCTTGTCTTTATGGAACTTATAACCTAGCACCATCATTATGGGATATTTTAGGGTTCCATTAGGAGCCATCCAGCACCTAAGACTCACAATTTTATAATTTGTAAAATTCATTTTGACTTCCACCTCCATTCCACTCCAGCCATCCTTTTACATAGGCAATTCATAGGCATTTACAATTACACTTGACCTTGTCATCACCCAGAACTGAAATCTTAAACTCCAAAGACTGGTTGCTAACCACAGCCTCCCATCCTTCCAGCTTTCTCACTTCCATTTTCCAGCCATGCATTTTCTTTGAGACCACCAGTTCCTTTTGTCTTTTAGTCTACAGTCATTCCCATGTTTCCCTTCCCTTAAATCCAGTCTGGACAGGATGATACCTTCATGCTTCAATTTTTCTCTACTTGCTACCATATCTCCTTTGCACCTTCTGCTGCTGCCACAGCCTTACCCTGTACCAATGCAACTTTTTCACTTTCACATCAAGGCTTCTGAATGCGGCTAGAGAAAAAGTCATTCAACTTTGTCATAACAAATTTATTGTCTTTCACTTCAGCCAGGCTTACAATGCTGCACAGTAATCTTTCTGTATGTCTCTAGTTATGTCTCTCTTTTATTTCCCACAATTGCCTTATTTTTTTTCTTCCGGATTTTAAACATATATCTCTTTGGTTTAAAAAGTTTTTATTGTGGAAAAATTCAAACATATATAAAAGTAGAGAGAATTAGTATCATAAGCTTCCAAAGATCTATCACTCAGCTCATGACCAATCTCGTTTCATTTAGGGCTTCTATTCCACCCCTAGATTATTTTAAAGCAAATTCTCAACACTGTATTATGTCATCTGAAAATATTATATGTAGTCTAAAAGATAAGGACACTTAAAAAATTAGCCACAGTAGCATTATCTAAGCAAACATAGTTAAATAATAATTTCCTAATATCATTAGACATATAGGCAATTTCCATATTTCCCTGATAGTCTTTTGTATTTTTTTTTGTTTGCTTGAATCAGGATCCAAATGAAGTACATATATTATGATTGGTTGGCATGTCTCTTAAGTCTTTTTTGTTTTATTTTTTTTTGAGACAGGGTCTCACTGTGTTACCGAGGCTGAAGTACAGTGGCGTGGTCATAGCTCACGGCAGCCTCCAACTCCTGGGCTCAAGTAATCTTGATCCTCCTGCCTCAGCCTCTGGAGTAGCTGGAACTATAATTGTGTGCCACCACACCTGGCTAATTATTTTTTTCATTTTTATAGAGGCAGGATCTTGCTATGTTGCCCAGGCTGGTCTCAAACTTCTGGCCTCAAGTGATCCTCCTGCCTTAGCCTCCCAAACTGCTGAGATTACAGGCGAGGGCCACCACATCCAGCTAAGTCTTTTTTAAAATAAAGGTTTCTCCTCCTTTTCTCTTTTTTCTTGCTCAGAGTGTGTGCAAGTGTGACAGAGAGTGTGTGTGTAGGAATGTAGAGCTGTTGAAGGATTTTATGCATCATAATAACATGATCACCCAGGGAGCAATGTGGGAAGTGGATCGGAGGGTCCTAGACAGGAGGGAGAATGACCCATTATAGCTACTGCAGCATCTATGTAAAATGGCAGGAGCTCTGGGGAGGAGAACATGAAAAGAGAAGAACATTAAGATTAATATCACTTGATGACTTATCCAAAATGGGAGCAAAGACAGCAGGGAGGGAGAGGAAGGCATGAAGGATAACTGCCAAATTTCTGGCTTGAGCAACTAGGTAGCTGGTGATATCATTCACAAAGAGACAACACAGAAAGTAGAGGAAGTTAAGTGGGAAGATAATGGGTCAACGTGCGTGCGTGCGCATGTGTGTGTGTGTGTGTGATTGAAGAAACTGGGTCCCATGATTGCTTTCTGAAAACATTACCACATTACTATGACCAACTCTCTCATTCCTGACAGTTGATCAGGATTTATGGGATGTGTCCCTTGACTACCTGCCTTCCTGTCTGTAACCCTATCAGCATCTGCATCCATCATCCCGTCCTCTGCTGATCTCCCAGGAAGTTGTCCCTTCTTCCTCCTATCTAAGGCTATTTCTTCCATCAGTCCCTGGGCCCTTCCCCACTTGCCTCCTTAGGGAATACCCTCCATTGTTTATCCTTTATCTCCTGTATCTTTATTTCTCCCTGACTTTTTGCTCTCAGCATATAAACATGTTAAGGCTCTCTCACTTGTGCAAGTAAACCAACCAAATCCCATATTACCCCCTGAATCATTCAGCCCTCTATCTCATTGTCATTTTGATTCCATCTCTCATCTTTTTTCCAAGCCATGCTTCTAAAAAATACTCTATATTCATTTTATTCTACTCTCTTAACTTTCACATACTCTCTGAGCCACTGCCAGCCTTCAGTTTCTGTCACTCCTCAGAAATCGTGCTTTGCTTTCCAAGGTCACTAAAAAACCTTCTCTGGCTAAATGACCATTGTTTGAACTCTTATTTTACTTGGTATCTCTGTAGCATTTTACACTGTTGCCTACTAAAACACTCTTTAGCTTCTATGACTTGGTCTATCTTGGTTTTCCTCCTACCTCATTGATTGCAACTTCACAATTCCTCTGAAGGTTTTTCTTCCCCTCTCTACCCTTAAATTTAGTATTTTGTGAGTTCTACACATTTTCTTTAAATGATCTCATCTATTACTATGAATTCAACTATGATCTCCATTTTTTTTTTTTTTTACAGAGTCTCGTTCTATATAACCAGCTAGAGTGCAGTGGCGTCATCCTAGCTCACTGCAATTTACAACTCCTGAGCTCAAGCGATCCTCCTACCTCAGCCTCCTGAGTAGCTTGGACTACAGGTGTGTGCCACCACATCTGACTACTTTTTCTATTTTTTTGTAGAGATGGGGGGGGTCTCACTTTTGCTCAGGCTGATCTTGAACTCCTGAGCCTAAGCAATCTTCCCACCTAGACCTCCCAGAGTGCTAGGATTACACGTGCGAGCCACTGCACCTGGATCCAACTATCACCTTTATGAAGACTCCCAATACATATCCCTGGCTCTGAAATCTCTCTCCTGAGATCTGGACCTATGTAATCAACAGCCTATTGGACAGACACTTTGATATCCCTTAGACATGCAGTCCCCAACCCCCAGGCCCACCTAACTGGTCTGTGGAAAAACTGTCTTCTGTGAAACCCGTCCCTTGTGCCGAAGGTTGGGGATGGCTGCCTTAGGCAACTCAGACTCAACGTAGCTTAAAATTGACCCACTGTCTTCCCACTTAACTTCCTCTACTTTCTGTATTGTCTCTTTGTGAACGATATCACCAGCTACCTAGTTGCTCAAGTAGAAATTTGGCAGTTATCCTTCATGCCTTCCTCTCCCTCCTTGCTGTCTTTGCTCCCATTTTGGATAAATCATCAAGTGATATTAATCGTAATATTCCTCTCTTTTCATTTTCTCCTCCCCAAAGTTCCTCCCATTTTACATAGATGCTGCAGTAGCCATAATGGGTCATTCTCCCTCCTGTCTAGGACCCTCCGATCCACTTCCCATGCTTCCTGGGTGACCACATTACTATGCTGCATGAAATCCTTCAACAGCTCTACACTCCTACAGTAAAAAAAAGAAGCGTGGTAGAAGTGTATAGAGCTCTGTTGACTTAGCTAGGTCTTACCTCTTTAGCTTCCTTTTTCGTCACTCACCATCCATCTCATACCCTACACTCCAATTTCCAAAAAGGGTCTATTTTCTTACCTCTAAGCCTGTGCTTGTGCTGTCCCCCTCCAATTATAATGTCCTTCCTTCTCTTTGTTTAACTCCATCTTTGAGCCTCAGGTCAGGAGTCACCTCTTCTCGGAAGTCTTCTCTGACCTCCAGCCCAAGTTAGGCATTCTTCTTAGCTGTCTGAAAAGTTCCTCATGATAGATGCTCACTGCTTCCCTCTGTTCTGCACCTACTGATCTATGTGAAGTCCTGGCCAGTGCTCATACCCAGGTCATGAGATGTCCCAGCTGGAAGGGACCTTCTTTTCATTTTGCAGACGAAGATTTGTTTGTGGCTTGCCGTCTTTAACGAAGGAATCCAAACTTCCTGTTTTAGCCATTCAAATAACTGTTTACCAAGAACCTGCCTTGGGCAAGGTGCTATATTAGGCATCTTCAGAGTATGAAGATAGAAACCCTTTCCTCAAGTTGCTTAATAATGTAGAAAAGATAAAATGTCTACTTAAGTAAAACACAATCAATAACGAGATAAACAGCACAAGAGAAGTAGAGATAAAATGCTGAGAGACCCGAGAGGAGGGTGTGATAGAGGGCCCTGGGGTCACCAAAGGAGTGAAGGAAAGTCCTGTGGAGGGCTAATGCTGGAGCTGCGCCTTGGACATGGGTGGGCAGCGAATAAAAGGGGGGAGGGGAAGGGCATTGGGGGCAGAGACTTTGTGCAGACGTTTGCTATGTATCTGTCTGGGAGTTAGCTCTTTCATGGTCCTTTTTGTTTTTTTTGTTAATGACAGAAATTATATGGCACCAAATTGCAATCTTTTGCCATTTGGAAAATATTTATATATCCTAAATATATTATCCTGTGTCATCATGTTACTTTGGCTGTCTGGTTTTTTTCCCCCCAACATTCAGAGTAACAAAAATTTGGTGACATTTGTTTATTTGTTCAGTAAATAGTTACGGACCTTCATTAAGGGCTGGGTGTAATGACATCTACAAAGATGAATAAGACAAAACCACAGCTTCCAAGAAATCAGTGTCGTGGGTGTGGTAAGAGATAAAAAGGTTATCAGATGGTTAAAAAACAACAAGGAAATAACTACAGTGACACACAAAGGAGCAAGTTGCTCTAGGAGCGGAGTCAAGGGAGCCCCTAGCTCTGGCTTGGAAGCAGGGGGAATCAACAAAGATGTGAAAGCTCTGAAATAGGCAGCAGTAGAAAGTGTCCCTGAGATAGTTACAACATGTCACAAGTGAATGGGAGGTGAAAAAATGGAACCAGGGTGGGTAGCTTTTGGTACTTTTGTAGATTTGCAACTTGGCTTCAGTAATATTTCTACCCTGGTCTATATCGTTTTTAAAAGAAGAAGAGAAATAGGAGAAGGAAGATGAGAAAAGAGAAGACCTAGTCCTGCAGATCTGACTCTGCAATTCGTGTGCTGTGTAATTGAGGGAAGTTACTGGGCATCTACCTGTCAGTTCAGCCATGGGCCGGGTGACCTGTAAGTCTCTTCCTGCCTGCATGACCTACAATCCTGTTTTGCCTCTGATTATGAAGCTGGAGATATGTATGTTGATGGACACTGGGCCAAGATCTTTGGGTCAGCATTTGCTAAGAAACAATGAAACTCATTTTCAGTCATTTCCCCCCCCATGATCGCGAAGTATTAGGTTTTTATCCATCAGCAGTGGCTGTTCGTCCTCTGTTTCCCCCAGAGAGAGGGAGGCATTGATTTTTTTTTAAACACTCTGACACCTTTTCTTGCCTCAGTATCAGAACTGCTCATGAATCACATAATATGGTGATAAGAACTGAAATTACTCATTGACATTATCATGGGGCTATTTTGAAAACATTATCTCATTTCATTTCCTAGAATATCATCCAGTCTCTACAATATCAGTTCCTTAAAAGAGAATGTTGTTTTTGTTCCAACTGAAGCCAAAATATTTCAGTGAATTTTGTCTTTAGTAATGCTGGCTTCCTTCCCTAATACTGTGGCCAGAAGTATAGCTTTTAGCAAACTTTTTGCCACAGCAGAATCTGATATTGCTTGTTGAATTTGAAGTTAGCTGCTTTCAGTAATTGATCTTTTTTTTTTTTTTT
>NW_012148419.1:2279057-2380728 GCF_000956105.1 Propithecus coquereli
AACGAACTGGGAGGTATCAGTTTACCTGACTTTAAGCTGTACTACCAGGCTGTAGTGATTAAAACAGCTTGGTACTGGCACAAAAATAGAGACATTGACCTCTGGAACAGTACTGAGAATCCAGAGATGAAATCAGTAATTGATCTTTACTCTTTATGCAGACTATCTGCATTGCAGAGCACATACAGCAAATTCCAAGTCCTGCACTGAATTTCTTTGATCATTACCTGTGGATTTGTCATCTCTTTCCTCATCCCCACCCTCTGTACAGTCACCATGTGCTCAGGCAATGTTAGACAAAGCATCCTTTCATAGAAGAATTCAACACTATTCGGGTTTTTATATATTCCCCAAAGTAGAAAAACAGCTTTCATATTACTTGAGAGTTTGATTTGTTTCCATTAATGTGGAAAAGGGGTTGTCTAATAATCAGATATTCCTCATCTGACCTTGAATCCTTACTCATGAGACCAGATGAAGTGAGCATTCATTAGTGTTTCTATGAAAGGATTATTTTAAAAACTTCTAACAAGTTCCAGTTTTCTTTGCGTTTTCTGATTTATGATAAATTCGTGCAGTCACTTATTCATTTAATTAATTCTTATATTGTTTTCTAAACTGCTATGTACAACGCTAATTTTTGGCAGCATCCTTAAATAAGTTTAAAGCAATAATAGTTGGGTGGGGGGAAGAGAATTAGTGAGCAGCGTTTTGTGATATCCGAAGGCAGAGGCACAGTAAGACAACTTGGAGCTTCTGGGAGGCCTGGGGCTTGATGGCTTATGTTTCAATCATCGGAACTTGTTTCAGCAACAGTCTTGCCTCTACAACGTGAGTCACAAATGTTAAAATACTAGGCAGTACCTTCAGCCAGATGCAACGGAAAAGAGTGTGTTCACATGGAAAATATGGGATGGCTATATCCTATACGTCAGTATGACTCCCCGGGCTGAGTCTTTTAGGACTGCTAATTTTTTAAGTGAACTAATGTGTATGAGTAAACACATGCTAGGATGTTGCTAGCATTATTAGCCAATGAACAAAATTCCTTGCAAGGCAAATTGAGACTGAGTCCAGCTAGTTAATGAATTTACCAAAAGGTTCAATTTATAAGGCTACTTCACAGAGAATTTAGCAATAAACAATGCTGCCAACTCTTGATCTTTCAGCTGTAGCTTTTCTTCCTGTATTTTGGAATAATGATTAACATTCAGTGATCAAGTTTTTGCTTGTCATTTAATATAGCACATTTTTTCTTTTGTTTTTTGTATCTTTGCATATCAAGCAGTGCTTTTAAAGCTTATGCAAGAATTATGCTTTGGACTCTACATTTCTCTGCAATTTTTCATGTCACCCTGCTGGATAGAGAATGGGTGGGAAGAAATACGGAGATTTTTATTGATCGCTTCCTTGTTTTAGTGTAGCTGCTAATTCGGGAGAAAAAAGTATTCTTTCGATTTTCTTTTTACTTGTCATTTTTTTTTCTTGGTCTGAAAGGTGCAAAATGATTGATAATGTAGGTAAATAGCAATGGATGTGATTGTGGGAAAATAGGAATTGATGGGGCTACGGAAGTGTTAAACTCCTCTTATCAGTCAATATGCCTGGTTTTAGTGTCACAGGGATTTGATGGCTGCCTGGACCCTAGCCAGCCCTCAGAAAATCCTGCTCTTCTTTTGAACAATGACTCCGGGCTGGAAGCTGGGTGAGGTGTCCACTCAGTGTGTCAACAGTGTGGAAAGGACCATGGTGGAAAGTCAACTAGAAGTGACACGCTTGTTAAAGAAAAGAGGACTTTGAAAAGGAGTGAGAATGAGTGTTAACAGTTGACTCTGGATAGGCAATTGGTGAAGGATGAGCTAAATTAAAGTTCTGGACAAGTAAAGAACAAAGGTATGTTCTCTGGCCAGGAACTAAGCTGTTCCACAGTGAGCGAGGCCATTTTGTTTACTGAGTGTGCCTTCCCAGGGCATGGGGGAGGGTGCGCGTGTGGGGGGAGGGTGGCTGGAAGTTGAGACAGCCCAGGGAGCAGACGTTTGCCATCGAATCAAGTCAGCTGCTTTCTCTTTAGCTCCAGCTAATTGTTGCCATGTGGACCTAATGTTGCCAGGTCTTCTCAGTTTTCAAAAGAAATAGTGAATCTGATATTTTATAGGATAGATTTTAAATGTAGTACCACATTAAAAAAAAAAAATTATGTGAGCCAAACTGTGTCTATGGGATGATAGGACTCTTTAGTCGTCCGCTGGCCACCTCTACCGAGAGCTGGTTTCAGAATTCCATGCTGCATGCTGAGAATTGTGCTGCTTATTATACTAACCAGGCAACCTCAGAATCACCATCTGAATTATGGCTCTAGGAAGACTTAGCACATAGGGTTGTTTTGAGAGTTAAATAAGACAATTTATATAAAAGCCTCTGCCACAAGGCAAAGCAGATAACAAGACTCAATAAATGACGGTTGAATTTGAATTAGCAGCCTCACCCGGTACTGAGCACTGATTGGGTTGGCTATTTCACGTCCACATTAACCGCAAGCTTAGGAGGAATAAATGGTTATTTCTGTTATGTGATTTAACAACGACTTCCTTCTCCAAATCTCTCTTCGTGTTGCCTGCCAAGATACATATTTGAGACAAACCTTTGCAGCTATGGGTAGGTCTCTATTAAGTATAAATGCCCCCCACTCAGGGGCGAGTGGGCGTGGGGAAGTAAGGTGGTAGAAAACAGTGTGGATTGCACAGGCGTAGCTATTGTACCTTTGTTGCCTTCTGCCTCTTAGTCCCGCAGTCTACCCTTTAGAGACCACTTACCCTAGAGCTTACTTCCAATCATCAACCAGACATTTGAGACAACTAGTTCTCTTAGCATAATTAAACACAAACCCAGTTACCTCCAAGAATCGGTGACAGCAAGTGAGATTTGCCCTTTCTGTGTTTGGGAAGCATTTAACTTTCCTTTAAAGAAAGGTAAAGAAAGTTACATTTCTTGCTAGTTTCCCCCCAGTGTTTCCTACCACCATATCTCTGCTACCACATGTATTAGCTCTTCCTTGGTGTCCAGAAGGTGTTAAGAGGCTCTTGGGGCCAGGTGCGAAGCAGCTTCCCCTTGCCAGCCAGCTCCAGGTGCTGGGCTGTCCAGCATATCCTCTAGTGAGTGGAATTTAAAGGCTTACCAGGATTGGTGTAGAATGGTGTCCCAGTCTATTAGTGATGTCGTCCATGGGCCCATGAGGAAGGAGGAGAAAGATATACTAATTCTATGCCTAGTAAATATAAATATTCATTTAAAATTGACTTGGGGGACAAGGAAAGGAAAGTTAAGTTTGCTCATATCTGTTCCTGGGTTTGTTTTTGGTGTGTTAAAACTGAAGGACAGAGCCCATATTTTTAGTGGGCTTTACTATGTATTTTCATATCATTTTGGCAAGTATAATGAATTTTAATTTTTGAAATCACTAAAAGGGAGATGACTGCTTGTCCTCTATAAATATTGTTTCTTCTTCCCATCCCCCTTTCCTTCCTTTGCGCTCCTTATCCTTCCCTAATGTCTGTGGATACAGAAGGAGAGATGTCATTTCTAGCTCAATAAACCCACAGTCTAGGTAAAGAATAGGTTTTGTCTGTGAAGATGATTCAAGTAGTAAAAGATATGGAACTTTTGGGTTCCTCATGGTATTTCTGGTAACACTTGCTGTGAGAAAGCCAGTCTTGCCCCACCTAGACCACATATCATTTTCCTAGGTAAATGTGAAATCCTCCCACCATGGAGATCTGAGGTGGTGACTTGAAATGGTGCTAGGGGGACCAGGTGCGGTATAAAAGGGGCTGGCTCTGGGAAAACAGCAGCCCCAGGGGGATAGTAAATGGTGCCTGCCCCCAGACTGGGTATTGCGGGGGGCTGGAGGGTCTGTTCATCTTCAGTTGATCACTGCCATGAACCTGGCTGAGGGCTTCAAGATAGATATCTAAATATCTTCGCGGATATTTAAACATGGTGTGGGACAGATATAACATGTCTGTGGACTGGGGAGGGCCTCCAATTCCTGCCAGCTAGCTAAATTAGGAAGTCATCAATGACATGAAGATCAGGTGGTCTGAGATCTTTACTTATAGACTAGGAGGACCCAGGTGTGTGTGGGGGGATGGGAGTGGTCGGCAGTACAGAGAGGTGACCTCTTAGGGACAAGCAGTGCAGTGGGAGGTATGTTTTCTCTTAGCTCTGAGAATACCTACATTATTGGTTCCCATGTTGAGGTCATGGCTAAATTAGGATTATCAAGGGTCTAAAAGGATCTTTAGAAAATGATCCCTCTACTGTGCAGTTACTGGGGGAAACAAAAGAGGAAAAAAAAAATGGTCCCTCAACCTCCTGGTCAGAGGAAGAGCTTATGGAGGCTCTTTGAGTTAGAATGATATTGTGTGTGTGTGTGTGTGTGTGTGTGTGTGTGTGTTGGGGATAGTGGATTAGGAGGGGAAAGAGTTGGAAGAATACCCCAAAGTAGCCCTGGGTGCCGAGCGTGGTCCTCATTGTTGTCATTGCTCCAGAAGTGGAAGGACTTTTTCCTCTCCTGATGTGACCCTCCGGGGTTTACCAGTAGATCCCAGGCTTTCAAAAGCAGTTTAGGTCATAATGCTTTCCTCTCTGATTCCTTAAGGATTAAAGATTAGGATTAAGTTAGAATGGAAGAAACAGATTAAACACCCTAAAGATTAAATGGCAATTTTGTATTATCGTAATCACTGTTATATGTGAATTTCATCTTTTGAAAAAGTGAATGCAATGATGTGTCCATGTAGGCTCATCCATTGTAACAAATGTGCCACTCTGATGTTGGGGCAGGCTGTGCCTGTGTAGGGAGCAGGGAGCATATGGGAAATCTCGATTTTCCACTCAATTTTGCTGTGAACCTACAAATGCTCAAAAATAAAGTCTATTAAAAAACTACACTTTCTTCTAGTTGTCTTTCAGCACTTAGTGTCCTATAACTTCATAGGTATTTATGGTAGAAAAAATTGGGGCCCCTATACTAGAAGGAGTATGCTGACATATTCCTTTTCTCTTTCTTCTCCTTTTGGCCTATCTCCCACTTCTTTATAGAACTGCTAACTTTTAAATCTGTTGCCCTCTCTCTGAGGTTCACTTAGGCCTGAAACAGTTCCTTGGTGTGTAGCAGATGTTCAATAAATTTTATTGACTGTCTGTCCAAACTAAGGAAGGAAGGAATGACCCTGTCTTGAAAGTTGTGAGCCTTGTTGTAAAATTAATCTTTGTTCCAAATTCAAGAGACATTTGCTAGGTGTTAGAGGAACTCTGACAATTTGGGGATTTTTAACCCATACGTACTTGTTAAGGGTTAAAATGATTCCTGTTTTCAGCATAGGATGTTATAGACGGAAAATGGTTTAGCAATCATCTAACCATGTACTGGCACTTTTCAAGTGAGACTTTGTGTGTGCGCTCCTGTGTGTATAAAGAAACAGAGGTCAAGAGAGCTTTACTGTTGCGTTCAAAGACACATAGCTAATCAAGGGCAAAGCTGGTGTTTTGGAGCCAGTTCTTCTGATTGCTAGTAGAACATTCATGACACGGTTATTCTCAGAGAAAACGTGGCCTAGGGAGATGCTCTGGGAAGTGACAAATGCAAAATTGGTGGCGGCCTTCTTGGAAACATGGATATAATTTGTACATTTTCCTTATCATCAAGTTAATTTCCATGACTGAGAATGTTCTTCCTTTGGAAAAGGGGTATATGGCTTCATTTTGACTCTGAGCTGAAGTTTTTAATGAGCTTCTAAAAATATGTATATATTTGTATGTATGTGTTGTCACTTCTGATATCAGGAAATTCTGAGTGTGAGCTTATATAAACTTGGATTCCTATTGGGAGAAGAAAATTCAATAAAGGGCGCCCTGCTGATAACCTATAAAACATTAAGTTATATCTGAAAGATCAAAATGGGGTGTGAGTACAAACACTTATCTTAGACTTCTCAAGTTAAACACTTCTCTCAAGATTGGCTTGAAAACATTGCCTGTCCAGAGGTGAAATAGAGTCTGCTAACACGTACTCTGGCAACAGGAACAGAACAGTTGAAGTGATGTCTTCAAGGGCGTTGAGATGTCATTAAGAGAAGATTTGAAGGCCTTTGGAATTAAATGGAGAGAGGTCGAGTTTGCTTTATGTTTAATTTTCTAGAAAACATTTGTAGCCTTTGCCTGCCACCCCTGCTAAATTACTGTATTCCTGCCTGCCCACTGGCCTGCCTCCCCCATTCCAAAAACAGCAGAGTCATTTTGGAAAAGAAACAATTAACTCTAATGTTGGCTATGGTCACTTTTGGGCATTCGGATTAATTGAAAAAGGGGCACAAACTGAGCCAATAGGGTAAGTGACCGATGGAAATGATTTAAGAGTAGGAAATCCACAGGGCCTATTTTAGACAAAAAAGGTAATGGTTTGGTCTTCATACCTTTCACTGATTATTTCTTATCACTTCTAGAAAGGCACTAAAAATGCATTTTACATTTTAGCATAAATTACATTAGTTTCAGTCTATTTTTTACATTTTAAAAGAGAGCCAGCTAAGATGTCAAATATTTTTAGCCCCATATGGACTTAAAAGATCTGTTGTAAAGATACGAGGAAAAATTTTCTGGGTTTAACAGAGTTGAGATCTGATTAGATCCTAGCTTTAGTGCTTTCCTTCCCTCCCTCCCTTCTTCTTCTTCTTCCTCTTCCTCTTTCTCTCTCTCTTTTTCCTTCCCTCCCTCCCTTCCTTCTTTCTTGTCATAAGAGGAAATGGAGAGAGAATGGTGGAGCTGGGAAATGTGCTTTATAAACTCTTTATCCCTGCCAGGATGTAAGATATATTACAATTTACCAATACTGAAATTCAGACCTTTGAATATAAGCAATTTCCCCTCTCTTGTTCTGCTTTTTATCAGAACTGTTTTAAAGCTGAGTAAACAGGGCTTGGCCGGAGAAATTTTGTGGTGCTCTGGGCTGGGCCTCTCTGTTGTAGAAGCCTCTCTTCCCTCTCCCATGGGAGGGCGGGGAGGAGAGCTCAGGCCTTCCTCTACCACACCAGGTGACAGCTTGGCACTTGGGCGCAGGGACATCCCTCTCCTGGAAGCAAGAACAGAGAGGCAGCCCCAGCCCTGGCTAATCCCTCAGCCCCCAGCTGTGTGTACCGTGTCTGTCTGAGGTGGTGGACATGCAGGCTGCAAAAAGTCCAGTTAATTTTCTGTCCAGCCTGCCCCACCAGGAGGCTGCCTACAGGGCCTTGTTCCTGCGAGGAACTGAGCAAAGACTCTTAGGACTCATTGGTTGAATGAGGGGTATGAGGCAACTTTTGGGGGAGTTTTGGAGCCATTTCCTCAACCTTTCTAAAAGTTTTCATCTCGTACTTTCTGGTTATGCCATTTATTTTTTATCCTCCCCACCCCTCATCGCTTCTCTCACTCCTAAAGCGTAACAATGCATTTCTAATAATGTGTGATGCCTAGGCTTTTAGTCAGAGGCGTTAGATATGAGAGGAATAGAAAGGAGACTTTTAGCAGCTTTTTCTAAACATAATTTAAAGCAGGATTTTTAAAAAACTATGAGTCTCAACCCATTACTGGGCTATCAACTCAGTTTAGTGGGTTTCAACTTGCAGCAGCACTTTTTTAAAGGAAAAAATTGACTAGAAAGTGGCAAAGGTGATCACTGCTTTGCGAAAGTTGCTTCAGTCACACATCCGCATGAGAGTGTGGACTCGGGTGTGATATGAAATGTGTTTCTTACAGCAGGTCCCAACAATTTGAAGATACTGATTTAGGACATTCATGCTTTCTGGGCTTAATTTAAAGTAGCACATACTGTCTCTCTGAGATCCCAAATCACTCAGTTAATCACTAAGCTTACATTTCCGGAGAAACTACTTCACCTGACCGGAAGTAAAAACTTAACAGATAAAAGAGCTGAAATAAGACATTTAAATAATGATTTGTCCCAACTGTATTAACACTGAGCAAGTGGCGTATACAGTGCAGTCAGCTCAGCACTGCTTCGAACTCTTAGCCGATTACTTTTTGTAAAGAGGTCATCCGCTTCTTTAAAAAATCCTTTTGTATTGCATCGGAAGGTGCGAGAACATACTACTAAAATGGTTGTCAGTGGAGGTAGAAGGGGCTTTTTACTTACCCCAGAGGGCTCTGGAAGGAACAAGGTTTTATCTGGATCAGGGTATTCAACTGCATTGGATACCTATGGCCTGAAGCAGAATAAAACGTAAAAGTACAATAGGAAACCTCCTGGTGACATCCTGGGTTCCTTGCACAGCCACTCAGCTGGCTTGTTTGCAGGGCACAGGTTGGGTGACCACCTGATGGTCAGCCAGTTATCTGCATGGGGTCTTTCTGGACCCCCTACTTGAACTTGTGGCTCAGGGTTGTGTCACAGGAAATACATGCTGGGCTGGTGTTCACAGCTAGAGAAAAGGAGGGCGGCCGAATGGGTGCCTGGCTCTGCTAGGGAGCCCACAGCAGGCCACTGCTCAGGACGAGAGGCTGGCGCTGGCATGGCTGGAAAGAGCCCCACACACTGCCTGTCCCCTTTTGGGTGTGTGGCGCCCAGACTTGAGCTGCTATTTAATCTGACAAGGACAGAGGGGTTTTTTTCCGCCCCCTCTGTGGGCAAACTGCCCTGTGTGGTACAGAGAAAGGCACAGAGAAGTCAGTGATTTATAGACTCCTTGTAGGCAAAACAAAACAAAACAAAACAAAAAAAACAAGAAACTTAAGCCACATTTTTCCATCTGAAGCTGGTTTTGCCTTTCTTGGAAACAGTGCTTCTTGTACGGAATCACATCTTTGGAAATTCCTTCTGTTGTCTAATGGCCTGTCTTCAGACAGGTCAATGGGTAAAGTTCATTGGAGCTGTTTTAATCTTTATTCTGTCCAAGAACTAGCCCACTTATCCTTCTCCGACAACATGATGGTTCCCCAGACGTGGGAGTCAGCAGATGGCTTATGAAAATATATCGATGTCTCATTTGGAGACTGACCTTTTTATTTTGTGCTTGTTCTTCCTCCTCTGCCCCTCCCAGTCTCGATTATTTGAGATAGCGGGGACAAAGAAATGCAAGAGCAGGGGCTGCAACTTGCTAGCTACCTCCAACAAGCCACAGGACATCCCTGCACACTTAGCCAGGACCCCTGGAGTATGTTATCTGCCAGTCTGGCTCCTTTTCCGTGTGCAGACCTAAGAAGAAAAATAAGCTGACATCTCATTATGGGAGGAATTCACTTCAAGGATGGACATCAGAGACAGGGCTTTGACAGGAACCTGCCCTCTTGTCTTTTCTCCCCAGGATTGATCCCGGCCTTTATTCCAGAGTCTTTGAACTCTCATTGTTGCTGATGGCGGTAGTTAGTAGGAGAGTGGGAAAAGGAGGCACATTACACACTATGGAAGGGCCCATAGAACTTTTCATTCAGTGGAAGAAGCTGGTGCAGGGGAGTGGAAAATGGCTTCTCTCCATTCTTCTAGGTTCCTTGGCTGGGCTACAAATTGGATTGACATAAGACAGATTAACAGGAGAAAAACCATATTTAATTATGTACGTATGCATGGGAGTCCCAGAAAATATGAGACTCCAAGAAGGGTCAGATGACTGAAGCTTACAGAGCATCCTGAGCCACAGGAAGGAATGGGGCCCAGCGTCTCTGGGGGGAGGCAGAAACAAGCCATGGGGAGTGCGAGGGGAGGAAATGTGTGGTGAACAAAGGCCGTCTGCTATGAGGATGAAAAGTCTTCAGGTAATAAAAATTATCTCTTCCTGAGACAGATACTGACTAATGTAGATTTCCTTTCCAGATGTAAATTTCCTTTACAAAAAGACAGATTTTCAGAGCTACTCCTGTGTTAGCAGTTTCTCAGAATACCCAGCTTAAAATATGCCAAAGAAGTCTATTTTGGGATGACATATTCTGGTCTCCTACAGTCATATTTTGGGGTGGTGTATCCTGAGCCCCAACACTGAGCCTTCAGGAGGCAGAGGGGATGAATATATGATATCTTGATGGTTAAGTCGCTGGACTATCTAGGCCTCCCAATTTCTTGTCATCCTGCTCTTTGGTCATTAACCCAGCTGACCGGGAATTGAGTGCCAAAAGGATGAGGGGATAAAGTTAAAATAAGTAAGTTTTTCCATTAGAGAATAGGCAAATCTGATTGTACTTAAAAAAAAAAAGAGAGAGTTTTGCACTCTTCTTCGTCACATGGTAAAAGGAGGGTGTCCCCTTAGTCTGTTCTCTATTTTCCAGTGACTGCGTTTTAGTAATCTGATTTCTCAGAGTATTTGAGTAGTCAAGCATTTCCTGACCCCAGTTACTGAGGCTAATTGAGAGTTAATTGTATATCTGCTTAATATTTTGTTTATGAAAACAGCAGTAGTTGCTCACACTCCAGACTCAAGCCAGGAAGTAGCATCCTCGGGAGTGATTTGAGATGTTGGGGCAGCTCCTTTGTTCTCTCTCCCACCACCCAATCATACCACCTGAAATTGTACCATTAGAGAGTTATTCATTTGGTTTAAAACATAGCTCTGTTTTTCCCGGGGAGAGGCAATATCATAATGTAAAAAAAAAGTTTTCCCCTTTTCTACATTTTTTAAATTGATATGCTTTACAAGTGATAAATGTAGTGCTTTTCCCAACAAAGTTTTAGTAATTTGATTATTTTTAGTTAAATATTAGAAATATAGTATATTAAGCTGTTATTAGTTAATCATATCTAAGTATAAATTATTTCAGAATTTTTGTCTCTGAAAAGCTACCTGAGAAAAGGGCCTTGCAGAATTTGGAATGCTGGAAGGCCGAGGGCTGGAAATAGCCTAGTATTAGAAAATATGGAGGCCCAGGGAGGTGTTGGGTAGGAAAAACTTTTCCTCTACCCTTTTATGTTAAGCTCATGGGGGCCTGTAAATTAAACTAACAAAAGATAGATTAATAGGAGAAAAGGCACAAAATTTGATTAATATTTACATGCATAGGAGTTTACAGAAAATAAGTGAAACTCATAGAAGTAGTTAGACTTGGGGGGTTACATACCCTTTTAACAAAGGAAGGAGGGTTTGGGCTTTGAGGGATGATAAATTGTGTGTGTGGGGAAGTGACTAGGAAATATGTGAAGGAAACTAATGGAAGACACAGGCTATTGTGGTAAGGTCCATTTATGCAAACTCATCTTGGTGTTAACTCCCCATCTTCAACGATAAGACTTTTAGGCAGATAAAGGGAAGACAGGTCTCTTCCTGCATCTTTCGATTCTCAGTTGCCTTCAGCTTAAAATAATCCTTATGTTAAAGTCATGTTCTGATCTCTTTCAGAGGCAAGTGAGGGCAGTGATACACAATTAGAAGGTTGAAGACTACGAGGCTTAACTGTGTAGTTCCAAATTTTTACCTAATATTGAACCTGATCCTTAAGACATAAATATTGGGTGTTTTAGTGAATAGACATGACTTCATCCAATCAATATAAGGACATAATTAAAGACATCATTTGTATCCAGATTTTATGGGATTTTGTTTTTCTTTGGTTGATTCATTATATATTAATAATACCTGTACTTGAGTATCGGAGGGATCCCACTAGGCCTAAACTGGAATCCAAACATGTCCTGGCATGTCTGGTAGGCGGATAGCAAGGCCCTAGGGAGTAATTTGTTTAAATTTAAGAATTTGTGATGGATAAAGGAAGAAAATGTGTTGTAATTTGGTGGAGGATTGTGGTGGGGCTCACATAAATAGGTGCTGAAAGAGCTATTTTCTGGAGGGATTCTGAGAAGTAGAGGTAATGTTTGCTCTGGGGTACAGTTGAAAAAGTGTGATTTACTTACACACTTTATTTGGACAGTATAATCCATATGTCCCTTTGTCTTCATATCCACCCTGGGCCAATCAGTTAGTATTTGAAGTAGTACACTGTGGGTAGTTGGCATTAGAAAACATTTTTATTATATAAATATTCTTAATTTTTAAGATGTGATAATGATTTTAAGGTGTGGTTATTTTGTCTTTTAGAGCTTCATACTAATGGATCTGTGGATGAAATGATGTGATGTTTTGTACTTGCTTTAAAATAAGTCATCATTTGGGTCGGGTATGAGGTCAGGGTAGAGATGAGCAGGATTGGCTAAGAGTTGATAATTGTTGAGGCTGGGTGATGGGTGACGGGCAGCTACTACACTAGTCTCTACTTTAGAATGTATTTGAGATTTCCATAATTAAACATTTTTTAAAGCATAAAAAATAAAATAAATATAAGTATATAAAAGAATCTACTTAGTACAAGCACTTTAGCTAATTTTGTTTCTGATTAGTCCTGAAGAATATGGTAATTAGGGCAATGGATGTTAGAAATTATTTTTCCTTTGCTGAAATGGCAGCTGTTTATGAAATGTGAATTGGACAGAATATTGTACAGGCACCTCCACTGTCACACGAACAGGATTTAAGAGTCTGGTAAAAGCAGCAGATTATCCTTTGGACTGGGTTCTAGACCTGGGGTCTACTGGGTCCTTTGTCAGGTGCTCAAAGGGGGGTTTTGCCTCTTGATTCTGACCAGAGGGAACTTCACTCTCCTGCTACCAGAATACTGTCCCAGCTGCTGCTGGTGAAACTCGTAGGTAAGAATCTTTCCAGAGGCCTAAATCAACAGAGCTGTGGGGATATATTGAGTTTAAGAACAGGCTCCATGACTGTTGTGCCTGCTTAAAAATGAGTGTTTGTATATGAGCCAGAGTTGGGTTATACCACCTATCACCGAGGTTAACGGGGAGGAGACCTACAGGCCTCATCTGCCTTTAACCACAGACACCGGGAGTTTTAAATAGCTGTCTTGGCTTGGGCTGGGCTCGAAGCAGGCACTGGGGGCATCCTCCCACTTCTGTGTGGGGCACACATGCCTGCCACACGGCGGGGGCTCTGGGGAATTCTTTACAGCAGCTCCCAGGGGTCCTGTCTGGGTAAGCCCAGGGGGTGCGGGCTGTGTGTGTACGTTGGGGTGTGAGGGTCACGGTGGGCAGGCTGTGGCGTAGCCCTCAGCAGTCACCTCTGCTTAAGCCTCAAACTCTCGAGCTGGGGGAGGCAGATAAGGAAAAGGGAGTGTGCGTTTTGAGAGCATTTTTTCATACCCCCTGACACTCCCTAGTGACTCACAGAGCTATTTGAAGGAAATAGCGATTCTGGAAAGGAGTTGGAGTCCTGAGGTGGGTAGGTAGAAGCAAGAGTGAATGGATTTGTGTAAATACTCCTAATCTGACTCCCATATGTACCCTTAGCTTCATAAGGTTTTGGCAAACTTATATTACACATATTAAAATGAGTTTCTTGTTTGTCTGTATATTGCCACTAACTTAAAAAATGTGTGTGTATATATATGTATTGCCATGCCGGTCTTAATGACAGGGTTATGCTCTGAAAAATGAGTGGTTAGGCAATTTTGTTGTCGTGTGAACATCATGGAGTGCACGTTCACAAACCTGGATGGTCTACCTTACTGCCCACCCAGGCTGGATGGTACAGCCTATCGCTCCTAGGCCACAAGGCTGCATCGCATGCTGCTGTGCGGAATACTGTAGGCAACTGTAACACAATGGTAAGTATTTGTGTACCTAAACATAGCTAAACACAGAAAAGGTACAGTAAAAATATGGTATAAAAGATAAAAAATGGTGCCACCTGTGCAAGGCACTTGCCAGGAATGGAACTTACAGCACTGGCAGTTGCTCTGGGTGAGTGAATGTGAAGGCCTAGGGCATTACTGCACACTGCTGTGGACTTAATAAACATTATACACCCTGGCTACACTAAATTTATAACAAATCTTTTTCTTTCTTTGACAATAAATTAACCTTAGTTTACTGTAACTTCTTTATTAGCTCATTAATTTTTTTTTTACAAGTTTTTGACTCTTGTAATACTATTTAGCTTAAAACATGGTACAGTTGTACAAAGTTATTTTATTTCTCTTTATCCTTATTTGATAAGTTTTTATTTATTTTTTATTATTTTACTTTTTAAATTTTTTTGTTAAAAACTAAGACACACACACACACATTAGCCTAGGCTTGCACAGGGTCAGGATCAACGATATCACTGTCTTCCACCTCCACATCTTGTCCACTGGAACGTCTTCAGGGGCAGTAGCATGCATGGAGCTGTAACCTCCTATGAAACCAATGCCTTCTTCTAGAATACTTCCCAAAGGACCTGCCTGAGGTTGTTTTACAGTTAGCTTTATTTATTTATTTATTTTTAAGAGATGGTGTCTCGCTCTGTTGCCCAGGCTGGAGTGTAGCCCAGGCTACAGTGATCATAACTCACTATAGCCTAGAACTCCTGGACTCGAGCCATCCTCCTGCCTCAGCTTCCTGAGTAGCCAGGGACTATAGGCACATACCACCACGCCAGGCTAACTTTTTTTTTTTTTTTTTTATAAGTACAAGGAGTACGCTCTAAAATAACAATAAAAAGTATAGCACAGTAAATGCATAAACCAGTAACATAGTCGTGTATTATCATTAGCAAGTATTGTGTACTGTGTATAACGTATTGCTGTACATTCACACAACTGGCAGCACTGTGGGTTTGCTTATACCAGGATCACTACAAACATGTGAGTAGTGTGTTGTGCTGCGACATTACGACAGCTATGGAATTTTTCAGCTCTGCTGTAGTCTTATGGGACCACTGTCATATATACAGCCTGTTGACCAAAATATCATTATGTGGCATGCAATTATATATGTATTTAAATTAATATTTCTTGAGTACCTTATAATGCTTTTATTAACATGATCTCACTTGATCTTTGAAACGATCCTACCACATAGGCATTAACTTTTATTATTATTGTCATAGAATTTTGGCCGAAATAATGTGAATGACTTTTATTTATTTATTTAACAAATACTTATTGGGCATCCACTAGGTACCAGGAATCGTTTTAAGTGCCAAGGATTTAGAGATGAATAAGGCAGGTATAGTCTCTGTTCTCAGGAAGCTGACTCTGATAAACAAGCAAAGCAAAAATGAGATAACTTCAAATGTTATTGAGTGCTAGGAGGAAAATAAGCAGGATAATGCATCTGGGAGGAGCAGAGTAGACGGAGGGGCAGCAGATAAAAGGTACTGAGGCTTTGTGACTTCCCAAGGCTTTGTGACTGTCATCCAGCTTGCGAATGGCAGCTCTGGGTTTTAATCCACTTCTGTGGAATAGCAGCCAGCACGGGCATGGAAAGTCTCGCGGATTCAAGGTGAAGCCGTGAGAGTTACGGGAGCATGTTGAATGATATTTGCAGAGCTGGAATGGCGCCAGGACACCTGGGCTATGCGGTCCCCCGCCCCTGCTTTATAGCTGGGAGTACCACGGAGTTCAGAGGAAGTATTTGTTTTAAGTTTTAATCATTTCTGGAAATGGGATTGTGCTTTGATATTTTCTCATTCTGCTTGCCTGACAACCACACCAGAATCAGACTTTTTAAAGGCCTCTCGTGCCTAATGAACTTTGGAAAAAATCTGCCAAATGATAGAAATATTTCTCTTTCAGCTTAACTGCTGACCCAGACTGGTCAGAGAAATGGCCTTTCAAAGGATAAATCTATGAAATTCCATTTCTGGGGGCAAGTGCTTCGATTTGCATTGAGCATTGTTGTAAATGTCAACTGTCCAGCTCCCACTGTCGGCTTGAATGGCCGTCAGTGTTTATCCTCCCAAGATAATTGCACCAACTTATTCAGCACATGGTTGGAGGCTATGAGGCCACACTGTTTCTTGTTAATCTCAATCACGCCCCTCTTATCTTTCTTCCTTCCTTTTCTCCTGTGAGCCACTTCCAGATTTTTCAAGGTTATGATGAAATACTGACTCCTCCGGTTAGCAGGGCTGTTAGTTTTCCTGGGCTGCCTTGCTGAGCCAGTATTTCCATGGCTGATCCTGTGGAAGGGGGAGGTTGGGAGAATGGGAACCTATGGAGGAGACTGAACAAAGGGACACACTGTGGTATTTTCCTTCTCTTGCCACTGGAAGTTGATGTGAAGAGTCTAGGGCACAAAATTATTCTAAATCCAAAATGCCAGACTATATGTGCTGTCTTGGTTATGACCACTGTAGCCCTAGAACCTAGACCATAGTAGGCGTTGAATAAATACTTCCTGAAGGACGATCACAGCAAATTGTCCCTAGTAGCTTAACCATCCCCCCATGGCCTTCTCAGCCCCTTTCTCATTGAATGTTGCTGGGTTTGTGCCAATTGCTTTCTTTTGAGGAAGGGGTTGAGGGTAGCAAAGGCGGGAAGGCTGGACATACTGCCCGGGCTTGATTGGCTGCAGCGATCATGACTCTTTTGCAGCCGCAGAGCACTTTGCATGTGCTGAATGATACAGAAACATGCCTTCAGCAGCCAACTGGCCCCTCACCAGTTCTTTGTAAATACCAGCCAAGGGAGGCTTTGGTTTCCTGCCAAGCTGCAGACAGCGAGAGCAAATCTTGCAGATTCTTAGCCCTCACATGGGGCTCATCATGACTCTCCAGCTGTTGTTTCAGGTCCAGATGAATTCTTTGTAATTTTCCTTCAGAGAATCTACAAAGGAAATGTCATTCTCCTGCTTCCCTCTGCCTCTATATGTTTGCTTTGGCCGAGAATCACTCTGCGTTCCTCTCTTCTCTGCTCGCATTGCTTTGATTCAGATGTTCTCTCCTGCTGGTTATTTCTTGTCCCCGGAGGTACAAAACACATGTTTGGTCTGGTGGAAACATCAGGAGGATGTGTCAGGTCGCTGGAGGGGGTCTGGATTAGCGTAGCTGCGCGTCTTAAAATCTGGTTTACTCGTCTGTCCTTCCGTCAGCTGTGTTACGCTGAGCCCATTGGGGAAAGACAATTTATATACATGAAAGTTTTGGTAGAATAAAAGGGGGTTATGTTACTGTGTTGCGAGGCTTGTTAGACTCATACATTTTCACACCTTAATATCTGAGAATTTGGGAAGCAATTTTTTTTCTTGTAATTGATGTATGACATACATTAATTAGCAATGTTTTTTTCTTTGTTGGTAGATAACATAATGGTGTGTCTTACAATGGATGGAATCTTAGATTTGGTGAAATATGGTAGTAAATTCTGGTCAGAAATCTCTCAATTTATTTTCCTAGTCAAATTTTTTCTATTTGACATTAACCATTCAGACTAATCTATGAACAAAATATTTCTATAATCAACCTGTTTTTAAATGTGTCCATAATCATCACCATTATTTTAAATATATATAAATGATTTATATAAAGGAAGAAAGGAGCTAGGAATGAGAAAGCCTGGGTTCTAGCCCTGCTTTTGCTTGGCTAGTTAGAAGAACTCCTTTCCTTTCTTGGCTGTAAAATAATGGGTAAGGAGGGAACGGTTACAAAGGCTTTGATTTCATAGCTGCTGCTCCTTCCCTTGGGTTGTTAGTCAGAGTCAAAGGCATGGGGCAGAGGGTAGCAAGTCTAGATAATATGTCCTCAGAGTGAAGTTAAATCATAGTGATTTGCTAGAACCTATTGTGCTGGACTAAATTAGTTTTCTCTATAAGAGAATTCCATAACAGCAAACAGAAGAGTTAAAAGTTATTGAGTACCCACCCAGTGCTGGGACTGAGTTACCTATTTACTGTGGCTTGAATTATGTACTCCCCAAAATGTTGAAGTCCTAAACCCAAGTGACTGTGACCTTATTTGGAAATAGTCTCTATAGAGGATCAAATTAAAATAAGGTCATTAGGGTGGGTCCTAATGTAATATGATTGTGTCCTTAAAAAAAGAAGAAATTTGGATCCAGAGACAGACAAGCACACAGGGAGAATGCCACATGAAGATGAAGGCAGACATCGGCGTGAAGCAGCTACAAGCCAAGAAACACCAAGGATTGCCAGCAAACCACCAGGAGCTAGGAGAGAGGCATGGAATGTTCTCCCTCACCGCCCTCAGAAGGGACCAATCTTGTCAGCACTTTGGGACTTCCAGCCTCGAGAACTATGTGAAACAGTGAATTTCTGTTGTTTAAGCCACCCAGTTGGTGGTACTTTATCATGACAGCCCTAGGAAATGAGTACAACTCTGTAGACACATTGAATCATTTCAGCCTCACAAGGACCCTATTCATTTGTTCTCCAATATGCTAGCACTAAAGCAGGGAACAAATGGAAAAAATCCTGCTCTCACAGGTTTCCATTCTAGTGAGGAAGGTCAGATGAAAACAAACAAGTTAATATGTCATATGTCATATGATGAGATATGCAATGAAGAAAAGTAAGGTAGGGTGAGGGAGACTGTGTGAGGGTGGGCAGCGGGGACTTACTGTTTTATATAGGGAAGTCTGCAAATATTGTGTAGAAGGAATATTGCAACTTCCCCACAACCAACTTGAAGGCAAACTCCTAGCATACTCACCACACGAGTTCATTTGTAAGTCTGTGTTGTGTGTGATGGAGCTTAGACACATGGAGGTACTTGCCTACGGTTACACAGACAGCAGGTGGAGGAGTCTGGATTTAACCCAGACTGTCTAACTGCACATGCTCACACTCTTAATCACGACAAGGGCTTTTTTGTTCACACTTATCTTTATTGATTTCCGCATAATTTTATGTTCTGTTTAGCCAGAGTCTAGTTCCAGAGTTATTATGAGTAGGCAGGTAGAAAACGTACTGTATGATCCTCCCGAGAAGCACAGTTTCCAATGACCTGGTATTGGCGTGAGGGGCGTATGCCGAGTGGTCTTATCGCTCTTCGAGTCATTGACATCTCCTCTAAAGATGCTGAAGTTGTGCTTATTTAGCTTGTAGGTGATACAATATCAAACAGACTGATGTGATGTTATTAAACAGGAAGCACAATCCTAGACAAACAGGATAAAACACAATTACACAAGAAAGAGAGTAACGACTTAGGAAACCAAAAACCATGAAAGAATTACAGGATTGGCTAAGCCGCAATCATTATTTTAAAAGCCCTGTGGGTCAGCGCTGATCATCATACGAATCAGCAACATCTTGTCATTGTGAGGAATAAAGTTAAGACCAGCTAGAACGGATGTAATTCTTCCTCTGTGCTCTGAATAATTTAAACACCTTCTAGTGTACTACAAATAATATTGTCTCCTGAACTTGAAAAGAAATCGAAACAGTAGTTTAGTTTGGCTTAAATAACATTGGTTAAGTTAAAAAATAATATTCAGTGTTAATGCTAGTTTGAAGAAAGGGTCATTTTCACGTACTTCTGATGGGAGTCTAAGTGATCCACCTTCTACAGGACAATTTGATAGCATGTATTAGAAACCTTCAAGTGTGAATATTCTTGGAGCAATTCCGATTTCAGGATTTTTTTTTTTCCCCTAAAGAAACGACTGGAGATGGATGAAAAGATTTAGCTATGAAATATTTATTGCTATATAATTTATAATAGGAA
This sequence comes from Propithecus coquereli, assembly GCF_000956105.1. Taxonomy (NCBI): domain Eukaryota; kingdom Metazoa; phylum Chordata; class Mammalia; order Primates; family Indriidae; genus Propithecus; species Propithecus coquereli. The sequence continues at coordinate 2,298,548 of NW_012148419.1, forward strand.
GATAGGTTAATATGGTTGAATATTATATAGCCATTAAAAATCATGATGCTAAATGAGAATTTTTAACAGTTTACAGTTCATACACTCTTTTGGGAATCTGATGAAAATAGTCAACTCCCTTCTTAGGAAGAAAGTATGTATGTACCTTTATAAAATTTTGTACATAATTTCAGAGAATTCATGGATTATGTAAGTCTGTGCACAGACTCAGGTTGAAGACTCCTACTCTGTAATTAAGAGTAGTAATTAGTGACATGGGAAAATAGTCACAAAAGCACATATGTGCATTGGCATATGCGACTGGAAAGATATGTACTAAAATAGTCGTTAGCTCTGGAAAGTGGGATTATGGGTTTTTAAAAATATTCTTCTTTGGGCTTTTCATTATTTTTCACTTTTCCATCATGAAAATGCAAAATTTCAATATGATTTAAAAAAATTAATACAGAACAAAAAAATACACAGGAAGCTTAGAGAAGTCTCCAAAAAATGTAACAAAAATGATACATGATGAAAAGTACGAAGAAATAATATTACTTTGCCTACAGTAATAGGCACTCCTATGAGAAGGGCATAAAACAGTTTTCTGTGCTCATGGAACATTCAAGGGAAATGGATTTAATTTAAAGCAAACGTTACGCTTGAGTAGAAAACAGAATTTCTTTACTGTTGGTGCTGTAAAACACTTAGATGGGGCGCTCAAGGACAAGATGGAACCTTTGTTCCTGGACATGCAAAAGATGTAGCAAAAATTTATTGATCTTGTTGGCTTAAGCATCCATCTCCCTAAAGGCATGAAATGGTACTGGGTAATTTATCTTGAGCCCTTCTGCTCAATTCGTTTATGGTTTTGAAGGAGGGCACACTGGTATACAAAAGGGAAGGACACTGCCAGTACCCAGCAAATTGTCCCATCCTCACATACTTCAGTGACACCCCCTCTTTGTGCTCAGCATCAGGATGGGGGGTGGTGAGTGCTTCTCTAGGAAGGTAATTCAGGTTTCCTAATTTCAACAAAGCTGAAATTGATTTTTGCACCTTAGTCTGACATACAGCACTAAGTGAAGTGTTTCGTAGGCAAAGTCCAGTCAACTAAAATTATCTTCTGTGCTCATAGTTATTAACGTTAATGATGTCTCTGGAGGCAAGTATTCTATTTATTGGGACAGATTGAATCCTCTAGAGACCTGCTTAATCTGTAGGAGAATTTCTCTAATCCTTACTGTAGGTTTGACAATCCTGTTTTTCTTTTTTCTTTTGTGAGACAAGGGCTCGCTCTGTCACCCAGACTGGAGTGCAGTAGTGTGACCATAGCTCATAATAACCTCCAGCTCCCAGGCTCAAGCAATCCTCCTGGCCCAGCCTCTCTAGTAGCTAGGACTACAGGCTCATGCCATCACGCCCAGCTAATTTTTAAATTTTTTTGTGGAGATATGGCCTTGTTGTGTTGCCCAGGCTGGTCTTGAATTCTTGGCCTCAAGTGATCCTCCCAGCTTGGCCTTCTAAAGTGCTGGGATTATAGGCATGAGCTACTGTACCTGGCCTTGAAAATCCTTTGACCTTGTTACTTTTTTGCTGCTTCTTATGTTTACCATTCTTTTTATGACCCTGAAGTACTGCTGCTAAAATTATATACCTTAGGACAATTCGGTTTCTATGACAAAATGCATGAATTAAATACTATCGTGCTACATGCACACATATACTACATATATAGATGTGGCAAGATACAATATACTATCATGGTTATGGGCATGGGGTCTGTGGACAGACTTTCTGGGTTGTGCTTCTGGTTCCATCATAGCTTTTTGAACTCAGGTAATTTATTTAGCCTTGATGAACTTCAGTTTCCTTATCTGTAAAATGGGAATAGTAATGGTTACCATCCTCACAGGATAATTGTGATGATTAAATGCATTAATACTAGTACAGTGATAGCATTGCCTGGACTATAATGCATGTTTGCTAACAGTATCAATACTTTCTGAATGTCAAAAGATTTGTGAGAGATGCTCTGATTTATTGTCCCTCCTAGCCCTAGGACACAAAACTCTTACATGTTCCTAAGGCCACTGGAACCAAGGTTTCCCTGGGGTATTATATGTTTTCTAAGTACTAGCATCTCTAGGACTGATAGACCCCCAATTGCCACTATTGGTGCTAGGTCATTATGTGGGCAGGAGTACCCAAAAGAGTTCATGAAGTAGAGAGTTCTCACAGCTCTGGGCACCCACAGGAATGGAGTCCCAAGAGTTATCCATCTCTAAATTAATCTACTTGCCAAAGCTACCTGAGGAAGAGGTTCCATCTCAGTCCCGTGTATTTTTACTGGTCTCCCAGGCTGAGTGCCACAGACTCTTTTAGGAGTATAGAGTGTCTTTTCTGGTTCATAACTTCACAATCTAGTTGATAATCTCTTTATATATTCTCTGCTTTCCAACAGGGGACCTGAATGCCTCTTGGGATTCTTGTTCTTTGGGATTCCAGACTTACTAACTTTCCTAGATGAGCCAGAGGAACTAATTATATTGACATACTTACAAGGCCAACTCACAAGATCGTGGGTGGTTTATCTCCCTTTACACGGAGGTAAATTTTCTAGAGTTGTAACCCATATATAAACTTAAACTTGTTTAAGTTTATAGTTTATAAACTTAAACTTGTTTTGAGTTTATATATGGCTCCTTCTCTGGTGTAAAGCTTTTGCCACATTCTCAAACAATATGTCAAATAAACATAACTAACAGTATTCTCTAATTTATAAAGCGCTGTAAGAAATCTCGTGAAGAAGTTATCAGAGAAGTAGTGTAGAATTATATTTGCCTCCATAGAGTCAGTGGTTTAATTGGGGAGTCGGGGAAAAACATAAATGAGATTTTTTTTAATGTATATGATCCTGTTTTGAATGAGCTATTGATGTGGGGAGTAGAAATAGTCTCTACCAAACTTCACAGAGGCAAATCTGCAATATTTTAACTACTTTGATTTCCTAAAGGCTACATATCCTGGATTTTTGGAGACAGTGTCTACCTCATGTTATTTTATTCCATTCAACAAAAGTGATTTATTAAATCCATAACCAGTGGAACTTATTTAGTTGTATACAACTTTTCATGTGAATCAAAAATAACATATCATTGATGGGCCTCAAGTACTGACATCTGGGTCTACAAATGTGGTCTTTTGGATTCAGGAGCCCTTTTTTCTTGCTTTTCTTTTCCTTCCTTCCTTCCTTCTTTCTTTCTTTTCTTTTTTTTTTTTTTTTTTAGATTTGGGGTTTTGCTGTGTTGCCCAAATGTTCAGGTTGGTCTTGAACTCCTGGGCTCAAGTGAACCTCCTGTCTTAGCCTCCCAAGTAGGTGGGACTATTGGTTCAGAGCTCTTTGGGTTCCATGAGTTTTTAAAAAGTGGTACTGACTCATGCCTGTAATCCTAGTACTCTGAGAGGTGGAGGCGGGAGGATCACTTGAGGTTGGAAGTTCGAGACCAGCCTGAGCAAGAGCGAGACCCCTGTCTCTAAAAAAAATATAGAAAAATTAGCTGGGCATGCTGTGCAACTGTAGTCCCAGCTACTTGGGAAGCTGAGGCAGGAAGATGGCTTGAACCCAGGAGTTTGAGGTTGCAGTGAGCTATGATGATGTCACTGAACTCTAGCCAGGGCAACAGAGTGAGACTCTGTCTTTAAAAAAAAAAGTGTTGCTGAGAAAAGCCAGAATTGTTTGGGAGTCTGACTGTCTCCTTCAAAGTGAGGCCAATACTTTACATCTCAGATTTAATAGTGCCTTTGGCACAGTTAATCATTGTGCCTTGTGACCTCTGTACCAGCCATTGTTGGCCTGTCAGCCTTTCCATCTGTCAGAGGGACCAAGAACGAAGTCAGAGTGATCCTGCAATTGTTTGTGCCTGGCTTCTGCCTCCTCTGCCTTCTGCTTCCCACAGCTGCCCCCTCCTCCTCGGCTGATGAGCTTGTGCACCTGTGACTCTTCGAAAACTAGATAGTCTAGCCAAGGAGCAAAGGCATTATTGAAGCCAAAAAGCCTCTGCTCTATTTTCTTTTAAAGGAGATTGGAGAGGACATTTGTGTGTCATATGTCACAATGTGAATTTGGCCTGCAGTGCCCCAGTCGTCTAAACTGAGGAGCAGAGAGTTCATTGCTCATCTTCCTTGTGTCTTTGGGCTGATGATTCTTCAGCTGGTTTTGTCCTTTGTCTCCAAAAGTAAATGTTACTCATGAAGCTCAAAGGAATTTTCCTGCTTACTATTTAATAGTGCAAGTAATAACTTTACTGCTGTACAGAAAGGACACTTTGACTGACAGAAAACCTGATCCCTGGAGTTAGAGGAGGAGAGGAGATGGGGCACATAAAGTGTTTTAATCTCTCCAATCAGAGTTCTAATTTTGCAGACTCTCTTATGGTTCATAAGCTGTATCTGCTCCAAAACATTTTAGAAATCTTATCACGAAACATTCTCTAATATGCCTCAGCATCATCTTGAAATAATTTCCCTTAATTAGGTCTAATGGATTGTCTGATGAACTGTACGACTCTCCATTTGGTCTGGCAGAGATAATTAGCCATGAACAATTGTACTTGGCCATTTTTAATTATACTAGTGTGAGAATTATGCTTTTATTTTTATAGCTTCCATTTGGGAAAAAAAACTAAAGATTTCACTGAAGTAAATATTGTACATGTTTTTCTTTTAAAACACTTATTTTAAGTGACCACTGACGTGGGAGGTCTACCCCATCTCTCTGCTTTTATCCCCAGCACTCGCTGGCTATGTGATCCTAACAAATCCTTCATACTAAGTTCGTTTTCTCAGTAACAAAATGGAGTTAAAGTCTTAGGCCCACAAAAATCTTAATCAGATGCATTAAATAGCACTTTGAAAGCACAGTAATTTCTCTCTAGATCAGACAATGATGCCCACCTAATTGCCAGACCCCTATGCCATCTTTTTCCTGACTCCACCTCCCTCTCCCATAAAACTCAGGGAAGACACCCCCTATCTGCAGTTCCAGGGATAAATCCTGACAGGTCTAAGCCAATCATAATAATTTCATTTTCTTGATGCTGATTAGCTTAGGAAATGACATATGACATAATTCTAGCCAATGAGACGTGAGGAAAGCTCACCTGTGATATTTCTGGGGAAGGTTTCCTTGCTGATAAAAATAAGTCACAGGAAAAGATTACCCCCTCTTCTTCTTCCACTAGATATGCCACCTAGTCATGCCTAGGTCTGGGACAGACATCTTATACTCTGAGCGTAACCAGCTGAGGACATCCCAGTGGACGGCAGAGCTGAAAGAAGGAAATAACCTGGGTTTTTGATAATGACATTGAGCCCAAACTCTACCCACCCTGCCGTTCTGCCTCAAGACTTCTTGCTACCTGAGATAATACATGTTCCTTGCGGCGTAGCCGTACTAAGTCAGGATTTTCTGTTACTTGGAGCTGGAAATGAAATCATCTGCATTATGTTCCTTAGGAATGTAAGGAACTGCCACTGCATATCCTTGGGACTTTATTGAACTTTACTACATGGCTGATTGCAACCTGGGAGTCAGTTGTGAATGGCAGGTTCTGTTTCATCCTCTTTTAGATCATGCCTCATGCTTTTTGGAGTAAACTGTTTTAGCAGCCATAGATTATACTTAACTCAGGCCGGTCATCTCTCTACAGAGGTTTTTGGTATCAGTGTGTCAAGAAAAGAGACTCTTAATGCCTCATGTTGGTGTTTGTATTTTAAAAATAATTCAACATCTATTTTTACCAAGCATCCATTAATTAAAAATTACTTGTTGAATACCTACAAATGTCAGAGTGGTAGGCATTAGAGATACAGACAGTGGTAAATATGATCAACATAGTTTGTCTTCATAGGGAACCTAAAATCAAATTATTCTTAATAACTTTGTACAGTAAGGCAACTATTATGAAAATTATTAATTTGTGCATTTATTCATTAATTCACCATGTTTTTGATGAGATTCTGCCATATACCTGGCATTGTGCTAGGGAGCACAACGGTAACCAACATAGCTGTGACTCTTGCTTACTGCACTTGGAGCTTAAAGTCTAGCCATTTATGATAACCTTACAAGGTAGTGTATATTATTTATTCACTCAACACATATTTACAGACTACTTTCTACATGCTAAGTACAGATGAGAGAACTGAAGCCAGAGAGGTAAGATGACTTCAACAACATAATACTAGTTAGTGAGAAAGTTCAACCTAGAATACAGAAACCTTTTTGTGATCTAAGTGTCCTTCTCACTTGATTGCATTGTCTTTTAAACAATGCAAAGGATGATTAGAATGACTTCCTAAACATACCTAGCCAAATTTACAAAAAAGTTAGCATCAACATTGTCCTCTCAAATGAAGCATAGAAAGTTATGCTGGAAAATTCCTCTGATCTTTAAATGTAACATTTACTTTATATCTCAGGGGCCAAACTAGCCCACATATTTTTAGCTCAAAAGACTGGGGCCCAGTCAAAATGGAAAGTTTATGAAGGAATAAATAGGAGTACTAGGGTGCTTAGAGAGAGGTAAAAATTCTAGGATTTATGGAGGAAACAGTACAGATCAGTGCCTTTGTAACCATTCACTTGAAATAGACATTAGTCTGTTGTGTACTTTGCCGGAGAATCATGTATCCTATGTGTCTGCGCAGTTGAGTTCTGTAGGTGACTATCTGGTTTGTGCCTTTCTTCTCTTCAAACTTTTCTTTAGATTTCTTACTTTTTCTAAAGTTGGTCTTGACCTCGCTCCATCCAACATCTCTGACTCATTCTGATTCAGAAAGGCAAGAAAGAATGCTTTAAGGCCGTCAAATATGGAATAGTTAAGGCTTAAGGGGCTATCAGTTTCTAAATAGCACAAATCCCCAGAATTCAAAGACGGGGTTGGAAAGTGTCACTTTCTGGAATGGTAACTAACAAACATAAACAATGTGACATTAGTCACCGAGAGGGAATAATACTAGGAAATAGCAGACCTTAAAAGAAGACAGACAATAATGAAGAGAAAGGTGAGGACCAATATGTTTGAAGAAATCAAAGAAAGAAGGAAACTGGGGGAAAGTGGTGGGGGATCAGTAGAAAACATGGACTAGAAGATCACCTTTGTAGCCTGAGATGAGTTGGTTTTAGGAAGTAAAGGTGGCTGCAGGCATATAGGAGGTCTTACCTTTCTGATCTGCACATGGATTCCAGGTGGCTATGGGAATGCCAGAGAGCTCTTGGGAAAGAGTTGAGAGGAAGGGTTTCTATGGAGTCCCCTCTTCTTGTTTGGAATAAGAATTCTTGTATAGAATTTTTCCCTCGAATGGTATGGCTCACATTTTATCTTGCAATGTAGTTATAGGTTGAGTGAGTGTCCTGCCTGGAATCTTCTAGACTGTGCTGTAAAAGGATTGGTGCATTCTTAGTTCTACCCACATATTGACAGCTCCAGATATAATTTCTGGTACATGGCAGAGAGTGAATGAATATTCTTGAAAGTTCAATCAACTAAAAGGAACATGAATGAGAGTATGAATATATCTCCAGTACAGAGGTGAAAAGTTGAAATGTATCATTCTATTTTTATTGCATTTAACTTCCTCAGTAGTTATTGCTTCTGTTGTTGTGATTGTTGTTACCTTTCAACTTAGCAAATGGTCAAATACCTCAATATTGGAAAGCTAATTTCCTCATGAGGACAGAAAAGGGTGCAAATGGCAAGATGCTGACAAAATGAGCATCAAAGGAAATGCCATTCATGGAAATTCATTCTGGCCCATGTGACCTCCTTGGACTAGAAGCATATGTGGGCAGACCAGGCAACATGAAGTGTTTTTATTATTATTATTTTTGTTTGAACATATTTACTGTTTTCTTTGTAAAATAGTTCTCACAGATGTCCTGATTGTATCGCTGGTCATATACATACATGCCAGAGTATGCACATATATTTCAGTTTGAAGCTACTTAGAAATATGTCCATTTTCATAGAAAATAAAATCAATGTCAAACTCACAAATAATTTTTTGGTTGAAACAATGGCACCAATATATTTTTGTACATCTAAGTGCTCAACCGATTGAGCATGAAAATGGAGAGGTTGGACTCTACAAACAGATGCCTGAGTTTAAATCCGAGCTCTGCTACTTATCAGCTCTGTTACAAGTTACTTAACTTCTCTGTGCCTCAGTTTCCTAATCTATAAATTGGAAATGATAATAACTCTACCTTGTAGGGTCATTGTGAGGAATTAATGAGTTAATATATTAGTCATTAGAACACTGCCTGGCACACAGTAAGTGTTGGCTATTATTATTAACAGTTAATCAGAAGCATTACTAATACTATCAATGTCAAAATTTAATTAAATATTAACATTTTAAAATGTAGAAAGAACTAGTATGTGTTATAATAGCAAATGTTGACTGAGAAAATACACAATGATAAAAGCTTTTATAAATTAAATATTGCTTTTAAGTGTACTTATATTTTATTAATAGCATCTATAGATACAAATCTCTGTGTGTTTGAAACAGCAATGCTGGATGTCTACGAATCTATTGGCTATACCTGTGTGCGCTTACATGTGCATGTGTACATATATAGCATTGTTCATTCAGTCCTCACATGAAATATAGTGAGCGTATGAATTTGTGGCCCTTGAGGCCTCCAGGGTATGTGCAGTGCTCAGTTTGTGAACCACTGGCTTTGTAAACCTTTATGTTCACTCTGTATGTCAATCATATAAATTAGCCCAGATCCCTGTCCTGAAAGAAATTCCACTGAATATGAAAAAAATCAGGCTGCAGTTGGTTAAGAATCAAATACACTTAAATATTGTTAGAAACAAGCAGTGGGATTGGTAGGTACAGTGTCTCCTTTAGGCTAGTGGAGTTCACTCCAGGATTCCAGAGACCTCATATATCTGAGAGTAACAAGTGAGGGAAGAACTGACAGCAGTTCTGTGGATTGCAGTAGCATAGAGAGTATAGTGGTTAGAAACCCATAGTAAGCCTGTGAGAAATGTGGTTATTGTCCTCTTTTACAGATAAATAAACTGAGGCTCAGAGAGGTTCAGTAACTTGCTCAAAGTCTCACAATAAAGCTAAGATTCAAATCCAAGACTGGATACTGGAGCTCTATATTTCTATGAGATAATCCTTCCAATAATGGCTCTCATTTTAAGATATCCTCAGGATTGTGCAGAATTTTTTTGTTTGTTACATTTTTTTTGTTTGTTATAATTTTACTTTTCCAAACCCCCAGAAGACAGCACATCAATTAACAGAGATAGAGATGGAGATGCCAGAACACAGCATATCTATGTACTAAGAAGAGAGACAGAGACACCAGAAAAATAAACATAGCTATTCATCACAGCAGCCAGCGGCAAAGAAAGGTCTGGGGGTCTTTCATGGAATTTCTTACAGGCCAGAGAATAAAATCTGGGTCATTCAGATCAGTTACTCAGGCACTGCTGTTGGTAAAGATTAGGGCTCTGGGGTCTGCTTAAATGCCTGTGGGCAGTTAGGTGAAGCAAGCCGGTGGACTGCAGTGGAGCTGATCACGACAGAGCAGTGAGGAAGAGGCCATTCCCAATGGTCGGTTATCTTTCAAAGGATAGGGGGGTGGATAAGGGAAGGCCCTGTCAAGATCAAAGAATGCATGCTGAGGGCTGTAAAGGAGGGGAAGGGAAGCAAGCTCATTGAAGCACCAGGAAAGGAAGGAGGCTGACAGCTGATATTCATCAAGCCCTAGGCAGGATGATACAGGGTGGAACAGGGGAGTGTGGTGAGGAAGGTAACCTTTGCTGATAAAGTTTGTTCCTTATCATTTGCAGTTGCTCTAAGCTCTGGGTCTGGTCTGGTCTTAGGTCAATATTTTCTAAGATATTTACCTCTTCTTGCTGGCACCTGGTCTTAATTCCACCCTCTTTTCTGCAGTTCTCCTCCTCCCATCTTTTGGGTTTTTTTCCCCCTTTGATGGTTTCAGGGGACACTCTCCAAATGTCTTATTCTATCAAATGTTATTACTGTGAGTGAGATTTCTTATGCTCCTTCTCTTTGTCTCAACTCCCCTCTGCTGACTTCCTGATGACCCTGCAAAGGAGCAACCATATGTGAAGATGGACAACTATTTGTTGAGCATCCACAATGTGTAAGGCATTGGGAACACCACGATAGATGAAACATAGTCCTTCTCATAAGGAGGTGACATCGTCTGATGAAGGGGATGTTTTAGAGAGGAAAACAGAATTATATGCTAATATATAAAATACACTGTAAGAATATAATATCAAAAGTATGTGCAATGCAGAATATGACCCAATTTTTCTCAAGGACCCCGTGATCCCCATGTTAGGGGAATCCATTACGTTTCAGGGGATTACACCTACTCAAAAGGTCAATTTAGTTCACTTACCTGGTAGCAGGGCAGCATAATGCTGGAGGAATGGCAACATGGAGGGGAGGGCTGTGAGCTGCCTCTGTCCCCTCTATGAACAGAGGACTGTATTGGCCCAGAGCTGGCTCCTGAGCCTATACAACCAGGCCCCTTAGTTTTCTGGAAGTGCAGAAGAAATGAAAGTTACAACATGTAATAAAATCGTACTTTCCCATCACAGAAAATTTCTTGATTCCGTCTCCTCTTCTTCCCCTCTATTACAGAAGAGATTATTCAGTGACACCTGTTAAAGCATGGTGAGGGAGATTTTATTTGGGACCATCGGGATAAGTACAGACATCACTGCAATGGGATTCTGCAGCAGGGGAGAGAGATTGGGCTCCACTTTGAATACAGGATGGGCAAGTGGGAATTTATAGCCAAGTTGCAGAATAGGGTCAGTGGCTAGAAAAATTACTAAGAGGAAACATCAGGGGTAAGGGGGATTGTGGTTAAACTGATCTAACAGGATTCTTGCTGAAGACAGGCCAGGGTGATCAGACATCACCTGAGGGGTGGCGGAGGATGAGGAACGTGATCAGATATGGAGGGTGATCAGATAGCAGGGGGAGAGGGTTCTTGCTAAACGGACTCAGCAGGTTCTTTGCTAAAACTGGACTTTACAAGGAAGTACACAGAGGGGCCTAGAAGATTCAGGAGCCTGACTAAAGTTTGGATAAGAATCTTTGTTATCTCCCTATTTACATTAAAATTATGTGGGTTGTCCTCAAAAGTCTTGTGAAGATTTAAGAAGAAACTGGATGAAACCTTGTCTGGAAGCTCGTTATGAGATCGATTTGAAGAGACAATGATTCCTGGAGCCTGGGCGCTGAATGCTGAGGGCAGTATCTGAGAATAATGAACAATGTTCTAGGGACAGAAGAGAGGCTCACCACAGGGTACATCGACACAGAAGTGTTGTCGAGAGCGCCTGCATCCTCCCTACCCCAGGAACAGAGGACATGTGGAAAGAATGATTTTGCAAACAGGAGGAACCAAAATTTGGCAACAGATTTTGGAACCATAGGTTAACTGATGCTAACAGACAAAAATGAGAATGCTTCAGGATAAAAATTTGCTAAGTAATAGGAAGAATCAACCTATCTTTGGGATGTCATCTGTATAAGTGTCATCTATTAAAGGCTCTTCATTTATTTCAAAATTAAGAAATAATACAAAGAGAGATGAAATTATTGTGTAAATATCTTGTTAGAGAAGAATTTCAATGAAAAGTTACCAAAAACATCAATGGAAGATAAATAGCTTTTGAGAAAACTGAGGGTTTTCTTTTCCTTTAGTTATTCTTTTTTTCTAGGATAAATGCTTTAAATGGAAGTTAGAATTTTCTGAAATGGGGACTTGGAAAAGTCACAAAGTCCACAAAGTCCACAATCCCCAAAAAAGAGGGTTGACTCATTCAGAATTATTGGGAGAGGGAAGGTGGCCACAGAAAGCCATCGGTCCACTTGCGGATGGATGGGAGAGTTGCTTCTGGGCTGTCTTAATAGCAGGTACCATGTGAAAAATGAATCAGTAAGGACACAACCAGCTAGGGTCCAGGCACTATTTCTATGTTTATTGTACACCTAAAAGGAACTAAAAGAAATTGCAATTTAAAGTTTTGGATGGTGGAATTCCCAGAGTTGTGAATGGTGTCATTTCAATTCAATAAATATTTGAGTGTATAACTGTGCCTATCCTGTCCTTGGCACTGCGAAGGCACACCAAAAACTGGGTTGTGATTCTGGCTTGTATTTCTTGGCCAGAGCTAGGATATAATTTGTGAGTAAGATTAAAATGTGTTGAGATTTTTTGGATAAATCAAAAAATATACTCTAATAGACACTGCGATTATAAATTAGTCACAGATAATTAACATTTTTGAGAATTCACAGCTTGCTTGGTAGCAAACAGAGCATATCTGAGGTCCTCAAACCCCACCTCTGATAGGTTGTGTACTTCTCCCCTTGCTGTTTCTAAAATAGCAACTGAAATTTGGCGATGGGGTGGGAGTCGAGTAGGAGGGTAGCTAGAAGACATGTATTAGGGAGAGAAACCATTTCCAAATTGAGATCTTTATTTACTGAATATCTGGCTTTTAACAAAAGTATTTAATCCAAAGTGAAATTGGTGGATTTCACAGATGTATTTATCCCTCTGTAATTAAAGTATCAGGCTGGTAGAGTTCTTTTCTTTAAAGATTATTCTATAACATGAATAAACCATTCTCAGAAATGACAGCTTCTCTATTCTGAAACCTTTCATCTCTTCCTCAGCTGATTGAAAGGGCTGCTCATGGTCTTTTTCAGCTGCTTATAAGGAATATAAAGCAAACCAGTGCAGCAGAAAGAGATGAATAAAGATTCCTTTGTTCCTGATCACGTGTCTGAAGAGAGAACACCACTGCCCTTGAGGCGCTCTCTCGAGTGGGTTCAGGCTCTTCCCCCTTCCTGTAGCGTCCTGGCGCTCTCAGCACTGCATGAAAAAGCAGCTCTGTTCCCTGTGGGTGAGCCCCCCGTCATCGCCTTGGATGCTGTGGCCACCTCCATTCCCCTTTACCCGGATGACAGAGAAACTGTTAACAGCACAGAGTGTGTTTATTTATTCCTTCTGCCTACTGGAAACTTGTTTCAAAGAAAGTAACGGGGATTGCCTGGTGTTAGAAGATTCAAAACTTTGAAACATACTTGTAAATGATTTGGCTGCCTTGTACAAATGTAAATGATGTCTGTTTGGGGGAGTCGCAAAGGAATGGGAGGGAAGGAGATGGGATTTTTCCCTCTCTGGGAGGTGTCACATGACTGCAGTTTGCACATCACATCTGAATATCTGTCCAAAAGGGGTGATATGTTTGTTTTCATTTTCTAAGCTTATAAAAGGTCCCAGAAAATAGGACGTCTGGACTGTGGAATGTTTTTTTTCCCTCATAATCTTAAAATTCTGATTTCTATGATTTTTCAGTGTTCCTACCTGTCCCACCCTTTTTTAGAGATCCTTATGATCTAGCAATCTAGTGGATTCTGCTTATAGACTTTTATTATGTTGTGTTATGATCATTTGAAGCTCTGGCCCCTACTACATACAGAACCTTGCATACACTATATGCTCAATAAATATTTCCTGAGAAAGTGAATGAATGGAAAAATGAGAAGGTCAAAATATTAAGCTGTTTTGTGAAATTCTAATGGGTAAGACTTTCTCTTTAGGAATATTCTAGTTTTGGTACCAGGCTCAAATATTAGGCTTTTCTGAAAAGGGGGCTGATTTTCCTTGGGCTATTACTGAGCTGGAGCCCTGGAACATAAACTTTTAAAAAACACCGAGTACAACGATTAGGAGAAAGATGGCCAGAATAAATCTGGTCCTGTTCTTCCTCCAGAAAATGTTTAGGCTATTTAGTTATCTACCTGATATTTACTAGGCTATTAATGATTCTTTGGGTATAAAGAAGAAAATAAAGGAGAACATTGAAGAGATCTAGTTTAATTTACCAAAGAATGTGCTGCTCTTCTTGCGAAAGTCCTAAATCTATTCCCCTATATCAGTGGGACCGAGCATGATGGTGGCAATGGTGGGACGCAGTGGGCCCCAGCAATACTGCGTGTGTGCTGGAATGAGGCACACTTACCCCCTTACTCCTCCCAGCAGCAGTGAGTATAGAGGGCAGCAATATCTTTCCTCCTCCAAGGTCATAACCGAGAGAGAGACCTATATTCATTTTCTAGGGCTCCTATAATAAAGTGCCACAGATCGGGTAGCTTAAACAACAGAAATTTATTTTTTCACAATCCTGGAGGCTGGAAGTCTGAGATAAAAGTGTCAGCAGGGTTGGTTTCTTCTGAGGCCTTTTCCCTTGGCTTGTAGATGGCTGGCTTCTCTCTGTGTCCCCACGTGGTCTTCCCTCTGTATTATGAGGCAATAATATAGCTCAGTGTGGTTAATTGAAACAAAATAAAAACATTTCCCTGCATTGGGGTAAAAAAGCAATTCCTAGCATGCAGGAACAACACGGACATTTTCTACTCAAACAGAATAAATCAGGCTTCCATATTATTCTGCCACTGAAAAAATGGATAATTTAAAGGGTGAAGTAAATTATGAAAGTGTAGGAAAACAAACTATGGGGAAAAGTTAAGAAGAATCAAAATAGTTTAGCTCAATGAAAGTTGAGAGGTCAAAGAAGAAAACTTAAGCTATGAATACAGTAGGCTTATACGAGGGGTTAGTAGATAATGTGAGAAGAAAGGGTGTTTGTTTATTTTCACTGATATCAAAAGGTTTCTTCCAAGAAATTATGAAAGGACTAAGTACTCATATGAATAGGGTTCGTGGTTGATATAGAACTCGAAGGGCCAATACTCAGGATGTCCTTAGAGCTAATGATGTTGAATTTTGAGAGTCTTAGATTCAAATACAATGGATAGATAAAAGGTTCAAAGTCTAAAATCAAGAATGGGAACTCATTGACTATTAGCACTAGAAGAGATGCTGTGATCTTCTGGTCCTTCTTCTTTTCTAGGGACCCACAGAGGTTTGTTTTCCAACCCAAGGTCACTTAGTATGCAGAATTGCTGTGGCAAGTCTCATTTTTGTTCTTTAACTAACTTGTTCAATGGTCTTAGGCAAGTTATTTAAATGTTTAATATTAAATATAGATGAGGTAACATACGAACTGCAGGAAGGTATAATGAGAATTTAATGATTTAAAATATTGAGTGATTGAAAATGTACATGAGTCCCACGTGGCTCAAAAATCCTAGCATTTTAAAGAGGTAATTAAAACAAAAAGGTGAACATGTGGCACTTTATTTAATGTCCTTTTTGTTGAACCAGAACTCGAGGGAAAAATCTGTGATTTAAATGCTCCCCAGGCACACAGCGCCCCATGTAATTGTGCTTTTACTGCAGCTATCAGATTTTTTAGCATGAAAGCAAAAACCATAGTGTTATTAATTGCAAAAGAGCCTCCTATTGTTTCGTATCCCCTTTTTCTTTGACATTGCTTTGTTTTGCCATTTGGTGAAAGTTTTATGATAAAAATTCCATGTTCTCGCATCATGCAGAAGGGCCAGTATTTAAGCTACAGAGAAGAAACTTTTGTGCCATAGAATTTTGTCTGTTTTAATAATTCATTCTTCTATATTCATTCCCTTCTTCCTTAAATCTTGTTGAACAACAGGAGTGTGCTCTGTGATCTTCTGTGTCTTAAGAATATAGAATGATATAGTAATTGGTACAGAATTTAAAAATACACAATAATATTTTTATCCAATTAAATTTTTGAACCGTAGTAAAAGAGTGAGCTTATTAACTTAGATGTTAGGAGACATTTTTGAAAGCCATATACTGAAATTTATTCAGTGTTTGCTAAGCTTTGATAATAGTTCCCACCTTAGAAATGATGGAATAAATCAAATTAAATCTTTAAAGATGGTATCCCAATTTCAGCAGAGCGTAGTCTTTTTAGCACTTCTACTCAAACATAATTTGTTTTTATATCTTTGCCATCTGGGAGAATTTTCTTTCCATTTGTACTCTTTTTTTTGTGTGTGTGTGTGTAAAGTGGTTGGATTCCAAAGACTACACCCCTTTTTATTTCTTCCAACCACTTTGTCACATCTTCTTAGCATCTTTAGTTATTTAAGGAGGAAGAGGGTGCTTCAATTTGCTGGTGAGAAAGTTGAGTATCTGAATTCTGAGCTTAGAAGTTAATCAAGGTTGTTGCTTTGAATTTGTTGAGGGATAAGTGTGAAGTTAAGTGTAAAAGTTTACTTTTTTTATCCTGTTTTCTCATGTATGTAAAGAGGTTCCCAAGGTAGGCTTAAGGCAGGAGATTTGGGCTGACCAGGAGTTTTCTCACCCTGAAGACCTGATGGTTGGCCTGGGAGGGCACAGGACGAGGATGGTAACTGACACGGGGCAGAACAGTGGGCCTAAGACTCAAACAGTGAGCTCCCTCAGCCTCTTGGGAAATATCCTTCAAAGGCAAGGAATTCAATCTGAGGTAAGAGATTTGAGGAAGCCAGACTGCATTCTAGAATGGTGGTTTTTTTGTCTTTGAGAGTAACTCTTCAAGTTATGGTAATCTGTGAGACTTTTTAAAAATATTTTTTGCAAGAGAGGGATAAGAATGGAGAGGGCAAGGACGTCCTTTTATAAAGTGAGTAAGAATCATAATTCTGATGGGGAGAGAATCCTATTAATATTTCACCTTAGGGATGTTCCTTTGTTCATTCATTCATTCACTCGCACATAAAGCTATGTGGCAGGTACTGTTTCAGATGCTAGAAAACTTAGCAAAACAAAACCTCAGCCCTCATGGAGCTTGCACTCTAGTAGGGGAGGCAGAAAATATATAGCATATAACAAGAAGGGTTACAGACAAAAATAAAGCAGGCTTAGGGGCTGGCAATGTGGTAGTGGACAGAAGTTGCATTGCCTGAGAGCTCAGGGCAGACCCCTGTGACAAGATGACCTGAAAGAAGTGTGGGAATGAGCTACATAGACACCTGGGAAAGGGAATCCCAGCGAGTGAGAACAGGAGCATGCTTTGTGTGAGCATGGAGCAACAGGAAGCCAGATTTGCTGAATCACAATGACTGGGGGGTGGTTGTGGCATAGGAGATAATAAAAGAAAGATGAGGTTTCGGGGCAGTCAATGAAGGATCTTGTAGATCCTTGTCAGGAATTCTGCTTTGACTCTGAGTGAGATGGGATGCCACTGGAAGGTTTTGGTTAGAAGAGTGACATGATCCGACTTCTAAAAGGACCACTCTGATGACTGAGCAGGAGAATAACTCTAGAGGGGTTGGGTAGAAGGAGGGAGCCCAGTAGGAAGGTGATTGTAATAATCCTGGCATGAGGTGATGGCAGCTTGGACCGGGGTAGTAATGGTGGGAGATGTGAGAAGTGGTGGGAGTCTGGATCTCTTTGAAGGTAGAGTCAAAAAGATTTGCTGATAGATTGGATGCCTGGTGTGAGAGAAAGAGAGGAAGCAAGGATGACTATGATGTTAAAGTTTGAGAATGTTCAACAATGAGATGGGGAAATGGTTGGAGGAACTGGTTTGGTTCAGTTCTAGGAAACAAAGTCTGACATGACTGTTAGATACCTACGTGGAGATGCTGGCAGATCAGACAGATGAGTGTGGGCTTCAGGGGAGAGGTCCGGGCTGCCCATCTTAATCTGGGAGTTGTCAGTATACAGGTGATGTTTAAAGGCAAGGGGACAGGTGATAAGAGGAACAACAATTTGGCAATGGCAGGGAAGTAGCAGCTTGGCACAGGATCAAAAGTAGCTATAGGCCGGGTGTGGTGGCTCACGCCTGTAATCCTAGCACTCTGGGAGGCTGAGGCGGGCGGATTGTTTGAGCTCACGAGTTCGAGACCAGCCTGAGCAAGAGCGAGACCCGGTCTCTACTAAAAATAGAAAGAAATTAATCGGACAACTAAAAAATATACAGAAAAAATTAGCCGGGCATGGTGGCGCGTGCCTGTAGTCCCAGCTACTCGGGAGGCTGAGGGAGAAGGATTGCTTGAGCCCAGGAGTTTGAGGTTGCTGTGAGCTAGGCTGACGCCACGGCACTCACTCTAGCCCGGGCAACAAAGTGAGACTCTGTCTCAAAAAAAAAAAAAAAAAAAGTAGCTATGGATTAAGGCTTTGGCAGCAGGCAGCGAAGTCAATAGCAGGTAAGAAAAATGTTGATGACCATTAAAGAGGCTGGGAGACCTTGCAAAGGAAGGGCGAGCAGGGCAATTTGGGGGGATAGGAGATCTGTGACACAGCTCAGTGGAGACTCGGCCAAAGACACTTTTTGTTGCGATTGTGATTTTTACTCAAAACACGTGCCTGTTTTGCTAGGTAGGTGTGGCCCAGTAAGGTAAAATGTAGACCTGCACAATTCTTGAATTACAGAACTACTTGGGTTCTGGATAATTAGATTCAAGTCTTCTATTTCCTGATCAATTGTAAGTTCCTTAAGAGAAAATTCCATTTTCAAGTTCATTCTTATATTCTGCATGGTGCTTAGAAGAGAAGGCTTTGTATATAGTAGGTGTTTGTTGAACAAACAGATGTTTGTTGAATGAATTAATGGAAACATTACTAAAAGCTTCAGAAATCTCCCAAAGGTGTGTAGACAGGAGCAGTTTCCATGAGGATTAGGCATGCTGGGCTCTCCCGGACAAATGATCTTTTCTGCTTGGAAAATGCCCCAAGTATGTTTAGAAGTGTCAGGCTCCTCTGAAATCAGTTACGGTGGGATTGGCTCCTTATCTGTAATCTTTATAAGACTAAAAATTATAGGCTGTTTGTCAGCTTGTTTAAAAGTATTTGTCCCAGAAAAAAGTTTTGCTGTGTGTTATGGCAGAATTATTCAAAGAATACATGCTTAAGTTGAGGTTTCTAAGTAGACTCTTGTAAAAACAGGCAATTACTTGCTCAAGGCGGTTAATTGCGTGCACAGATGGGTACTTGTGTTACCAATACCTCATTTGCACTTGTGATTACCCATTTGCAATAATTCATGAAACTTCGGGGAATTCTTAGGTACAAGGAAAGGTTTTAAGCATTTAAAAAACATATCACTGCCATGAAAGACTAGAGGGAAACAAACAGCTAAATATAAAACCCGATTCCAAATGCTATATTTAGATAACATTTTCTGAAGCTTGTGGTTGTTGAGGGTAAGAGGTTTACCTGAGTATCTTTCTCAAGTTGTTTCTATGGACTTTATCAGCTTTAAAAAAAGAAAGAAAGAAAAAAGAAACAACAATTCAGCATTTCCCATTTTATTTTGTTTTTCTGGTAGCCAGTGGTCTCTGTCAAACTGCTTCTAGTTTTATTTATTTTTTTGATTTCAACGTATCACGGGGTACACATGTTTTGGTTATATGAATTGCTTTTGTACAGTTTGAGTTAAAGTTATAAGCGTGTCCATCACCCAGTTAGTGTGCATTGTACCCGTTAGGTGTGAATTCACCCATCCCCTCCTCCTGCCTCCCACCTGCTTGTTTTTTGTTGAATTTCACTTCTGTATGCGCACATGAATGTTGATCAATTAGTTTCAATTTAGTATTGAGTACATGTGGTGTTTTTCCATTCTTGCGATACTTCATTGATGGTCTCTAGTTCCATGCAGGTTGTTACAAAGGGTATTAGTTCACCAATTTTTTTTTTATGGCCGAATAATGCTCCATGGTACACATTTACCACATTTTATTAATCCACTCATGTATTGATGGGCACTTGGGTTGTTTCCAAAACTGTTTCTAGTTTTCATGGTAAGCCTGGTTAGAAGAGTTTTTTCCTGAAAGAAATACATTTAACTTAAAGTTCTCTGAAATAACACGAAATCATAGATCTGGGTAAAAAGTGGGTAATCCCAAATCTCCCACGGTGGTGGTGAAATGTCAAGGAGTCCTGCTTTTAGGGGCTGTTATGAAAAGCCAGTGCTATGATAAATGAGTAGTGCATGTAAACAGAAAATGCAAGGAATTCCTCTCCTCGTCAAAATATGAGCACTGGATTTAAGATTTTTTTTTTCAAAATAATGATTGAATAATTGTGAACAGCCTGAAATAAATGCTTTGTGAGGAAAAACATACTAGGTCAGGATATTCTTAAGTGATATAAGTCAGTTTTTAGTACTGAAAATGGAATGATTCTGTCAAACTTTCTATCCAATATGGAAGCTACAAATAACTACATTTACTTTAAATTCCATCAAGGCACTTTGCATGATTTGTTATTTTATTCTGGTAGTTGAATCAAGTGTTTAAAACATTTCGGGGGAAACAAGGCAGGGAATAGCCCATCCCACGGAAGCAATTAAGTTGATCAAGACAATGGATTGGAAGCCTACAGACCTTGAATGTCCCTTTGGCTTAAGAGTACTGCTTAGGGCTGTGGGATTGAGGAGCTGGGGTCTTCAGCCTGAGACCCTCTGAGAGATCTAGCACCATCCTTGATTTGGGGGATTCCCAGAGAAGATCAGGTTAGTTCATGGAGTCTGTGGTGGTATAAACTCTTGTGTCTACTCCTCCTGAATGGAGGAGATCCAAGCTTATGAAGCATTACATCACGCAAGTTAGGCTAAGTAATGCTGCAGTAACAAACTGTCCCCAGATCTCAGCAGCCCAAAATGACAAAGGTTTACTTCTCTTGTGCTATATGTTCATTGTGTGTCCACATCTGAGAGGTGGGCTCTGTTCATCAGAGTTACTCTGATCTGGAGTCTAGATAAATGGAGAACTAGCTGTCATTAATATGTCTAGTCACTGTGCCAGAGGGACAAGAGAGTTCTTAAAGGTCTTGCATTATCAATTAAATGCTTCATCTTCTGCTCACAAATAATTGGCTGTAACTGGGCACATGGTTCCACACAACTGTGAGAGGGGCAGAAAAGGTAATCTTATCTTGTGCCTGGAAGCAGTGAGAACTATTCAGCAAACAAGACTATCACAAGTGGCTTTAGATTTAACTGGACTTCGTAGAAGTTTCTTTCATTGGCTCCAGGAGCCATGGAACCATCACCTGGTATAGCCAAACTGGTGTCCCTGTGCTGTCTGCTTTCTAGGTGATTTTTCTTTCATTACATAATTTCCTAGTAGGGGGATTATACTATGGTGCTGAATGCTACATGGTGCATGTTTTAAATCTTTAACTCTCATGATGGATAATAGATTTTAAATAACTTTAGGGCTACTTCTTAGGAATTTCTGTGACATTTGAAAGGAAATCTAATTTTGTCACTTGTGATCGTGTATAAGACAATCAGAAGTCCAAAATTCCCCATTAAAGCACTCAAAATTATCTGAACTCTTGGGCTCTTTCTCATTTGGTAGGAGACAGCTTTTCATATTCTATCCTAGTTTTGAGGCATTTGAGCATTCTGCTTTGGAAAATGTCAGCAGATCAAGAACTGTGCTGAATCTGAAGACTCAGAGTACAATTGAGTGCCTCAATTTGTTAGCCAAACCATCTCACAAAGTAGAAAAATTAAGGCAAAAATGAATAGGAGGAAAAGATGTGATAGATTAATATTTATCCTTTTGGCTTCTTGATTTTTAAAAACTGCTTTCCAGCTTTAATGACAACGTTTCTTCAACAAGGTAGATGGATAATGGT
This sequence comes from Propithecus coquereli, assembly GCF_000956105.1. Taxonomy (NCBI): domain Eukaryota; kingdom Metazoa; phylum Chordata; class Mammalia; order Primates; family Indriidae; genus Propithecus; species Propithecus coquereli. The sequence continues at coordinate 2,320,137 of NW_012148419.1, forward strand.
ATAAGAAAAGATTAGGGTTGATTCCAATATTGATCTCTCATTTTTCCTCACAGAGGAGCTGGTGATAACACCAACCATTGTGGCTAAAGTAACAGTCTCTATTCTAGTCTAATACGGTCCATTTTATTTTTATAGCTTGGGGTCAGGTCTAAGAGATGCCCTCCTTGCTTTATGATCTTTATTGCTAAAATCTTAGTCTTTGCTTAAATATTTCAGGCAGTAGGATCGCTTGAGCCCAGAAGTTTGAGGTTGCTGTGAGCTAGGCTAACGCCACGACACTCACTCTAGCCGGGGAAACAGAGCGAGACTCTGTTTCAAAAAAAAAAAAAAAAAAAAATTTCTTAAAGTGCATTTTGAATACTGGGTTTTCATCCATTAATTTCTATGGAGCCTTTGCTCCCTTCCAATGTGAATTGCAAATTCTAACCGTGGATATGCAATGCTGCAGATCTCTGTTTTCCTGCCCCGAACTCTGTATTTCACCTCCTACCCAGTAGCTGCTTGCTCTTTGGAATTTATATTCCATGTTCTGGGGGATCAATGTTCTTTCCTGTGGTAATGGGTGGTAAGTATTTAGATGCCTTTTTCCTGGGAAGATTCACTTCCTACTTGGAATGGATGCTGAAATCTGTTTATTTGCATAGAGCCATAATACTTTTCCATTTGGTACTACGGGGCACCATTAATATCCCCTGGGAACAGTGGTTCCAGATGAAACTGTTTAAGTGTTTATTGACCATTATAGATTGTGTTACAAAAGCATTTTCAAATACATTATTCATTTTCATTTCTGCCTCTGCTAATTAATAGCTATACTACGCTGAAAGATTACCAAGATTTCTCTTCTCCAAAACTTGTAAAATCAGTCTCTCAGATTTAAAACAAAATTTTTAAACTTTGCTTGTGCTAAAAAACACACAGAAAGCAATGTGCATGAATGAATGCTTAATAAATTCATATTTTTGATGTTAGAGATGATTATATTGAAAAAAGCCCATCATGTATGAGCCAGTTTCCCATTTCGTACAGAGGTCTGCATTAATGAACACAAGCACTGCAGGCAGTCGAGGCTATCTATAATCACAGAAGCCACAGAATCATGGAAGGTGAGAATTGGGAAGGACAGAGATGTTTTTTTCAGATTTATAGACTTATGAAACCTTTTCTGTATGGAATATCTAATGTGGAAATCCAATACATAAACAGAGAAGAACGGACCTGTTGTGGCTGATGTGTGATGGTGGAAATGGGGGCCTAGAGACCATGTATTCTTCTCCGAATCTGCACCCTAAACTTTCATGGTGCACAATTTGAAAACCACTGATACTCAGTCCACTTTTCATAGACAGAAAATCTGAGCCCAGAGAAAGTGCGTGACCTCCCCAGGGCTGTGAAAGACCCAATACCATACCCAGGTCTTTTCATTGGCCTGCGTTTGCCCTTGTCCATTATACTACGGGCATGTCTCTTAGCAGTCAGAGTGTTTTGTGTAGAGAAGAAAGGAATGAATACTTTGTGTTGTTATTATACTGTTGCTACTCAAAGAAAAATGTGAAAAAATATCTTTTGAGATTATTAAATAAAGATTTTTTTACTGGGAAGTTATCTCAGTCATGAAAGAGAAGAAAGCTGTCTTTAGCAAAGTCCTTGCAAAAGCAAGGAGAGCGAGAGCTTTCTGTGCAATCAACCTTGACCTTCTTGCTCTCCCTGAAATCTTGGTTATGTTGTTCTTCTGATTGTGTGTGACCCAGTGTGAAATTGAATGGGAATTTGTTGAAACAAGTTGGTGGAAATTTCCTGCTCAGAAAGGGCTTATCTCAGTTCTCAAGGGAAAAAGGAAAACGAAAATGAAAAATATAAAGCAAAACAACCCCCACTCCCACTGTCACCATATCCAAAACATGAAAACCGAGGCTGTTAATGCATTTTAACAACTGCCAGTCTAAAGAAAATTATATGTATTCTGATTTACACACAAATCAATAGTTGTCTGCTGTGATTGAACTATGCACTAGAGAACTGTACCATAATTATATTCATGCCAGGCATCAAGGACAAATCTCCTGGGTTTTGAGTAGGTGTGAGACAGGAAAAATTACCAGCCTAGCCATAGAAGATCAAAAAAAAAAGGGCCCACAAAGCATTTCTTTCAGAACAGTGGCTTTAATTACATAGTCTTCATCTAACAAATAACAGTTCTCATATCCTTGCTGAAATCATTGCATTTAAAAAACATGCATCTAGGGGGAAATGATGATAGAAAACAGTTTTATTCACATCTCTGTGGATTCTTAGTTCTACCTCTTCCTAATGGGATTAGATTTTTTTTCTGCTTCTTAAAATTAATAAACAATGGGCACTAGATTTTAAATTTTCATCTTTTCCCCTTTCTTCTGTTATGATAACTTAAAGAAGAACAATAAAGCCTGTGATTCTGAAATTGCTAAATCATACCCCTACCCTGAAGTGGTAAATTTCACATTGCAGTTTCCCAGGGAAGTTTTGAAGCCACTGATTTGTGATTGGATTGGGATTTTTTTTTTTTCCCTCTGTCATAGGATACAAAAACAGCTTTGCCTTAATCCAGCAACTGGTGTAGTGCCTACTATGTGCCAGCTACTGTGATTGATTCTAGGAATACATCGATGGATGAGATATACTCAAGCTTTTGAGAGGCTCCCAACCTACTAAATGATTTGGGCAATAATTAACCCCTACGTCTTAATTCAGATTGTGTTTCTTACCCTTAAATAGGTTTTCTCCTCCCTCCTCCTTTGGCAGACTCAGAGTTCTCTTTTCCTCCCCTGCTGTGGCTGGAATTTCTCTGCCATTCTTGCTGTTCCCAGCCCCTGCCATCTCAGACTCCAAGGACACTAGGGAGATCCTGGGAAGGGAGTGAACTTCACATGGGGTAGAGGGTGGGTTCCCCACTTGCTCTCCCCAGTAAGCTGAGAGTTGGAACATGCTCCCACAGATGTTGAGTTTTAGGATGTGAGTACCAAGTATATTATGACTTAGCTTTCTGAGCTGTGCAAGAAGACCACGAGAGTATTTTCTATGAGGAAGAAATTTAACAAGATTACAGTAGGCAGTTTGGTTATATTGATTTATTCTTCCACAGTTGAGTTTAGTTTTCACCATGATATAAAGCAAAGGCCGAGTCCCAGCTGAATGTGATTAGAAGCTGTTTTGTTTGTCCCACAGAGTGTGGTGGTGGTGGTTTTTAAAAATTTGAGTAAGAGGCCAACTTTCTACATTTGAGGGATTTCACACGAAATCTGAAGTCTGGCTTTTCTTGAAAAATCAGAAGATCTGGTAACCCCCACAACAAATATCAGCTGGTAGCAGTTGCCTGATGTAAGGACTATGCTCTTTTTATTTTTCTGTCTTTGTTGATTTGTGTAACCTGCATAGCACTATGCGTGAGTGAAGGCTTAATAAATTCATATTTTTTATGGTGGAGGTGATTATACTGAAAAAACCCATCATGCATGGACCAGTTTTTCATTTTGTATGGTGGTCTGCATTAATGAACACATGCACTACAGGAAATTGAGGCTATCTGTAATCACAGAGAGAAGCCACAGAATCATGGAAGGTGAGAATTAGAAAGAACAAAGATACTCTTTGTAGGCTGGGGTTGGGTTCCATTCTAGTCAATAATCAATGGGGAAGTTGGTTCCAGGAGCAACTTAATCTCCTCTGAGAAGTTTTCGCTGTCCCAGGGTATGTGTGGTTCTGATTAGGTGCTCATATTTCTGCCTAAAGCAGCTGTGGTTTCATCTGGCCAACGTAGAACACCTGAGCCATCTAGAGGGAGCACACGTGAGCCAAAGCACCACCCATCTTCCCACTCAGCTCCCTGTTGCCACAGCTGCTCTTCTATATTCATGGTCTGAAATATCCACTAGGAAAAAAATACTGTGTTTGGTATAATGGGAGTTTAACAGCAGAAGACGTTGTTCCTGGTGTTATGCTGAAGGAAGCTGGAAGCTCTTTCGTATTTTTTTGAGAACTAATCTTTGTCGAGCCCCTCCTTTGTGCCAGACCCTGAAGATAGAGTAGTGAATAAAAGGGATAAAAATATCTGCCCTCCTGCATTTTACATCGAAGAGAAGAAGACAGATGACAAACAGCATTATGTCAGATTATAATAAGTATATAGGGGGATTATGTATAGTGCTGAGGGGGGTGGAGGAATAAGGAAGGATGGTGAAAGGACATATTAGTAGTGAGGAGTTGCAATTTTTAGTAAAGTTGCCCGGGAAGGCCACACTCAGAAAGGGACGTTTGAGGAAGACTGGAAGAAAGTGAGGGGACCTGCCATGCAGATATATGGGGGAAGAGAATGCAGAGAGTATTCAAAGTACAAAACCCCAAAGAAGAGCAGGTCTGGTGGTTGGAGGCTAGAGAGTTCATGAGAGTCCTTGTCATCATTGCCTGGATTTTGGCTTTTGCTCTGAGTAGGTGGGGCAGTCATGGTGGTGGGGGGTGGGCAGTGATAAGCAGAGAAAGACATCTAACTTAAGCTCCTCAGTGAGGTCACTGTGGCTGCTGTGCTGAGAACAGACTGAAGAAACAAGAGTGGGAGAAGGGAAACCAGTCATCATGGTGTTGCAATGATCCAGGGGATGGATGACAGTGAGTAGAACCAGGGTGGGGGCATATTTGGACTATATTTCAAAAGTGGAACTGACAAGCTTTCTTGTTGGATTGAATGTGAAGTGTGAGAAGAAAGAAGGCAAAGATGACCCCAGGGTTTTGACCCAAACAGTTAAAAGAATGAACTTGCCATTAACTGAGTTGGGGAAGACTCTAGGAGAAATGGGTTGGAGAGGGATGAATATCAGTTGTTTTTCCAGATATGTTAAATCTGAGATGCTTATGAGGCATGCAACTGGATGTTGAGAAGGCGGTAAATCATGGCTGCTTCAATTAAGGCACAACTTCAAGTCTTTGCCTATGCAAATGTGCTATAGAAATTCTAAATAATAATTAAATGTAAGCTTATTCCCATGCAATTAAGGAAAAATGTGGTTAAAAAAAGAAGAAAGATCTTTTCAACATTCAGAAAACTTGAAAGGAGGCCAATGTTAATAACTTTCAATTTAACATTAGATTCTTCTATTATTAATGCAAATTTAAAAAATCATCATAAAAACTAAATAGTCATTAGAAATCACCTTGGGCTGAGAGCTGGGAGAATAATTTTTTACTTCAATAGACTTTAAATAAATATTTAATGCTGATAATAGAGACATATAGAAAGTCAGTGGGAAATTTGCATGACTCACGAAGTAGGCATGGAGGGCTTTTTAATCAAATTGAAACCTTTTATAAGAGAAGTTCTTTCAATTTTCCTATGACTTTTTTTTTTTTTGAAGTCAGAGGGTTTCCTAGAAATAATCTCATTAGGCTGTACTGAAACTAGCCAGGACACATAATATTATTTCTAATTTACAGATCTGGTTGGGGAGGAAGAGAGGTTTCACAATAGAGTTGCTATGTTCCTGGTGACTCAATGGCTAAACAAGGTTCAGGGACTGTATTTTTCATTTGAGATAAGTAATTTTCCAGCTTAACTAAAATTTTTTCTTTCTTTTCTATTCTATAATAAACAAACAAACAAAATCCTTGTTTTACTACCTTTAATGTCTCCTATCGTTTTAACTCCAAAGGATCATATGCAAAAAGTTTTCACATTAAAGGAAAGAGTTGAACTCTGCTTAAGTAGAACTAGTTTTCAGTCCCTCAGTTTCAAGACGTGGACAGATTTGTACAGTCTCCCCTCAAGATGTGTGTGAAAGACAGTTCTTTCCTTCAAAGATTAAAAGAGCTAAAGCGAATCCATTCCTATTGTCAAATTATAGCAAGGATATGACATAATATCAACTGTGGCCAGAGATGACATTTGTATGTACCCAACTTCAGTGTTCCCTTTGGAGGTTATGTATATCCAAATGCAAGAGATTCAGTAAACAAACATTTGTTGAGCACCTGCTAAACAGATAATTCCAATCAGTGAGGCAATAGGGTTTGATAGAGGTAAGCCAAGTGTGTCCTAAAAATATATCAGGATTCTTTGGTTGTGTGGTAGAGAATGTGGCTACAAATAACCCTTGTGTCACATCCTTCTACTTTCATCACCCCAGACACAAGAAACTTTCCTTGTTAGCTCCAATTAGAACAATCCAGGACAAGGCAAGGCAAGGACTCTTATTGGTTATGCTTGTGTCACATACCCACTCCTCGGACCAATTGCTATCATCAGGACCATGGGTTTCTATGATTTGTTGGATCTATGTAACATGGCTGGAGGGCAGAAGACTGTGATTGAAGACACTGCAGACTCACACAGTGGGTAGTGGGAGAAGAGCCATTTCTCAGAGGGAAGAGGGGTGAGGCCATTAAGGACAGGGAGTCTGAGAAAGATCCAGCAATAGATGTTTGCTAATATGTGACCATAGGCAGTGCACCTAAGAGGAGGAGTCAGGTGTCAAGGATGTTTTCCCTGAGGAGGTATTACCCAGCCCGAGTAGTTTTAAAAATGTGAGCTAAGTATTGAAGAAAGAGCAGGCATTCTCCAGGTGTTTATGTGTGTTTATATGCAGACACAGGAGAGGTTAGGGTGGTCCAGGTAGAGGGAGCAGCATGGATAAAGGTACAAAGGTGAAAAAAGAAAGTGACCTAATCAGGGAACTAAGGAGTTTGATATGGCTGGAGCAGATGGTAAGATGATCAGGTAACAAGAAATGGAGAGCCATGGATACCTTGGGATGGGAAATCACCTATTGAATTTAAATTAGCTAGTATTTATCAACTACTTCTCAGTGTCAGTGCTATTGTATACATTTCACATGTATTAGCTCATTTTATCCTCACACCAACCTTAGGAGGTAAGCAAAGGTGACACAACAGTATTTATCAACTGGTGTGGCATGGTTATGCTTGGCACCGCGGCCATCCAATCAGGATAGATCCAAGCTGTGAAGTGCCACTACTCCTTACTGTGTGTGTTCTTAAGTGCCAGGCCTGGGATGTGGGTGCTCTCATTATCCTCATTTTGCAGATGAGAAAGCTAAAGCACATGCTTGTTAACTTGCCCAAACATGCATGGTATAATGGAGGAACCAGGCTTCAAACCAAAGGGGTCTACAAGGGATGCATATCACATTATTCTTTAGAAAAAGAACACGAGAGAATGGAAATCTCATGAAGACAGGGACTGTCTCTCTGTTTCTCCTTATATCCCAGCATTGTTCCTAACACATGGTAGGTACTAAAAAAATATTTATTGAATGAAACGAGCAGAAAGCTTATTGCAGGTATGAGAAGGGCAAATAAGGCAGAGGCATTAACTCAGAAGAGAAAACAATAAAGGCTTGAAGTAAGGAAACTATATTAAAGGCATACCAATTGAAAGATATTAAAGAGCTATTAATATGCAGAATTTAGTGTCTGGATGTGGGAGTGAGTCCCAGGTTTCTATTTTGAACAGCTAGGTGGGTATTGGTGTCATTCACTGAGATAATAAATACAGGGAGAAGAATAGGTTGTTGATGGCTAAGGTGAAGGTGTATGAGAGCTCCTTTTACACGTGTGAAGTTTGGAGTGTCTTTTGCTGCCTAGGAGGCAACTGCATCTGGAATTCAGAAAGAGATCAGCACTGGTGATGTAGATCAGTGAGTAGTCAGGATACAGGTGGAGGTTAAAGGCTTGGTGGTGGATGAGATCATCCAAAAAGAGTATACAGATGACCCTTGAACAACATGAGTTTGAACTGCATGGGTCCACTTATAAGTGGATTTTTTGCAACCAAATGCAGATTGAAAATACAGTATTTGAGGGATGTGAATCTCATGTGTAGGAAGACTCTAATTTTCATATATGTGGATTCCTCTGGGGTGATTTTCGGACTTGAGTATGTGCAGATTTTGGTACATGTAGGGGGTGGGTGTGGGTTCTGGAACCAATCCCCTATGTATATATCAAGGGACAACTGAAGAAGAGGCTGGAGGATGGACCCCTGGGCCTGGTGAGAGAAGAAACAGCCCAAGCAGGGAAAGAGAATGAATGGCTAGAGACAGAGGAGGAGAAACCAGAGAGAGTGTTATCAGTGAAGCCAAAATTTGTATGGGCATCAGGATGTGTGGTTTTCTGATTTTTTCCAACAGCCCTGAACAGCCTGGCTCTTGATGTGGAAAAGGTAGGCAAGCAGTGGGATTGATCCAGAATTTGGGCTTTGCTGGGCAAAAATGGCTGACTATAGGCAAGGAAGTTGAGGACAGTGACAAGAGATACTGAGTGTTGGACTGGAAGCCTAGGAAGTGAATGTAAGAGGAGCTTAATTAGGAGAAGCGAGTCAAGGATGGGAGGTCTCAATGAGTCAAAGAGAGGGTGTGGTGGGTGTAGAGGACTCTGGAGCTGAAGAGATAGGAAGTTGTAGTCAGAATGAGGTGCTGAATTTCAGCTCCCGGTGATAACAAGGTCCAGGGATGTGGTTCTAGGTCATAGGTGTGAGAGGCTGAAATGCAAGGGAAATATTTTAGTCAAGGTTCTCCAGAGAAAAGAACGAACAGGGTGTGTGTGTGTATCTATCTATCTATCTGTCTATTTATACACAGAGAGAGAGAGAGAGAGAGAGAGAGACAGAGAGAGGGGTAAGAGAGAGAAAGAGATATTATAAGTGTTAGGAAAAACTCAAACTGTTTTTCCTCTGCTCTCAAACCACAACGATCAACACAGAAGACTTCCGTGAGCAAATTGGGGTGTGGGGGTTCACCCTACCACCAAGAGAGCAAACAATTCTGTAGCAGACACCAGTTGGGTGTCCTCCAATTCAATTCTGGTGTTATCTACCTAGAGATAGTGTTGCATCCTGCAGGTTGAGGGCTCAGTCCTCAAAACTTCTCCCTTGCTTCATACGCTAGTTGCAAGTCTGGGCCTCTGGAACTTCTGACTGACCAGCTTCAAATTGGAGTTCCCATGATTCCCTCTTTGGGTTCAGTTAATTTGCTACAGTGGCTCATGGGATTTAGGGAAGCACATCTACTGGTTTATTACAAAGGATTTTACAAAGGGTATAGATGAAGAGATGTAGAGGATGAGGTATGGAGAGAGGGGCATGGAGCTCCCATGCCCTCCCTGGTACACCACTTTCCAGGATCCTCCATGTGCTCAGCTATCAGGAAGCTCCCCAAACCCTGTCCTTTTGGGCCTTTTATGGAGACTTCATTGGATAGACATACTTGAAGCACGGACAACTGTGTTGAAATGTGATTGGACAAAAAAGGTATTATCTAAACCCAGCAAGGCCTGTCTGTCCAGATTTTTCTTGGCTTCTTTGCACAGCATTCCTTCTTCCAGGGTATGGGGAGGATGTCCTTTGGAATGAGGGTCTTATGACCTACAATCAGATTAGAGTCCTGCCTTGGGCAGGTCAAGGGAGGGCGGAAGAAGGTTGGAAAGAGGGAAAGAGATTCTCTTTACTGTGACAAGGGCTATGAAAGTTAGGATCCAGGAATTGTGGACAAACACACACATGCATTTATACATATATAAAATAATATCACAATAAGGAATTAACTCATGCATTTATGGAGGTGGGAAAGTCCTAAGATCTACAGGATGAGTCAGCAAGCCAGAGACCCAGGAGAGCTGATGATGTAGTTGTAGTCTGAAGGCCAGCAGGTTTGAGCCCAGGAAGAGCCAATGTTTCAGTGTGAGTCCAAAGGCAGGAGAATTCTCTCTTACTAGGAGGAGGGTTAGCCCTTTTGTTCTATTCAGGCCTTCAATGGATTGGATGAGGCCCACCTACATTGGAAGGGCATTCTTCTTTACTCGGTCTACCAATTTGAATGTTAAGCTCATCTAAAAACACCCTCACAGAAACACCCAGAATAATGTCTGACCAAATATCTGGGGACTCTATGACCCAGTCAAGTTAACACATAAAATTAACTATCACTGGAAGTGACTTGTTTATTCCAGGTCTGCTGTACCTGCTCTGGTCTTCCTCTCCTTGACCTTCTAGGTCCAAGTTCCCACTTTAGCTCTTGCCTTTGGCCATGGACTATAGAAACCCAGTCTGCTCATTAGAATTGTGATGGGAAGTTTCTGTGCATGTTCAAGTTGAGACCTGGGTTTGAGTTGTGACCCAGCTCTACAAAGAATGCTTATTGGGAGGGGCCTGCTATGAATAGGGGAATCTAGAAATATTGCTACTAGTAATTGTTTCATCTGTGCCCAGTACACAATTCCTACAGGGAAAACCCGGGTTACACTGGTTCCTCAGAGCATTTGAGAACCAAGGAAAAGATTGCAGGTATGTTATTTTGTGCCGTCCCTTAGGTAAACTTGATGGAACAGATAAGAGATGCTATCAGCTACATCTAGGTGCAAACTGAATTGCCCTCACTGCAGGATGAGGACTGTTGGAACACATTTCACCTGCTGGGTGCTACCCAGAGAATAGATTATGATTAGGCCTCTTGTTTCCATGAGCAGAGAAGTGTTAATGGAAATAATGAAGATTCTAATAAGCTGGAGGTTTTGGGGTAGTGGGTGAATCATGAGTAAAACGTCTGCTTTTATTTGGTGACTCTTATTGACTCAAAATGTAACCAGATTAGTAAGTAAGCTATCTCTTTTCAGGAGTTAATAAAGTATTAAAAGGGCTACATTTTCTGAGCCTCCAAAAACTGGTTTTATAGAAATGCCTCTTAATAGAAAGTTTAAAAAACTGGACAACTTCTCTGGGAATAGGTCTTGGGGAGAGATAGATAGTATAATCATTCTGGACCCTCTTTATTTTTTTCTTGTTCTGGGTTCAGACTGGTTGTATTCCATACCATACCCACCACTATGATTGTCTCTTCCCTTGTCTGAACTGCACAGAACTGGAAGTCCTACATGTGTACCAGACTCCTTTAATTCCAAAAGAACTTTCCAAGGTGTTCGTTTATTTTTCTCTGCTTCTAGACTTAGATATTATATTATTGGTTTGGATTTTTACCTTTTCATCTCTCTGGGATTGAATCATGGCTCCTCTTTTACATAATGTGTATTCTTGGGAAAGTTATTTAACTTCTCTGAATGTCAGCTTCCTTATTTATAAAATGGAGATAATAATAGAATCTATCTCTTGGATTATTGTGGAGATTTAATGAGATATATTCTGTATTAGATTCTCCAGAGAAAACCAGTAGAATATATTAATATAGACATAAGATGGAATCTATTATGGGAACTGGATCATGGGATTACAGAGGCTGAGAAAGCCTGTGATATGTTATATGCAAGCTAGAGAAACAGAGAAGCCGGTATAGTGCAGTTTAGTCTGAGTCCAAGGGCGTGAGAACCAGGGAAGCAGATGGTGTAATTCTCAGTCTGTGGCTAAAGGCCTGAGAACCTAGAGTTCTGATGTCCTAGGGCAGGAGAAGATGGATGTGTTAGTCTGTTTTGTGTTGCTATGCAGGGATACCTGAGACTGGGTAATTTATAAAGAAAAGAGGATTATTTGGCTCACAGTTCTGCAGACTGTACAAGCATGGCACCAGCATCTGCTTCTGGTGAGGGCTTCAGGGAGCTTGCAATCAAGGGGAAGGCAAAGGGGGAGCAGGTGTGTCACATGGTGAGAGAAGTAGCAAGACAGAGGGAGAAGGTGAAGCTGGGGTCTTTTAAACAACTTGTTCTCATGTGAAATAATAAAGTGAGAACTCACTCATTATTGCAGGGAGGGCACCAAGACACTCATGAGGGATCTGTCCCCATGACCCAAACACCTCCCATCAGGCCCTACCTCCAACATTAGGGATCAGATTTCAACATGACGCTTGGAGGAACCAAACATTCAAACCATATTAATGGATATTCCAGTCTCAAAAGAGAGAGTGAATTTGCCTCTCCTCTGCCTTTTTATTCTATCTGGCCCCTCAATGGGTTGGATGATTCCTGCTCATATTGGTGGGGGTGTATCTTCTTTACTCAGTCTACTAATTAATATGCTTGTTTCAGAAACACCCTCACAGCCACACCTGGAAATAATGTTTTGCCAGCTCTCTGGGTATGCCAACCCAGTCAAGCTGACACCTAAAATTAACCATCACGTATTCCATATAGTTAGTGCAATGCTTGGTAAACAGCAAATGCTCAATAGATGTTAGCTCTAATTTTTATTTTGTTATTCAGCACCTCAGATTCTTTCAGGACATCTTTATAGGTCTATGACTGATCTACATTTATTGGCTCACAAACAATAGAGTGTTTGCCTAACTGCGAATCATGTTTTATTTTCTATAGGAGACTGTTTTATATTTGAAAGTAGAAACAAGAAAAATCTTGCCTGAGAAACTTGACTTCACTTTTTTGGATGTATTTAAGGGGGATAAGGTGACGGAAGGAATATTTGGGTTGTAAATCTCAATTCCCAAACCCCATTTTTCAGCTTTAAACGTCACAGGAAATCCGTGGTTACGTTTCTGACACTGATGACCTTTTTGGTCCTGACTCATCTCAGATGATGCCATAAGGAAACCATGACTCTGGCCAGTGGACATATATTTGTTTCTTGGATTTAACAGTGTATGAGTTGGGATTCTCTGAGCACTAATCTTCCTAATGAGGACAATTCCTGATTGCAAATTATTTAGTCTATATACAAATTGGGAACTTGGGAATGTTTAGATACTTAGCTGTTTCACAAGCCAGACTATTCACGTTCAGAGAATGTCTGCTGAATCCTCTGGTTTGGTTCAGATTATATACAAGCTTAAGCAACTCTTTTGTGGAAGATATTGAACAACAAGGCAGTGAATCACGTAGCGTGGTCAACTCTGCCTTTCGCCATTCGTCAAACATTTGCTACACAACTACTACAGTGTGCTAGCCAGTGGGTTCAGTACTGGGGACACACAGAAATGAATGTGATATCATGTCTGTTCTCTAAGGGCTCAACGGCAGGTAGTACCTTTGCAGGACATATTTTGTGGTAAAAGCAGGAAACAGCTACTCACGCACCCATCCATATATCCTTCCATTCAACAAATATTTATAAAACCTTTATGTGAGTCAGGCACCAAGTCAGATACAGGTGATTCAGCAATGGACAACACAAATGCTCCCTGTCCTTGTAGACCTATTACAACTCACGGTACAGATACACAGTTAAACACAGATTTATAGTACCTCGTGATAAACACAAGATAAGGGAACCATTTATAGTGCATTGTGATATATGAAATATAGTAATAAAGGCTAAATACTTAATTCAGAAGTGATTCCCCCACCCCCCACCTGGAAAGACCTGAAGCTCTGAGCAGAACACAGTTGCATTCAAAATGGGTCATATAACACAACTATACCTTCAGAAGTTTCTTTGGTTTTACGGATTTGTACAAAAGCAATTAGGAGAACAGATAGAAACAGCAATAGAAATATAGTTGATGACTTGAATGGAATGAAACCTGTATGTTAGTCACTGGAGTAATTGGAGTAATTGGAGACACAAAAAACTGAGAGTTCTTTACAATAAGCATATTAGCACTGACAATAGCAAACAGCCTAAAAAGACCTACACGGATGAAAATGATAAAAGAAGATGCAGATTTGGACTCATATGAGAAGTTTCTCTTTCAACTGCTCCTGGCTAAGGATTTTACCAGTGTCCTAGAGAGGAGGGCATTTACACCTGCAATTATTCATATTTTATTATACATGTAATATTTCTACTTACGATAACTTTAAGTAAGGTATATGTATTCAATTTGTTTCATCAGAGGGGGTTGTATTTCCTTAAACATTTTCCTCATTTTCCCTGAGCAAAAAACCTCATTTTTTCCTACTGTTGGGAAGTACCTGAATCAAATGGAACCAACCAACACTACTGTCCTAGTACCCTAAGCAGGTAGCTGGGGTAGAAAGCCCTCACTCATTTTTGGTATGAGGCCCTAAATACTGATAGTGTCTACAAATTCAAGTTTCCAAGTCTACTGTGTATCATAAACATCCAAGGAGTTTTAACAAATAGAGATAAGCAGTTCCCCTGGGAGATTCTGATATGGTAGGTCTGGGGGAAATAGCTGGGAATATATTTTTAAAAGAGGATTCTGATGTATCTAGTCTGCAAACATTGCTGTTTCAGAACCTCTGTACTAGGTCAGTGGTATGATTTCTTATTTATTCCCTCTTTTAGGTGAGTCAGTCATATCAAAACTGAAAAATAGAACTTATATCAATGACAATTTAAAATTCTCATTCCTTTCTTTTGTCTCAGTCTGTTTTCTTTCATCTCTTCTATGTTTTTCACAGAATCCTAAAATTTGTGGATACATTATGATCACATTGTCCAAACCCTGTTTTAAGATAAGAGAGGATAAATAAACCATTTCAAGAAATAATTTGCTTATGTAGCCCAGTACATTTTCCTGGAAGAGTCTGCGTGTCAGGTCACAATTCACAAGTAGAACTGCTTTACAATGAACCGCCTGGCTGTAGAAGATGTAGGCCATGGCCGTTGGCAATCTGCCGAGGTCAACATCTTGTCCAGCTGGCTTTTCTCAGCCCTGCCTTCTCGCCTTTGGTATGCTCTTTCGGTGTGTTACGCCCTGTCCCGTGACTCATGACTCAGCTTTTGTGACCTGGCAGCCTTCTCACTGTAGTTCCTGGGCCTGGCATTTTGGTTACGGCTTTCCTTCTAGAGCAGGGCATCCATCTGGGCCAGCTTGGATGTAGCCTGGGTGCCTCCGTGTTCCTTTCCTGGCTTCCTCAAACTTTGGCTCCCTCTCTAGGCAAATGGCTTTTGGAGTCACAGTACCCAACAAACTCTTTTCCAGGGTTTGATCAAATAATTACTTCTTCATGTTCAGCTGAGATCCCATTTGTCAAAATGTAAACCGTTATCTCCTCCTCTGATCCTCTGAGCACCAAGATCCTCATAGGGACAATTTTCTCTTCCTTTAATCTGCTCTCTCATCTCTAAACTTTCACTCTGTTTTATTAAATGAATTAATAAGTATAAAGCACTTTGAACTATGTCTGACATAGAGTAAACATTCGTAGGTGGTATTATTAGTAGTATTTTCTTCACATCCTTTCAATAGTACTATGAAGAGAGGTGGATGTTGTTTCTCTGACAGGTAAGTGATTTCTCTGGTAAGGATGGTGTGAGGTTACTGTCGTGTTCCTCTTATTACATGGCAGTAATGCACTGACTTCCTCTTTCCTCCTTCACGTCCCCCCGACCTCAACCTCACACACCTCAGCTAAATTGCTGATTTGAATTTGTTTTCAATGACCATGATCCCATGTTCTTTTTCTCTTTTATTTGCCACAGATGAGTGCTTTTTCTTCTTGCTAAATTATGTCTGTTTTGGCAGTAATCTATTTTCCCTTTCTACTTTCTATAAAAGTTTCTTATTGTGCCATAATTTGTTTATGATAGAAAGTTATGATCGTGTAAACTCGTGTGTACATTTACATTGCCTGGAAGCATTGTTTGTTGTAAAGCAGATGTTTTTCATTTCATTCTCCCTAAGTCTTTTTTCAATCAGGGGTAGAATTTTCCTCTGAGACTCATTACATAAATAAAGTGTGATGAACGAGTTTACTTTGAAATAATTTTTTGTGATGTGATGTGCAACAGCCTCTGTTAGGTATGAAGACAAAGCAATGGCTGTAATTTTGGCAACAGTCAAGGTAGAGATCAGAGGTTAGTCTGTTAATTGATAAAGTCTGCCAAAGCTGGGAATTTAAAAAAAGAACATATATATACTTTAAACCTTTTAACTTAAAATGCATGGATAATCTTTCAGTAAGGACCGACTTTTGCTTGCTCTGAGTTCATTGTTTGGAGTTCCATGTCCTCATTCTTACATAAACCACCCTCGTCATGCATCATTTACGGCATCTAGTTTTAATTTCTTTAAAGTGGAGCAAGATCTTAAAAACACTTGTGAAGTAAACTGAGCGTAGTGTCTGTCTAGACTGCAGTTTTATAATATATTTTTCTCCCAATCATTTGTAGTTGCCTTACCCACACGCACGGACAGCAATGTCTTTTCTTTTCTTTTTTTTAATTTCAGAATATTACGGGGATACACGTTTTGGTTACATAATTTGGTTTTGTACAGTTTGAGTCAAAGTTATAAGTGTGCCCTTCACCCAGTTAGTACTCATTGTACCTGTTAGGTGTGAATTTATCCATCCCCTTCTCCTCTTTCCCACCTACTTGATATACCTTGAGTTTTACTTCCCTATGTGGACATAAGTGTTGATCGATTAGTTTCAATTTAGTATTGAGTACATGTGGTGTTTATTTTTCTATTCTTGTGATACTTCACTTAGAGGAAAGGTCTCCAGTTTCATCCAGGTTTTTACAAAAGATACTAGATCACCATTTTTTTTTTATGGCTGATTAGTGCTCCATGGTATACATATACCACATTTTATTAATCCACTTGTATTGATGAGCATTTGAGTTATTTCCACATCTTTGCGATTGTGAATTGTGCTGCAACAGCAATTTTAAAGCAACTCACTTTTGAGGTTTTTGAGACATTTGACTAAATTTGCACAGAAAGAATCTTTTCTTTTGACATTTACGTTTCATCAGTTTGCATAAAATTTAATACAATTACGTAATTCTAATAAGAAATACAATGAGCATAAACAGGCCTAGGAATGAAAATGGGTGATTCTTGATAGCATACAATTCATCTGGGGGACACAGAAATGCAGAGGATATTGGAGAAGAATTTATTCTCAGCCACCAGTCAGTGGGTTTTAAAGAGGGACAAGAGTGTTAGATGTAAACACACATCCCAGTTTGTGTCTATTGTCCTGGCTTAGTTATTAAGATCACCCTTTTCACTCTCCAAGGGGTCCTGAATAATAAATTATATGATCGCCTAGTGCTGGTTAACCCAGTTAGTTTGCTTAAGTGCAGGTAAAAGTTGATGAGAGTTTTTATTGGATTTGTTTAAAGTTTCATCATAGCTGACTTGATAATGGCTATAAACTCTTGATGACTGGTTGCCGCTGAAATTGGAGCTGTCTAGAAGCTAGAGTTCTTGGTGAAGACTGGGGATGGGTCCAGAGCTACTGAGCAGCACAGCTGGCTGCTGCAGGCCTGTTATTGAGGCTTCTGGGTAATGCTGCTGCTTGGTAGAATCTCCCCTTAGGTAGGTATCAGATACAGGTAATGATCTCAGGGCATGAAGGCTGACATTCATTAACATGGAAATCACAAGTTCACTATCTCCCTGTGTGTGTATGCAGGTGTGTTTTAAGCACTGGTCATTGTGGTTAACTAAAAATGATATTAAAATAAACACCTCTTTCTTTACTCACTGGCAGTGTTTCCAGGGCTGGGTCTCCCTGATAACTTTGTCCATTGTCCCCATCTCTGCAGTCACCTTCCTACATTCTGCCTCTCTTAGTCCCTCCTTCTCTTGGCTCTCTTCTGATACTGCCTCTTCCTCATCTGATTCAGAATCCCTGGGAGGATTCTGGTCACTGGCGTGTCCTTTCCTGTGGAGAACCAACCCTGCTTCACTCGGCTGTGATGATTCACGAGGACTACTGACCACCCTCCCACATACACCATCTTTTTGCTTCATGCCGTCTATGTTGGTTTCTGTAGCTGAAGGACAACTCCAAACCATAGTCCCCAGAACAGACTAAGCCTGGAGTTGGCTCTTGACTCTGGCATCTGGAAGAGCTGACTCTCAGATCTATAATCTGTGTGGTCTCTGTAATTGCTGAGTTTGGGGTGAAGGCAGGAGGGTCAATGTGGAAACATTCACGGAGCCTGAAGACTGCTTCTGCATGAATGCTTTTTGGCACTCTGACTCTGTTTCAGATTAGACAGTTATTGAGTATTTGCTGTATACCCAGGTACTTTCATGAGTACTGTAACATTTAACCCTCACACCAGCCCTTTTGAGTTAATATTACACACAAACACACACACACACACACATACTCACAGGCAGACGAATATATAAAGGCCCAGACAGTGTAAAGAAACTTGCTCATGGTCACACAGACAGCAAATGTGGACCCAGGATTAGAGCCTGGTTCCTTTGACTCAATGTCCTCGGCTTCTCAGCAGACCTCTTCTGTAAAGGATTGTTCAGAAAGGGTTTCTGTTTACAGAATGTAAGTAAAGGGATTAGTGCTATGGTTTTCAGACTTTTAAAAAATCACAAAACCTATTATTTAACTGAAATCTTGTGAAGAAGCCAAAATATGAAACAGCTCAGTACAAAGCTGATTAAAGCAGGTGGAGGGTGTCTGCAATCATCTCCATCACTTCCCTACCTCCCATCCCTGCAGCTCCTGAAGGCCTGCTGAGGAACACAGTTCAACCACACTGAATTAGTGCAATCACACATATGCAGCCATTTAATTCAGATGGCTAGAAAAGGGCATGCAGTGAGAGATTACCACCCTGCCCCGTCAGTCAGCACTGGGTTCCTCTCCCTGGACACAGTAGAACTGTGCTTCCATGTTCGTTCCCCTGCTGCTGATTTCTTCTGTGAGTATAAGCAGATGCATATAGATACTCTTTTCTTGTAACTCTTTTTGGCGAACAAATTGATATAATTTGCATTTATGATCTTATTCACTTTCCCAAATATCCTTTGCAATCCCGAAGACCAAGACCACAATTTTGTTAGGGTGCTTTGAAAGGCAGTGACCGTGCAGGAGGCTGACAAAACAGCTATGTTTGCCTGAGACTGAAGAGTTTCCTGAAACCTACTAAAACTGTGACATCTCCAGGAAAATTGGGATGGTTGGTCACAAAGCTCTGAGGTCACAAGAATTAGGCTTTAAGGACCACTGACCAGGGTCCCACCAAAACCACTACTTCCTCGAGCTGGGCCGGTTGGTTCCTGGTCTTGGTGATCAGGTGAATTCTAGCTCATTTAAAGAGCCTACTTAACACTGTTCCTTTATTCCTGGCCCTGAACTTGATCTGGAAATCAATACCAAAGGTGGCCGTTTCAAAGAGATTAAAAAGCAATACCTTTCTGTTTTTAAAGCATAGTTAGAATATGAGCACTATCATTCTCTTTTTCTCCTATTCTTAAGATATTTTTAAGGTAAACTAATAAGTGAAGCTATTTTTAAAGTTACCTAATACATAAATGTTTTATTTTCTATGAATTTCATTTATCCTTCATCACTTGTCTGTATTGGGCATAAATATTTAATAAACGAGAGTTGGCTAAAGAAAAACAAAAAGCAAAACCCTCTTAGTCGCAAAGTTCAGTAAGCTGTATTATCTGGCAGTGTGATTAAATGGAAAAAAACAAAGGCTTTGGAGTTGCTTACAAACTGTAAGACATTGGAAGGTCCCTTAAACTCTCAGAATCCAAGCTTCTTCATGGGCTCAACAGAGATAATTACACCTGCCTAACAGGATTAGCATGAAATGTCAAAGTGGTTGGCACATTTTATTTGCTTGATAAATGTTAGTTTTCTTTTCTCCCTGGAATGGTCAGGTTCTATTTAATCAAAAAATTCTAATTAGTAGAAAATTAACAATACGTAAAGAATAAAGTATGTTTACCATTAAAAATGCACCAAACAGGCATGTGGGCATGAGGGAACTTTCTGGATGATGGAAACATTCTGTATTTTGATCTGAATGATGGTAACACAAGTGTTTGTATGTGTTAATATTCATCAGCCTGTATGCTTAAGAGTTGTATATTTTACTTTATGTAAATTATTCTTCATCTAAAAGAAGTACTCCAAACATAAAAGTCTTTTTTTTTATTGATTTATATGATTCTTTTAAGGATGGAGAAAGTTCATCCTCATAGAAATCTATTACTACTTTATTCTTAGTAGGGCAGAAACACTGTTAATTAGAATGTTTTAGTAATTAAAATGCTAGCTAAGCTTGATATTACAATTCATATGACATATATATTATATATCATGTATATAATATATATATATATATATAATGTTTACAGAGTGATGGTCTCTGCTGTGTTCTGTGTACAATGGGAAGAAATAAATGCTCACTCCATGTCTAAATCGGTTGCATTTTGGATTCTCCATGGAATATGAGGGCTGTTAAAGCTGGATAAAGTATCCAGCCATGTATTAATAGTATGAAAAATAGTATTAACAATGGCTGGATACTTTCCGGACAGCCCTCGTATATGGCAAAATTGTGTGTGTGTGTGTGTGTGTGTTTTCTCTCTTGTTGTTTGGCTTTCCAGGGAGCCTCAGCTAACCAAATTTTTGTGATAGCATATTTATTATCTAATATTTGAATTTGAGGAAGGGAGCCAAAGTCTGTTCTCCATGGTGTAATGGTCTTATAAATGATTCTACCAAATGGATTTGGAAAAAGGCTTTGGGCACTTGGCCTATACAAAACTCACTCATAGACCCCTGGTGATATCACTTAGCACAAAGAATTGGCTTAAAAAAGAGAAAAACACTGGGATTTTGAAACTAATTTTTACATGGTACCATTTATTGCAATCTCTTTCTCTCTTATTCTGGCATCCTGTGTTTAAGGAAATAATGTTATCATCTATTTCCAGAAATGGTTTAGATAACTTCTTGGAAACCCTTCCCACACATTTGTATTTTGGTATCTCTCCATTATTTCCCAGTCAGGCAGACTGACCACATGGACAGAGCCGGAGACTTCCAGGCTCTGGAATGTACCAGCCTCCTACTTTCACATGCCTGGGGCACACATAGAATCATCTGGAAAGGGCAGGGAGAAGTCACAATATGAAGGGGAACCTAATAGCTTTTGGCCCAACTGAAGGAAAACATCACCACCACCACTACCACCACTACGAAATACAACTCCTCCTCGTATTATGGGGAGAGGGGAAGATTCAAGGGAGCTGCCCAGGAACTTGAGACACAGTGTCCAAGTCCCTGGTTGATGGCGACAGGTGATCTCATAATGGTAGCTGGGCATCAAGCCCAGAGAGCAACCATTCCAACTGGAGCGTGAGGGTGGAAGCTGTGGGGAGATGGAGATAGCTCCAGGAAAATATGAAACTGATATGTTTCAGCCTACTGAGAGGAGATTATTCCTTATGATAGAGAGTTTGTAGGTGAATTAGTGATTACTAAAAAATTAAGCAAAGGAAAAAGAGATTATTAACTCTAAGAGAAAACAAAAGTTTATAAGAAAAGAAATACTGGAAACTACATGATACAGTAGTGAATAAATATTATATAATCATAATAATGTAATACTGAATTTTGACTTAACCCAAAAAATTACACCGGGAGGATGAGTAGAAAAGTGAGAGTTGTGTGCTTGTGTATGTATGTGTGTTGAATTATAAGAAAGCTATTTCCTCATTTTTAATAGTATGGAATCAATAGATAATATCTAAATTGAAAAATCCAGAACTAGGAGTATAAGCTTACTATTGTGAAATTTGGGGGTATTATAAGAAAGAGCTATGGGAATTGAAAGTAATTGCTGTCAGGAAATAGGGATAGAATGTAATTGTGATAATTTAAATTAAGTTAAAAATTAACCAAAATTTCCTAAAGTCATTTCAGCTAATTCAGTCATTAAAATTAAATCCTTTCCTGAAGAAATTTGAATAAGTAGAAAAGTAGTAGTTAGGCAGCCAACAGGTAATAATTTTCATTGAGAGTGGAAAACAGAGCCCGGGGTTCTTCTATTATTAATTAAAGCTGTTAGTGTGTAGGTTTCTCAAAAGGGACTCTGGACAGAATAAGAAGGTCTGGAAAGAGACTTGCCATATGTTCCTTTTCTTCCAGAGGCTATTGAAAATTTGAATCTGTGAAAAAGTACCTCACCAGCTTACAAATGTGGTCAAGGTGCAAAATAGTGGCTAAAACTCTTACTCTGTGGCTTTAATTCATCAGCTGCTTCCATTGAAATGTGGCCTCGCCTGCCCCATTATAGAGTTGTTGGTAGTGCGTTATAACTACTCCCATATATTTTCCTAAATTCCGGATTGTTGTAGTCCCCATCTCTGACTATGCCTTTGGGCCATGCAGAATCATTCTCTTCTATGATCTGCTATCACAGGGCTAGAAGGCTGGGAACTACATTACCCCTATTCCTTGCCAATAGTGTTTCCACTTAGATTCTGTTAATGGGAGGCACTTGTGAGAGATCTGGAGGCAGGAGAGGGACAGAGTGATCTATATTGTTCCTCCAGCAGTTGGGGGTAGATGTAAAGGCTGTATGGGATGTGAGGTTTTTGCGGCAACCTCCAGGTAATCCCCTGGAAATCATCTGTTGTGGTGTTGCAGGCAGCTATATAACCATGGGTGGTAATGACCTGTGATTCATGCAACTTTATTTTCTGAAAGTAGTGGCACGCTTGAGAGCTGGTGATGTTTTCCCTTAAACCTTAGATTCACAAAGACCTGAATTTGAATCCTGACTCTTCCTTATATTAGCTATGGAACCCTGAGCTAGGTTTTTTATTCTTGACTTAATTTTTTTCAACTTTACAATAAGGATAACACCACTTACCTCATAGGTTATGAGGAATAAATAAGATAATACATGTAAAAACTCTCAGTAGAAGACCTGTCCCCACAGCAAGCACGGAACAAATGGTAGCAATTGCTGTTATTATTTGTATCTCTGTTTGCCACCTGCTACTGTTGTTATTTATGCTACAGCTGTTGTGCAATCACTATGCAAGAAACCCATGTGCAGGGTGCTGGACGGAGCAGCTGGGATAACTTGCCCATGCCACCTTCCATCGGCTTTCATTCTATCTGGGAAATGCCCACATCCTCCCTTCTCCCCGCCTCAGAGCAGAAACCTGAGCCTGCCAGATACCCAGACCTGTCTGGATGTAGAAAACCAGGACCAGTCTAGTTGACTGTGATCTTGGCATATGCATTTTGTTTTTCTTTTGTTCTTCCTTGTTTGCTTCTTTCAATAACCCAGGGATAAAGGATAACCTTTTCCTCCAGGTGATGTGCTGATATTTGATTGTCATTCCTGGTTTTCCTTCTTTTGGGAGGCCAATCGCTCTCTCCTACTGTCCTGAGGTTTCCATACTTGAGGCAGATTCATTCTTACATCTCTGGGGCTTTTACAACAAACCTCATTATAAGGTGAAACCCTTTCTAGGCGAAGTTACAGAATTCCTGGTTTGGAGTATTTCTTTCTCATTCCCCTTTTATATGTGAAATACCAGATGTTCCAGTTGATAAGCCCTGTAAGTGACTGTCCTCCCACTCATTGATTTAAAAAATTGTACCTTTTCTCTATATGGCACATGATCAAGCACTTTAAAATATATAAGTAATTATAGTGCTTACTGAAACTGACAAGCAGGCAAAATAAATGCAAATGAAGTAGAGAATCTGTAGAAATGGCCTGAGAATAGCCATCTCCATGTGGACTGACTGATAGGATATCCTGCATGTTAAGTAACAGGGGTCTTTGTAGGTCAGGGAGGTCACCAGTCCAGACATGGAGGTCACCACACTTAGTATGCAGTTTCTGCTTCTTTCTGGCTTAAACTACAGATTCCTAGTAGAACCTTCTGGCCTCTCTCTGTTAACAACTAAGATAGGAGAACAGAGAGGGAGAGAAAAAAATAAAAATGAATTTATAGAGTGAACAATTGTCATATCCTTGCTCTATTCTATTTCCCCCACTATTTCTAGTTTCTTCCTTCTCTCTCTCTTATATTTCTAAGGGGCTCACAGAGGATCTAGGGAAAGGCAGGGTGCAATGGGACTGACTGTTCAGATCTCTTTTCTCTCCTTTTTCAGAGACCCTAAAGCCAGGGCGATGGCATGTGGTGCTATAATAAACAGGGCCTGCTTTCTCTTCTGCACATCTGGGTTTGAATTCAGGCTCTGCCATTACTGGCTGTGTGGTCTTAGGCAAGTTACTTAACCTCTCCGTGTCTCAGTTTTCTCACATTTAAAATGTGGGTGATAATAGTACCTACTTCATGGGGTTGTTATGAGGATTAACTGAGATGAAGCAAGCAAAGACTTAACACTGTGATAATGGCATGTTAACTATTACATTTTATATTCCCCTCTCAGATAATTCAACCAGCTCTATTGAAATCTTAATTTCCTGTACTTGTTTCTCAAAAATCTCTCTAAATTTGCCTGAGATGTCAAAGACATGGGATCTTTTGCTGTATCATGTGAAAACCCTCCTCTGATTAGGGCGAGGTGTGATCTCTACGGAAACGAGAGCCCCAGTGCAGAGAGCACCCTGCAATTATCTGAGCTAGCTACTCATATCCTGGCAGCACAGTCTTTGTGGAAGAGAATTATGTGAGTCACAGAGGGAATGGGACCATCTCACTGTGTTACTGAACCATGACCAATGGCTTGCCAATCACAAGAATAGGTCTCTGTCTTTGTTAAATACAAGTTTTCACCTGCCTTATTGTTCTTCTGACTTAGGCCTGTCTTTAGTTCTTTCATATGGAACAGTCTCTGACAAGAGGAGATATTAAGCTGCTCCCTTAGTTGGTATGAGGTTAATTCCATTGGCCTTGGACTGTTCTGCAATAATTGTCTGTGTGTGAGGCACAGCCCACTGGTATTTTTTCATCTGTGCTTCAATCATTTTCAGGTCTTCTTTGGGTTACATTTCATCCCCTCCTTTTACTAAAAGTGCAGATGTTAGAATTCAAAAGAGCTCAGCCAGGTGTTGGTGAATTGAATCACTGCTTTTGGAGGAAAAAATTCCCCTGGCAGCCTTGCGGTTGATAGTGGATTTGCCATTCATCCGTCTGCTGTGATATTGTAAAATAACATTGAATTTCACTTTTGGTTCTACCTAAAATTCCTCTGTTGGCTATTCACAGGTCCTCTTCCAACCTCCTTTTTCTTATACGTTAAATGGAAATAATAAACATTCATCTAATTATCTTTGTCTCTCTGAAATCATTTGTTACTACCACTGCTCTCTTCCCCAGTCCCCTTCACATGAAACACACATATCTGGATAAATGGAAATGTTAGGTTTTAGTGTGAAAATGTCAGTTTGTAGTGCACTTATGGCCGAGGAATGACCAGACACACCGAAGTGAGGAAAGCACGAAAATGAGGTTTATTGAGGAGAGAAAGATAGGATTATAGAGCAAAAACAAGACATGGGTTTACAGAGCATGATGCTTACTCCACAGATGACTACCGGTCCCATTGTTGCAGCAGGAAAAAAGAGCAAAAGGAAGGGTGCAAAAAAGGGCCTGGTTATGGTCTGCGTCTTGTTTTATCATGCCTGGATTGGGACCTCCCTAGTGGCTCAGAGGTCACCATGGAACCACTTTGATTGGATGACTGGGAGTTGCATGACCTGAGTCTTAATTATGCATGTGGGTTGTTTTAGGTCAATTTCTGGACCCTATGG
Source organism: Propithecus coquereli (assembly GCF_000956105.1). Classification (NCBI taxonomy): domain Eukaryota; kingdom Metazoa; phylum Chordata; class Mammalia; order Primates; family Indriidae; genus Propithecus; species Propithecus coquereli. Next base: position 2,345,515 of record NW_012148419.1, read on the forward strand.
TACCTATGCTGCTTGGCCCGTGGGCTAGAGAGTCCTCTGTGTTCTTTTGCAGCTGGTGCACCAAGTTATGATTGGCAGATTCATAGAGTATTCCCTCCTCCCCAGGTATGGCAGTGGCTCAGGAGATTAGGGTGGGGCAGGACCAAGATGGGGTCCTAGGGCCCACCCTTGTCCTTCTCCCCAGTTGGGGCAATTGCACCAAAGCAACAGCACCCACTTTTGTCCCTAGGAGACTCAGAATCCCTCGCTATCTACCTGACAGAAATACTCTGTAGTCCTGTGATCATTTCAGGGTGATCACAGGGTAATGTGGAGTTAATATCAGATCAAAGAGGTGAAAATACTCATTATAATGTCTGGCACAGCATAGGTATTTCTCAGATCTCTATATCTAAATTCCAAAGCCTTCTGTAGGTCGCAGAACACAGAAGATTTAGAAAATTTGTGGTAGAGTCCTAGCTCTGTCATTTAATAGCTGTGACACTTTGAGCACAGATATCATTTACTTCCCTAAACCTCAGTTTTTCACCAATAACATGATGAAAAATTGCCCCAGATTATTAGAGAGCTAAAATGAAAACATACGCAAAAGTGCTTTCTAAACTATAAAGGATAATACAAACATAAAATGCAATCTAGGTAGGCACTTGTGACAATTGCAGTAGCTTTCAGTTGGAAGTGACAATAAAAAGCTGAATGATATTTATTAGTTTTAATTCAGCTTTGCTCAATGGCTCCAGGACACTCATCTAAATAGTAATAAAACAGGAGAGCTCTTGACCTTGCTTTATAATCAAAGCAAACACACACACAAGCCTATACACAGCCATGGAATGCACTCAATGCTTCCAGATTTAAGCTGGGGCAAAGTGGACCTGCCATCCTAGCAAGTAAAGTGTGGGCCAGCTTACTCCATTAGTGCCCTGGGGCCAAGTGCTGATGGTGAAAGCTAAGAGAGGAGTCAAGGACACACCAGTTTCACCCAGAGAGGAGAGGACGGTTAAGTGCCTGTCCTGGCCAAGTCCTTCTCTGTGCTCCACCTTAAAAGGGGTTAATTACTCAAATTACCCAGATGTTTTCCTGAGTCTCTCATTCATTTTCCTGTGGGGGGTTAGGGGTGGAAGGGTGAGTAGATGGGAGGTCTGTTGCTCCTCCTCATTCTCCTCTTCCTCTAACCCAGGGAAATTGGAGAGAGTGGAAGGTAGGATGAGTCATCTATAAGAGACATTCACTTTCCCCAGGCTTGCTTCCCTATGCATAGAGGAGATGACTCTAATGTCATGAACACTGGAGAAAACAAGTGAAATATTATCATCATCATCTCACACGTCAAATTTATGTGGCTGCTTTTTCTAGCCTACGATCTGCAGGCGTGAGGTCAGCACAGGATTTGAGAGAGAGAAAGAGAGAGAGACAGAAAGGAGAGAGACAGAGCGAGAGAGAGAAAGAGAGAGAGACAGAAAGGAGAGAGACAGAGCGAGAGAGAGAAAGAGAATACATAGTAGAGAATGTGATATGCTAAGAAACGCACATGGCCAGGTAGGCTAGATGTCTTAGAAGTAAGAATCTCTGGAAGAGTAGGTACCTGGTAGTTTAGGCAAAGCTAAACCTTGTGTGGTTCCAGGTAAAACAGCTGAGTGTTGTGGATTAATACAAGAAATTGGGTAAAAAAGATATCACTTTGGACATTAGTTTCAAAGAAGAGAGCAGAGGGAAAGCATCTCTTATGTTTTAGGCACTGTGAAGGTTACTTTACAAATGTAATTTTACTTAGTCCCCATAGCAATATTACGAGGAAAGCTGCAGATGAAAAAACAGATTCAGAGATGCTTAAAGCCATTAGCTTAAATGGAGTGGATTGATTTGATCTCAAAGTCTATGTTCTGTCTTTAGCTTCATGTACAGAAAATCAAGCTAAGATATGTCACCTACAGGTAGGACTTCTGTCTCTCTAAATCCATAAAACTTCCCCATTACTGCTGCTTAAGTTGTGGTAAGAATTTTGCTATTCTTACTCAAAAGCTCTGAGGCAGCAAACAGTCCTGCTCGCTGATATGACGCATCTTCTGCCAGGTGGGTTTATACTGCCCCACTCCTCGTGACTTACTTTGACCAACAGAGTATGAGTGAAAGTGACGTGTGTCACTTCTAGAAAGAAGACTCTAAGGGCCAAGGAAAGAATCACCACGTTTTCTTCCACTCGGCACAACAACCGCTAACCCACCAATTGGTAAAGTCTCTGAGACTAGTGAGAAGACATGGGGCCAAACCCCGTTTATTTAGCATAAGAAATAAAACTTGATTGTTAGAAACCTCTGTCCCCACTGGTACAAACAGGAAATGATGAATTTCCTACTAGTCATGATTTCAAAAGGTATGTTACATTGGAAGAGAAAGAATGGAGAATGAGGTTGATTGGAATAAAAAAAAAATGTAAAAACTCAACAAATCATCTCTTGTGTATGTTTAAAAGCAATGAACAAAGTCTATTAGGTTTTAAATTGTGTAGACATTTTAAATTGTGTAGACATGGTTTCTGAGAAGAGGGAGGTTAATGTTATATTAGTTTTCTAGAAGCCACCTAGACTATGGTGACAAAGTACTACAGTCTGGGTGGCTCAAACAACAGAGATTTATTTTCTCATAATTCTAGAGGCTAGAAGTCCAAGATTTGGGTGTCAGCAGGGTGAGTTTCTTCTGAAGCCTCTTTCCTTGGCTTGCAGATAGTTCTTTCCTCCCTATGTCTTCACATTGTCGTCTCTCTGTGCCTGTATCCTAATCATCTCTTCTCATAAATATGCTGGTCATACCAAATTAGGGCTTATTCCAGTGACCTCATTTGACCTAGCTACCTCTTTAAAGATGCTATCTCCAAAAACAGTCACATTCTGAGGTACTGGAGATTAGGATTTCAACATACGAATTTTAAGGGAACACAGTTCAGCCCATTGGTAGGATAACAGCATGTTACATGGCAAGAGTGATGCTATACTGAAGCGAACCCACCATAATGAGCCATGTTTGACGCCTACATACCAAGGCCTTCTGTAGCAAGGTCAAGAAACAATGCCTGTAGCATAGATGACCCCTCATGAAGATGTGAATCTAACTTCCCCAGTGGTCATGCAAGAGGGTCTGAGACATGACCAGCTTCACATGTCCTACCAAAAAAGCTTATTATAGAAAAAATACTTTCTGGATGGTGGGTGTGGGGATCCACTGTCTCATGGCTGCTTGAGACATCACTTCTGTTTGTCAGCTCCTATTAAATGTGTAATATCTTTCCGAGAAACTGGATTTTTCTGCCTCTTTCTTTGGCCTCTGAAGGTAGGTTTGTATCTGCTCACAGCAGAACACCATAACAACTATGGAATCATATCGACTATATAATATACATTCAAAAAATGATTTTTGAATGTCTTTTGCCTCAGCCACGATGTTTCCTGTATATTCTGCTCTGTCCAGGAATGAATCCAAGACTCTGGCCAGATGGCCTGAACAGATGCTACCACAGGGAAACTGCAGTGTTTCAACCTTTATCGATCTCCTAACCACCCACCAAGATGAACCTGGATGGGAAAGACCTCTAAAGGATCCTGTGATTGCCAGGAGGTCACTTCTAGTCCTGTTTTAATTGTTGAGAAAACTGAAGCCCAGAGATGTTAAGTGACATGTCCTGGGTCACACAGCTAATGCACGTCAGAACTGAGAATTACGTCTATGAATTTTGAGCACTTGAAATCATCTTTCCATTAGGTCAGAGCTAATGCAATTCACAGTAACAGAGCTTGGGCTTTGAATGGACGAATGTGTACTAGTTCTCAGAGAAGACTTGCAGCATGCACCGAAAAGAGAAAAGAGGGCGTTTTAGGTGAATGGAGGAACACGAGCAAGAGTAAAATAAAGGAGCTCCTTATTTTTAGCTCCTGTCCCCTCTCCAGTCTGCACAATGGTATACATTACTAATGTTGAGGCTGGGTTGACAGTGCCTCTTTAAACAGTCCAGGAAATAATGAGGCATCTCGGATGTGTCATCAATTTATTTACTGGCTCATTGGGAAAGACATAATGGTTATTCATCAGCCGTTTTATATTTGCAAAATGGTTTGCTATGATTTTGATTTGATTTCTCTCGGCAAACTAGCTCAGGGTGGTCACTGTAAGTTGCTCAACTCACTAAGGAAACATTTAAAGATATAAAGACATTAAATTAGCCCAGAGCAGCTAAAAGCAAGAGCTGGGATTAAGAATTGGAAACTTCAGAGATCTCCTCTGTGTTGCCTCTGGGGCTGGCTTTTTCCACAAACAGCCTTCTGGGAAACGCAAGGATGAGGGAATTCCATGAAGAGCATGGCATTTTCTATAACCATTTATTGAAAATGCAAGTCATCAAATTAGAAGAAAGGCATACCAGGGAAGCAGGGAGGCCCACACTCTGGGCCAGGGTTTTCGAGCAAGGGCCCCGGACTGGGTTCTGTGTAACACGTTTGTATTGACGACCATGAAAGGACTCAGCGTCTTGAATGAGACAGCTGCTTGTACAGAGGCGGTTTTTTTATGAGCTGACAAGTTAGCCCGAAACAAAGCATGTTTGTAGGAAGTAAATCGTTGCCAGTTTTAATCTGAGCTTTTCAGTCAGCTGTAGCCCGAGACAATTGAGTTTTTAATGTTCCGCACGAAGTTCCTTGTTTCGGATTTTGGTCTGAACGAGGCCTGGGATTTGGTTTGGCTTAGGTGCTCCATTTTCAAAATGTCACCAAAATCAATGAAAACAAAAGCAATGCTGGTTGTTTTCATTTCCTGCTGATCATAACTTTTCCAGGGGACAGGGTCTGAACAAACAAAGCTGTCTCCACGAAGGATGTTTATGTTTCTAGCTCCAAGACAGAGCTTAAAGAGGGTGGATAAACAGTTGACATGTTATGATGTGAAAATGATTTAAAGTCTACACAAAGATGAGAATTAAACTGAGATCCCAGGGGGAACTCATCGGGGTCTTGAGGAGTTTGACGAAATTGCTTCGAGTCGCATTGATGAGAGTGAAGAATTGCCTCTTTGATCTGGTTTCTTTGGGAGAGAAGATATTTCTCCTAAGAAAAATTTCCAGATAACCGAAGAACATTTCTTTTAAAAACACGAAGAAAAGGGCTTCTGTTGAAAATCATTTTTAAAATGGTCTTACACGCTCTCTTGCCTTATCAACAAGAGCACGTGTCCTGCTCTTGATGATTCAGGGTAGTCATCGCCTCCACCGGCTCTGAAACGATGAGGCCCATCCCTGCACCAATTCACTGGGACAACCTGTAGAGTGAACAATGGCGGCTGGGTGCTCCTGGGGATTGGTATTTTTATTCCAGACCATGAATGCAATTCTTTCATTGCAATTGCAGTTGCAATTTGCAATTCATTCTCACATTACAAATAAAGATACTGTCTAAGAATACCCAAATCCTTTTATGGGAAATGATAACTAGATGACTAAGCCAACAAAGTTAACATTGCAACTAATTACAGGTTGACTGGGTTGGCTTGACCAGCAGTGCCTCCTTGTAAAAGAGTTGTTCTTGGACCACAGAATTGCCTGTTGCCTGACTTTTTTTTTTTTTTTTTTTTAATGTTTGTCTCTTTGTGTACATGTAGCAGGGGCCTTAAAAACTATCTCCGTGTTTGCATAATGTCAGTCCTTGTGCTACAACTCAGTCCAGTACAACTCAAACTCTTAAAAACTAGAATGCTACTGTTTTTTAGACCACACTCTCCGATGGTCATTTGTGTCTTTTAAAACAGTATTCAGATTTTATGTAGCCTCCTTTGGGAGTCCATCTTCTCAAAAACTAAGCTTCTGCCTTCTTACGCATTTCTCTGTAGACTCCCAAATAGTAAATAACCTTAGTGGCTGAGTGATTCTCTGGTTGTGCTGAACCCAGTCTGCCTGTGGTCTAACTGGCTTTAATTGTCTTACAGATTTCGTAAAAGAAATGGATTATCTCAACCTGCAGTTTTAGGTGGAAAAAGATTGATTTTATGGCTGAATGCCACTAGGGAAGGCTCTCTTTCCTAGGGGGGAAGAAAAAAATCAATCTTAATTTATGGTCTTTCCAGTTATCTTATTTTGGCATAATCTTCTTCGGATCCTGTGGGCCATATTAAAAATAATACTAATGCTTGACTTACTTCACACTATTGCTTTCCCAATAGTGAATCTTTCTGACATGTTTTAACCTTATAATGTCTTGTCTACTTACAGACTCTGTGATATCTGTTTTGCATTATTTTTTGATTCTTGGCTGTTCGTTGTATATTTAGATATCCTGGATAAGAAATTCCTGGATAACAGAATTAATATTCTTCATGATTTTAATTGACTTTATTTGGTCGTTTGCTACAGATTTATTACATCAAAAGTCCTAATTCTAAGGGTATAGTAGGCTGAATAATGGCCCCCAAAGATAGAAAACCCTAATCCTAGGAACCTGTAAATGATACCTTACATGGAAAAAGGGTCTTTGCAAATGTGATTAATAAGATTTTGAGATGGGCTGATTACCCTGGATTATCTGGACCCTAAATGTAATCGCAAATGTCCTTATAAAAGAGAGGCAGGAGATTTGACACAGACACAAGAGGAGAAGACGATGTGATTATAGAGGCCAAGACTGGATAATGTGGCCACAAACCAAGGAATGCTGACAGCCACCAGAAGCTGGAAGAGGCAAGAAACAAATTTTCCTGCAGAGCTTCCCAGGGCAGTATGGCTCCTGCTCATTCCTTGGTTTTTGCCCAATGATACTGATTTTAGATTTCTGGTCTCTACAACTAAGAGAGAATACATTCCTGTGTTTTTAAATCAGCAAGTTTGTGGTAGTTTGTCACAGCAGCCATAGGAAACTACTACATTGGGTAAATGAACTATTCTTAAATTTGATTTGGAAAGTAATTGGTCATCTGCAATATATTCTTAAAATGCACCGAGTTCCGTGTTAGCCCAAATGGAAAGTAGAGAAGAAATAATGGATGTGGTTTTTTCCCTCGAGGTCTTTATGGCCTAACTGGGGAGACAAGGATGGCAGTCATGAGACAAGCGCAGGTGATACAGGGTGTTATACGATTAAAAGGTGCATACTTTTACAGGCTCAAAGAATTGATGAGGCTGAGAGAAAAGGTTGATGAACTAATGAATAATACACAGGGAAGGTTTGTTGGAAGAGGAGGGATGGGGAGAATTTTCAGACAGAGCGCAGAAGAGGAGGTGTTCCTGAAGAAGAGCGTATGAGCGATGGCAGTAGAACCAAACCTGGTACGCATCATGAGGGTGATTAAATCATTCTCTATAGATCCTACCACCTAGTTTAGTGCCTGGCACATAATACGTTCTTTATAAGTGATTTGATAAATAAACAGATAGTATCTTTGTAGGATATTACCATTTTAGGACATCTTGCCTGTAGGAACAAAGGACATACGTTGGGAATAATGGGGAATCAGTTTGGGTATGTAGGGTGGGACCCTTGACAGCCAGGGAGAAGAAAGTCAATATTTTAGAGCACTGACCTAGTAGAGAAGAATTATTCCTTTAGTTTAGGGGGTTTGGAAAGTCATTTAAGAACCATGTCTTCCTGATCCCTTCCTCCCTCCTTCCCTCCCTTTTACCTTCCTTTCCGTAAAATCTCTAGTCTTTCTGTAACACTGGGTTGGAAAATACATAAAACTAAGTTGATAATCTATTCATACAATTTGAATTTGTCTTAGTTTCATCTAGGCAGTGAAAATACTGGTGGACTTTTTAGAGTCTAGTACCAGACACCAACCTGAGTCACATTCCACGTGTCATGGCTTCTGAAATCTGGAGGCTCTCTGTGGCTCTCTTCTGCCACCTCCCTCCCTCTTCATTGAGCCAGGCTGGACAACAGGAATAAAACCTTTACCAGGACAATGGGACACATTCTGGATTTTTGTTTTGTTGATGCCCTGAAGACATTAACCAGTTTCTAAATGATGAGAAACTTAGGAATTTTGAATGCCAAATCCAAGTTCCATGTTACAGAAGGGGGTTTCCGTTGTTTGAAACGAGGGGTGCTGGCTGCTCAGTGACATGTCTTTTATCCATGATGACAGTCTCCATTGGCACATCCCATGCACAGTAGCTTTTGTTTCGGTAATGAAATTATCCTGGCTGCTAGTGGGGCCTGTCTCACCTGTAGGGCTGGCAACTTCCTATAGGAGCTGCCTCTTTACAAGATGAGGTAATGATAGCGTGTGTTGTGTGATTGTCATCACTCCTTGCTGGTCAGTTAATTCCAAATTGTACTTAACAAAGATCTTTTGTTCCCTGATGATTATTTATCCAAAAAGTACACTAAAAACCAACAAAATAAAATAAACCATTCTTATTTTAATTGTATCCCTTTTCATGCAACTTCAGATCTCTTCCTGTTGATCATTAGACTATCTTCCTGTCAGCCAACAAAAATGTTCAGTTCTTTATAATCTGAAAACAAACAAAAAGCCCTTCCCTCCATTCTGCTATTCTGTCAAATCACTGTTCTACCTTTGTCATTCTTTCGTTGCCAGACTTAGTGAAGACAGCGGATTCAGGCGGCCTTGGACAGGCAGGCAGTGAGCTGCGTGATGCCTGCAAGACTGTCTGGTTGGCCCATCCTATGTTTTTTCCAACGTTTACAAATTAGGAGATTTGTGTAAAAATCTAGATTTCTCTTTCTCTTGACACATGGGGGGACTGGCAATGCTGGGCCTGCATTCTCACGTGAAACAGTCTCTTGGAGCTGATTTCTGCTTTTGCCTAGATGGGGCATGAATTCTTCAGTTCGCCGCAGATCCCACCATTCCCTGTGGTCCCCAACACTGAGACACAGTGTCAGTTACCATTTATCATTGCCTGGCACTCTTGTTTTTCTTAGATATTTCTCTGTATTGATGCTTCTGTCAAATGTGGAAAGTGAATGGTACACCCGGAGGGTGGCATGATCTTCTCGTACTCTGCCAGTTTTATCCTTATGTGTTCCCTGTCTGGCGCCTTTGGCATCTGGGTTTGTAACCCCTGACCTGTATTACGCTTTGTCAGCCTCTACCCCTCTTCTCCTTCTTGCTAGTGGGCTTTTTCCTTTTCATCCACCATCACCTGTCTTAATGGTCTCTTCTCATTTAATAGGTTAGATAACCTTATGTCAGTTCTCTTTCTCAAAGCCTTCTCTGCCTGCCTTTTCCCCTCACTTTCCCTCCATCTCGAAATGCATTTCTTCTTGACTTCATTTACACCGCCTGGCATTTTCTGATTTCCCTTCTTCTTCTCGTCACATCTTCCTACACTGTGTTTCTTGGTGTTATGGGGAAGGCCCTTTTATCTTTGTGTACTTGGCCTTGGCAGTTTCCTTCCTGCCATGGTTTTGACAGATGTCTTCTAATTTCGTCCCTTCCCCCCTGACCTCTCTCCTGAGTCCTCATCCTGCAGAACAGCTCCACTGGGGGGCCTGCCAGCTTCTGTATCTCTTCTCCGAAATACTTACTGCATTTATTTCTCCGCTGCTGTCTCACATGACCGTCCTTCCAGTTGCTCAGGAGCATGACATTATTCTATGTCTCATCAGTCTCCATGCTTGTTCTTTCTTTTCTCTCCCACTGTCCTATTCAGGACTCTGTTACCTTTTTTTGTTTGTTTTAATCTATTGATTTCATTCTTTCAAAATCTCTCCTCCAATCTATTATTAATATATATATGCTGCTGCTTGATTAATCTATCCTAAAAATTCCCTTATTAATTCATTTATTAATTCATTCGATAAGCACTTAATGCCTGTAAAATTTATTATTTTTCCCTTCTCTTAAAAAGTCATCAGTTCTGCATTGCTAACAGAGTCAAGGTCACAGTCCTGGCTTTGAAGGCCTCTGCTATGAACCCCAGCCTATCTTTCTGGTCTCATCTCCTACCGCCCCCAGGTATGAATCTTTGCTCCTTGAATAAGTGTCTGGGAGGGCTTAGGTGTAAATCCCTGGAGTCTGCCCTGACTGGGTCTTGGTTCTGTCAAGCACTGGCTGTGTGACCTTGGCCAAGTCATTTAACTTCTAAGGCTCAGTTTCTTTATCTGCTTAGCCCCTAGGGTTCTTTGGAGATTAAAACAATAATGCACCATGTAATATAATGCCTTGTGCATAGTAAGAGCCCGATAAATGTTAGATGTTATTATCCAGCCAAGCTACAGTTTGCCCTACATTGTCATGTTGTTTCTTCATCCTGGAATGCATGCCTCTGTCCCCCTTTCTTCAAGTGTCTGAAGCTTAGGCATCATTTAAGGCCTGGGTCAGATTCTATGGCCTCTGTGAAGCCTTCTCTGACCTTACCAGGTAGAAATACTCTCTCTTTTTGCATCCTTAGTACAGACATTACCACTTTATAATTTGCAAGGTGATATTTACATACAGGTCTCCTCTAGCCTCTGGCACGGTAAGCTCTGATCCCTGGGATCTTAATCATGTGTTCACCACTCGTGGTACCGGGTTGCCTTGTACAAAGTAGACGTTTGAGAACTATGTGTTAAATGAACAAACATTCATCTGAGTGGGTATTTCCTCACAGTTCTTTATTTTTATCCATTTAAGAAAACATGAAGAACTATTAATCATTTGATTTGAGAAGCGTAGCATATTTTCCAGTATTTTTCCCTCTTTACTCTTACTCTATCCCAACACAGATGTCTTTTGAGGAAGTGATGTATCTATTGATTTATTCAGATTTTATATCCCACCTTCTTTCAAAAGGATTTGAAAGAGCCTACCAAATTAAACCTAATGTGAAATAGGACAATCATGACTAAAAAGAGAACAGAGACCATCTCAAAGAAACAGGGAGCAGATGTTACCAGGCACCTGGGATGAGCTAATTACTATACTCGGTAACTGAATTTGGCTCTGCCTTTCTTGGCAGTGAGAGCTAAAAGGAAACACATTGGGTTATTCATTCAGCAAACATTTGTTGACTCTCTTTGATAAATGGGGCACTGTGCTAATACTGGGGACTCTAAAGTGAATAAGCCTGGGTCCCTGGCGTTAGCACGCCCCTTAGCCATGAGTTAAGTGGCTGGAGGTAGGTCCAAGGGCAATAGGAACACAGGGCAAGGGCGCCAACTATGCCTGTAGGGACGAGAGTCAGGGAACGCTCCCAGGAGAGCAGATGCTCCACCAGAGGGTTCAGTGGGAGAAGTGCCTTCTTGGTGTAAGGAACAGACTAGACAGAGACTAGGCAGCCTTAAAGGACATGTTTGCTGAATGAACCAGAGACGAGAGAGTGACAGAAAGTAAGGAGGGAGAGGTTGGTAGGAGCCAGAATATGCTGGACTTCATGCACCGTGTGAAAGAATTTGGGTGTTCTTCTCTCAGCCAGCGTTTCCCAGCACGGCTGCATACAGGCATCACCAGGGAGCTTACTGAATCTGAATCTCTGGAGGTGAAGCCTGGGAGTCTCTATTTTTGTAGCAAATCTTAGTTGATTTTCATGCAGCCAGCCTTGGCACCAGTTACTGGATTGGGTTTGTAAATCATCATTGGCATGGGTGAGAGAGAAACCCCTGAAAGAGTTCAGGCAGGGGAGTATCTGACAGATGTGGATTTTAAAAATTACCAGTGGTTTGAAAAAGGAATGATGAGCAGGGGTGGACATGAGATTGGAGGAAGGGACTGGATATGGGTTTGTTTTGCTCACTGTTGTGAGCACTGAGCAGCATTCCTGGCACAGAGAAGTGCTCCAAAATGGCTGTTGAATGCAAAAGCTGATTTTACTCATAGTGGTTCTGTGATTTCTGGGATATAATGTGTCTGACTCTGGACATTTGAGCAGGAGTGAGATGTAGTAGAAAGATCTATGCAGTCAAATAATCCTAGGTGTAGATTTCAGCTTCATCCTTGGATGAGTTGTTTTAAACCTCTCAGAGCCTCAGTTTTCTTACTTAAGAGGTGGGAAAAATAACCCTTAGGCCATAGGACTTCTCTGAGGATTAAATGAGATAGCATAAAGCATGGGGTGGCGGTTCTCTTTCTTCTTTCTATTTATATTCATTAAAAGTAGCCAGGGATGCTTTTGCTATCTCATTAAGTTCTGATTATCTGTTGCTGTATAACAAATTATACTAAGTTTAGAAGTATAAAAACAATAGATATTTTATTATGTTCATACAGTCTGTGGGTCAGGAATTCCAACAGCACAGAGTGGTGATGATTTTATCGCTGGGGACTTAGCTGAGAAGACTAGAATGACTGGGACTATTCTGGAGTGCCCTGGCAGAGATGACCTGAGGGCTGAGTTCAGGTAGGACTGTCAGCTGGAGCACCCACTTGCGGCCTCTAACATGTGGCTTGGGCTTCCTCATAGCATGGAGGTTTCAGGATACTTTGACTTCTTACATGGTGGGACAGGGATGTAAGAGTTAGTATACCTAGGAATGAAGTGGAAGTTGCATGGTCTTTTATAATCTAGCCTCCGAAGTCATATGGTATCACTTCTGCCATACTCCATTAGGTTAAGCAGTCACAAGCCTGCCCATAATCAAGGTGGCAATACAGAGACCAAAACTTCTATCAAAATAAATATCAAAGAATCTGAAGCCATATTTTAAAAGCACTGCCTATTTACCCTATTTCTCTGAGCTATTTTTTTTAACACTTGATTGACTCTTTTGTAGTGTTTAAGTAATTGTCCTTGTCCTTGTTTGCAGAAATCAAGCTAGAAAGGTATGATTCTTTCTTTTTTTTTTTTAAAGTTTTTAATCAACAAATAAAAATTGTATACATTGTGCATAACATGTTTTGAAATATCTATATATTGTGGATTGGCTAAGTTGAGCTAACATATTATTACATCACATATTTTTTGTGATGAGAACATTTAAAATCTCTCTTAGCAATTTTTAAGAATATAATACATTGTTATTAACTATAGTCATCATGTTGTAGAATAAATCTTTTGAACTTCTTCCTTCTAACTGAAATTTTCTATTTTTTTTACCAATATTTCCCCAACTCCCTTCTCTCCTCAATCCCTGTAACCACCATTCTCTCTGCTTCTATGAGTTCAACTTTTTTAGATTCCACATGAGTGAGATCATATGACATTTGTCTTTCTGTGTCTGGTTTATTTCACTTAACATCATGTCCTTCAGATTCATGCATGTTGTGGCAAATTACAATATTTCTTTCTTTTTTAAAGCTAAATATCATTCCATTGTGTATATGTAGTGCCTTTTCTTTATCCATCAACTGATGGACACTTAGCTTGATTCCATATTTTGGCTACTGTGAATAATGCTCCAATGAACACAGGAGTGAAGATGTCTCTTTGATATATTGATTTCATTTCCTTTGGATATATACCCAGAGGTGGGATTGCTAGATCACATAAGCAGTTTTATTTTTAATTTTTTGAGAAACTTCCATACTGTTTTCCATAGTGACTGCACTAATTTACATTCCCAAGAGTGGACAAGGATTCCTTTTTCTCTGCATCCTCGCCAACACTTGTTATCTTTCGGTATGATTGTTTCTTGACTGTGTTCTCTGTTGTTACAATTCCATCTACCCCAAACAGTTGGCCTTGCTCACCCTTCTTTCTTTAATTTTCTCTAGTATGTCTAAAGCAAACCCAATCTTTATGTTGCATTAGGCACTGTTTATAAATCTTCACTCCTTATGGGATTCTTTATGAAGAAAATGTAAAACATATTTTAAAAGGAACTTAAACTCAGCAAAAGGAAAGGAAGCAAATAAATGGAAACTTTTCTGGAATTTACCAGGGGCCATAGAAGGAAGACTTCTTATTTATTTGGCCTCAGTTTCTGTAAGTGCTAATGAGAATTAGAGGATTTGAGATAAAATGGGGGGATCATTGTGTCTGCCTAGAGCTCATCACAGAAAAGTGATGCATAGTTAATGACCTTTTGTGACAACCGTATTCTTACAATCTAGTGGGGCCATATGTGCCCTGCAGTGACAGATGGTCCCAATCTGCTGTTGCCAGATAATGGCTCGTTTAGAGGCTCGGGGTGACTGTGTGACAAGTCCCGGCTGGACCAGCTGTTTCCCTTGCAACTAACGCCTGGTTTGGCTGAATGAATGCAGGCAACAGACTTTAGAAGACGTGCTTCCACTACATGGAAGTATCCACAATTTCTCTGGCCGGAGAATTGATTAATATATTTCTTCAAAAAACTTTACACCATTTCCCCTGCTAGGAGCACTTGTGTAGGTATCAGGGGACCTGGGTTTTAATCTCACATTGTTGCAAAGAAGCTGTGCAACTGTAAATGCATCACATAAGTTCTCTGAGCTCCTATTTCCTAAAGTGTGTCTGAGTTAGATAATCCCTGAAGTCTTCTAATCTTTTGCTTCTTTGAATCTTTGAATTAAAGTTGTGGACCAAAAAAGGGTAGTGTAATAATGATTAGTATTCATGAACTTACCTAGTATTAGGTTCTGTGCTTAGCTCATACTAATATTCTTATTTAACGATCACGGTGGCCCATATATGCCATTATCATTACTATTTACCATTTTAAAGATGGAGAAATTAAGTCACAGACAATCGCATAACTTTCCTGAAGTCAAAGAGCTGAGAAAAGACAAGCTGGGATTTGAACTGGCCCCTGCTCTCTCTCTTCATGCTATTCCGTAAACCGGTGTGAGCTGGAAAAGTAGGCAAGGCAATAACGAATCAGGATGCAAACAGATTAATGATGTTATGACATCGCTGTTTCCTCTGCCTGCATGTTATTGTTGGTATTTCCATGTTTGTACTACGTTGGGGCACATGCTCTATTCTGCTTCAACACGCAACCATACCAACCTGGGACTTGGCCCCGCCAAGGTACCAAGGAAGCGCTGGGAGCTAGCCTGCTGGTGCTCTCGTGTGGTTTGTTTGGAAGAGTCCCCCTGGTGTGGAACAGTAGGGGACACTTTGGTATGGGGTGGGCTGGGTATGGGAGGATGCCCTTTCCTAGGAAAAAAGCAAAGGATTCACTGTATGCTGTTAATATATCTCTGTGGCTTAAGTCACACGTACATCTTAAGTCCACTTTATTTAGTTCCCATTTCTGAAACCTCTCATTATATTGGTCTTGTGTTTCCTGGTCATATGAATTTTGAGACAGTGATCCCTTTCTGTGAAGAATGACCTCATTCTCCTCATGGAAAAATTACTTTGGCCTTTGAGCAAATAAGAATTAAATTGAAACCCAAGCCGTTGCTTCTCCACCCAGCAACACTTTGGGGTTTTGCTATGGATATTATGTTTTTTCTCTAGGCTCAGGATTATTTTAAGAATATAATATAAATATTGTTTAAATAAACTCCTCCCTGCAAGTATGGGGTGAAAACTTGACATGCTGTGAAAAAAGAATAGATCTATAATTGACTTTGAGGTTGGTAGATTGGCTCTTTACTGCCAGCTAAATTTTCAACTGGGATTTGAGTCTCAAGAGGGTGTTTTGTTTTGTTTTGTTTGAGACATGGTCTCCCTCTAGCTAGAGTGCAGTGGCATCATCATAGCTCATAGCAACCTCAAACTCTTGGGCTCAAGAGATCCTCCTGCTTCCGCCTCCCAAGTAGTTGGAATTACAGGCACATACCACGATGCCCAGCTAATTTTTTCTATTTTTAGTAGAGATGGGGTCTTGTTCTTTCTCAGGCTGGTTTCGAACTCCTGAGCTCAAGCAATCCTCCTGCCTCAGCTTCCCAGAGTCCTAGGATTACGGGCCTGAGCCACCGCACCCAGCCAAGAGGTTTTTTTTTTTTAAAGAAAGGTTGTGGGTATTTCCAAATACTGCCATTGTTGGGCCCACGAAAGAAGAGGGTATTATGGTTCCTATATGATGTTGCCAGGTTTTTTGTATATTTGTTTATAATTTTACTTTGATCACTTGTTCTCCCATTCGACATTATTGAGTTATCCCTTCCAGTGCCTGGCCTGGGGAGGATATAAGACTCCTTACAGGCCTGCAGGGAGGAATAATGGGATTTAATTGGTAGGCATGATCTTTAGCACTGTGGTCACTGTTACATAAAGCCTGCTTGCTACATAAAGCGCCGGGGCATACAGGTGATACCAGAGACTCTTTGAATTAGAAAACAGGAAATTGAGTCTAAGAGGTGAGGCTGATACCTCCATTTAATGAGGTTCAAGTGGAGCTAGGCTAGAAGGATATACACTAAGATGACATTTTAAATCTATAAAATGATTTTCTGTGGACATCAGCTAGCACAGGCAGCTGTGTAAATTAGTGAAGTATATCATTGCCCATGTCTCACATCTACAGTTCATAGCGTTCTTGTGATTACAGTATAGATCAGTTACATGGACAGATCTGGCCAGGCCAAGAAAACTGCTGGGCTACGTGCACTGTCTGTGGAATATCCAGTTTAGGTTGGTTCTCTCTGCCCTTCCACTATGATGTCAGGGTTTCTCAACCTCAACATGCTTGACATTTTGGGTCAGGAAAGTATTTGTTTTTGGGGAATTGCCCTGTGCATTGTAGAATTTAGCAGCATCCTTGGCCTCTACATTGAAGATGACAGTAGTACTCCCCATTATGATGACCAAAAATATCTGTAGACAGTGCTCAGGGGTCTCCCCTGGGGTGGCAAAATTGCCCTTCTCTCCAATTGAGAACGACTGCATCAGATTCACGCTGACCCATAGGATTAAAAGTGTATATGAGTTTGTGTATGTGTATGTTCACACACACACACGTAAGTATATTGCTATGGTCTGAATGTTTGTGTCGTCCCCAATTGCATTAGTGGGGAAGTGAGGACAGCAAAAAGAGCCCCCAAGTGAGTGATGCTTTGGGGATAAGTGAAGGAGGAGATATTTGTAGCTCGTGGCATGTCATCAAACTCATAGAACCATAAGATGGGAAAAGACTTCAGAGGCCCAGGCACCTATGTCCCCATACTCTACTGCAGGAGATCATAGCAGGGTCCCGAGGACTATGTGTTGTTAAACCAGGGGCTGGTTATCTGCCCTCCTCTTCTTCAGTAGCATTTGATGCAGTTGACCATCCCCTCCTTGAAACTGCCTTGTCTAGGCTTCCTTATCATCATACTCTACCACAGTGGCCCTTCTATTAATATTTGTTTCTTTTGCTGGTTCCTCTCTGTAAGCCTATAAATAGTGGAGTTTTCCTGACTTCTGCTTCTTTTCTTTATTCTCTCTCTAGCTGGTGTCACCAGGCCCCAATAACTCTCAAATGTGTACTTCCAGCCCAGAACTCTTCCTTAAGCCTGACTCACATATTCAATTTTCTTGTTAACATCTCCCCTTGGATGTCTAATAGGCAGCTCAAAGTTAATACGGCCCCCAGCAGGGTGATCCCACCCCTCTCCCTGGTTCAAGTCTTTCAAGTCTCCCCCATGGTGGTCAATGGCCCCACTGATTACTCAGGCCCCACATCTTGGATTTATCCTTGATTTCCCTCTTTTCCCCATACTCACACCAAATCTGTCAGAATCTCTCATTAGTACTACCTCTTAAATATCACCTGATCCTGTCACTTTTCATCATCTTTGCTGTTATAAGCTCTGGTCCAAGCCACCAGCACCTCCCAGTTGATCTTGTCCCTACTCCCCTGCCCACCTGCCATCAGTGCTTGTCACAGCATCAGGATGGTCATGTGTACAATGATTGTACTGAGCCATTTCCTGGTTCAGTTCTCTAACGGCCCCCCTTAGACCAAGACTAAAATCCAAACCCCTTCACAATGTCCACAAAACTTACAATATCTAGTTCCTGACTCCCTCTCTGGCCTTATTTCCCTGCACTTCCCTTCCCCCTGTTCCTGACTCTCCAGCCAACCCTGGCCTTCTCACCACCCCTTGAAGAGACATCAAGCTCATGTCCATCTCAGGGCCTCTGAGCTATTTCCTTCTGCCTGCACTGCTCTTCCCCAGGTCTTCATGTGCTGCTACCTTCTCATCATTCGGGTCTTAATGAAGGCCTCTGCTCTATCATAACATCCTATTCCTCTTTCTCATAGTGCTTATTAGTGTCATAACATATCTTGTTTGCTTACGTACTTATTGTCCATCTCTCCCTCATGAGAAAGGAAGCTCCTCGAGCGGCTCTATTTTCCCAGTGCCTGGCAAACAGTAGGTGTTTAATAAATACACGTGTATCACCCAGCTGACATTTCCACAACGCAGTGAGACTCAGCCACGTTCTTATCACAAGCTCAGATGGCTAAAGGGAAGTAGCTAAAAGGAAGTTGGCTGGTTCAGAAAAGGTTTATTCACATATCTCATGGGTATAGGCAGGGAAACAATTGGTCCGAACTCTCAGTTGCCCTTTAAGGAATTTGCCTTTGACCTTTGAGGGCAGAAGCCATCCCCAAACTGGGCTGGCACATTGAATGGGGTCTTTAAGCATCCGTATATCATGGTCTAAGATTTCTCTTTTAGTTAATTCCCATTAGTGTAAATATAAGACTAAATAAATTCTCATTGACCCAGATTTCCAAAACAATCCCTCTTTTTCTCCATTTTTAAAATAGAAAATAGAAAAAGCCAAAAATGGTTCTATTTCCTACTCATTGTATTTCCATAGAGGGACAGGAAATTCACTCCCTGCCCTAAGAAGGCAGACTGGGGGAGGAACAGTTCCAGGTTCTCTTGGCTTCTTCACTCTGACTCATCAGAGCAGACTTTGCTAACTAACGGGTTGGATCGGTGGGCATACTCAGCTGAGCTCCCGTGTGTCTGTCTCACTCCTATCTGTCTGCTTGCTAAAGGTGTGTTCTTACCTGCTCTCTGCCATGAGGCAAGTTGCCCGCCTTGGGCAATGCCTGTGGGTTCACAGGGTTGCCAGTGATTGAGGGGGTGGGAAGGCTGCATAGGGGGTGGCATATAAGGGAGTTCACTGAGGCTGTAGAGGCAAGATACCCTGCGGTCTCACTCTTACCAGTAATAAATGTGTCGCGATCTCCACCGGGCTCAGGTTTGTGTCTACCTCTTTGTTGATTCTGAGCTTGGTCAGAGCAGAATGCTGTTATTTATGCCCCTCCCCACTTAAACTCCAAGTAAAAGGACGGTTCAGTGTCATAAACTCCAACGTGAAAGATGCCAATAGATTTTAATATAACAAATTTTCAAAGTTTTCCTCAATCCTCTTAGAACTTTTAACCATAAATTCAAACTTCCAGATAATTTTGTACAATGACAACTGATACTTCATGAAGGCAGCAGAGCGTTGGTAAAAACATCATGAGTTTTGAAATCAATAAGACATGACACCAGTTCGCAGCTTGACCCCTTACCAACAGCTTTGGGGAAGTGAGATCTCTTACACATAGCGCTTGCACAGTGCCTGGCGCACAGTGGGTGCTCGGTAGAAGCTAGTTCCTGTCTACCTTCCCCGTGCCATGTAACTCTGAGTTAGCCAGTGTTTTCAGTCCCTCATAATGTCCACCTACTTTAGTCAGTAACATTTGTGTTATTCTCTACATTTGAATGCATTCACACATACGGTCTGATTTTTCTAGATCACTAAGAGGACGTGAGAGGTATTGCATGGGTGGGAGTGATCCTGTCTCACAGATGAGCAAAGGCTGCTCAGACGGTTGATTGATAGGCCCACACTCAGCACCGTCAGGTCTCAGATCAAATTAGACTCTAAATGCAGCACTCTTTTCACCACGCCTGGCAGCCCTGTGCCATTGTGTTTGAGAAGCATGTTGGCATTTGCTGGCTATTTAGACAGATAGGGGAACTGGGAGATGGCAGTATACACATATAAAATCCAGATAAGTGTTGGAAGAACTTGGATAAGTTTCCTTACATTATTTAAATATTCCTTCCCCACTAGGTCCTTTCCTTGTGATATTTTCTCCTTCTAAAAGTTTACTTTCCCCCTTCATTTATTTCTTCATTTATTCACTCATTCATTCATAAACATTTCTTGAATTTCTGCCATGTATATCAAGCAGCGTAACAGGTGCTGAGGGTACCAAAAAAACCCAAGACATGGTCTCTGCCGTCTCAGTGTTGCTTGGGAGAAACATGTGTGGACAAATAATTGTATTACAATGTGATCGTTTCTACAGGGGAGGAATGTACTAGGTACAGTGCAGCTCAGAGGAAGTGATTGAGGAAGCCTGGAGCAGGTGAGGTCACAGGCAGAAGGGTTCTCAGGGAAGGTGTTCGAATCTGGCACTGACAAGGGAGGAGGAGCTGGCTACTGCCTCTGAGCCCCTGTCTTATCTGTGAAGGTGATAAAATCAGTAACTACCTCCTATGGTTGTTAATGCACATAAAGTGCTTAGATGTGTGCCTGGCAAGTAGTAAGCCCTCAGTAAATGGTGGCTGCTGTTACTATCATTTCATTCAGGAAAAAGCCGTTTCATTTTATAAATTGGACTTCACATAGGACAGTAGGATAAAACAAAATACCTTTAAATTCTTTACATGTTGGTTCCAGAAATTAGCTTAAAAGGGCACATGCATTTGAGCCTAAATCCTGCATAACACTAGGGAGAATAATCTTTAAATTTTATTTAAAAAAGTTTAGAAGAAACATGTTACTGACCTCTTTCTCCTCTTTCTTCTATTGCTTATGGCAGGTAATATTAAAATGGAGGTTTTCTAATTTCCTGTCCAGAAACTCGGCTGTTCTGCCCAGAGTGCTTTCGTATGCCTGAGGCAATTAATTTTAATGTGATTTTTTTTCCCTAACTTTTGCAATCTGGTTGACCCTTGCTTAGTTCTGCTCCTTCCTCATGGACATTTACATGTTTAATTGCAATGTGAAAAGACTTTGGAGACACAAGGATTCCTCACTCAGGAGGGTCATTGTATAAAAGTGCTTAATCTTCAAAAGCAAGCTTGGTCCACAGGCCAAATGGCATCGCAGGGCAGTCCACCTCCGAAAGTCCTGAAGCTACCCTAGGTGTTTGTGAAAGGAAATTGTCTGTTACTCATATTTATATATTTATCATTCTATTTCTTTCTACTTTTCTCACATTGCCTCAGTAAAGCAGAGGTATAGGCATTGGAGGTGCGCATACATGCTGTAGAAGACATTGTGTGGAATCTTGCTGATTTCATGATGCTTAGTAGCCAGGGAGGGATGAAATGACAAACTCAGTAAGACTCCTGAGAAAAATGAAGACTAGGGTTGCTTTGTTATGTCTTTTCTGGGAATAGGGATTCAGATAACTCAGTGGCCTAAAATGAACTTAGTGTTTTATCTTACTTCCTCTTTGATAACAGGTCACATCTCCAAAGCCCAGTAAAAAGAACATAGCTCAAGTGGAATTTAGAAAATCCAGACTGAATTGTTGTGCCAGTTCTATCACGTTTCTCCCCTGGAGAGAAAATGCCGGGCTGCCAATAGCATTAGTGTTAACTCTAGTGGGGCTAAAATCTAGAACACTTGAGAGAAAAACTCAAAGCTCTATGACTTCATTGCACATTACCCGGGGGTCTGTTTAACCTTCTGTCAAGCTCCAAATTTGAATGTATCACTCAAATTTCTAGGTTTATCTGATGACTCTTTTGACTTGAAACATAAAAAAACTTGATGTGCGCACATGAATGTGGTTATAAAATGTAAGCGTGTCCTGTAAAAGCAGTTACATTTTTAA
Source organism: Propithecus coquereli (assembly GCF_000956105.1). Taxonomy (NCBI): domain Eukaryota; kingdom Metazoa; phylum Chordata; class Mammalia; order Primates; family Indriidae; genus Propithecus; species Propithecus coquereli. The sequence goes on from NW_012148419.1 coordinate 2,367,147, forward strand.
ATCACCACCTATTCTATTGGTGATAATCTGATATTTTTAATTTTAATATATTTTATTTTTACTTACATAATTTTCAATATTGTTAGTAAAACTAAAATTGTATCAGGGGCAATAAAGGTTGATTTGCAAAAGAATTAGGTATTCTGGCAGTTACTGTGCAATATGTTAGCTACTAGAATTAGTATTATAGAAAAATACCTATCTTATATTTTATTGTAAGCCATATTACGTTGTTTATACTGTCCATCAGTGAATTTGTAAAACATGACGCCATTAGGTATGAGGTTTAACAAAATTTTATTATGATTATTATTACTGACAATGACATTTAAAAAATATATTCGATTTCCAAAGAATAACCATTATCTTTGCTTTTTCAAAGATATTTTACAGTGTGCTTCAAAGATGCTGAAACTAAGCTATACAAATGTCTAAAGGCAACAGAAATAGATTGGGATCAACATAAATGTTTTACAAATTGGTAAAGAGATATGTCTTCTATTGTATTAAAACCACATGAACTTGAAATACATTTGTTTTAGAATTTAGCTCTTTTTTTTATACATTGAAAAATTAGCTTATAAGTTCATTGCCTGATGGCAGCAGAAAGACTACTTCATTTTAAACCCCACGACTCCCCACCACACATTTTAGAAGCAAGAAGATGTGGGCAAAAAGATTCTCTTCTATGTAAGGAAGGTACATTTGGGGAGGCAAAATATGCTTTGTTATTAAAAACTCAAACTTCAGCTCTGGAATTAGGCTTTGGCTCAAGTTCAGCCCTACCTCTTACTGTGTGAAATTGGACAAGTCATTTGGTCTCTATAAGTTTCAGTTCCTTTTTCTATAAAAATGGAAGTAATAAAGCCTTTTCATATAGTTGTTAGAAGAATAACTAAGATATTTAACAGACTGCTTAATAATAATGAGCATGTAATGAATGATAGTTCTTATATGATTTGGGATGGGAGGTTTAAATGTGCTAAGCTCTTGTTGATATTATTCTGGAGGTTTAAGTGTACTAATAAACAACAAAATCTCAAACAATTCAAAGATTACTAAATGTTCTGAAGAAAGATTATGTCTTTTTAATAAGAAACACTTTGCTCTGCTTATAATGTCTTTGGAATTCTGTAAAGCCAGGAATATAATCATAAAAATCTACATACAATCCATGTTTGTCATGTTATAATACAGGATAAGCTGTGAGACTTTTCCGTACTGTTATTTGTGAGAACAACTAAAATTAAGGGATGAGGATTTAGAGAAGTTAACTCTATTTCTATGGTTTTTATTTTCCCCCTTAAAGTAGCGTTTGGCGCTCAAAGATTATCCAGAGCCAGGATGAGTTGGGTAGTTGTAAAACTATCCCAACCACAGGAATCATGATACGTCAATTTTATGTGTTTACAGAAAATGTGTGATATCAGTCTAGTTGGCATAAGAGAACAAAAATGGCAGTAGCAATAAACAAAGCATATGGTAGCTAAAACAAAAGATGTACTTTGAAAGAGTAACTGTTTATATTCAGAGGAACTCTCCATTCTGCAGTTTTTATAATTATCTGTATTTATCATCACTCTCTGTGTCCTACCATGTCCTAGTGTCTTCTGAGAAAAGGAGCACCAAATAACTAGAAAGTTTCTTTGGCTTAAGCCCATGTGCACCAGTGGGAACAAACGCTGATATCCTGGTCTTGGTTGTGGGTCAGTGACTGATACCTGAATCCACCTTATATGATGTGACAGGGGGAAGGCCAACTGCAACAGAGGTGGCTTGGTGTCAGGTGCCATGGGACTGATTCAGACTGGATGGCAAACAGCCCATTTAGGTGCTGGGATGGATAAATGAAAGGGGCACCAGAAACAGCGAATTCCTTTTGTTTTTATAATGTCCAAGGTGGCCCTGTGCTATTGTGTCTCCTCTCCACGAGGCCAGCTATACATTCCAATCTCAGAAGCACTTGGAAACAGGTAATAGGACTGTAGGAGATCACATCTGTGGTTACATCCTGGATCACAGATCACATCCTGATGTTGGAACAGCAAGCACTTCGGGGACTGGACGTTGTTCTGTGAACTCTTGTGACCAATGTTCAGAGCAATTTCTGCATCATCTTCTCACCCAAATGTGGGTTGCCTTGAGATTTTGGCCTTGCTGAAATGTGCCCACAAGTAAGTGCCAAATCTGAGGTCATAGCACACAGATCTCATTCCCAGCTACTCCCTCCACGACAGATGTGGCCAGAGGTTGTTTCTTAACTTCTGGTAATGCCAGTCCAATGTACACGATAGAGGAGACATTCTCAGTCTTGGTGTTCTGATGCAATACTGTGTCATTATCATTTATCAACCATGTCACAAGAAATCTGTCACAGCATTTAAATAATGAGGTTCACAAGTGGACTCACTTAAAAAACACATTAAAACATTTTAAATTTATCTCTCACAAGTGTGTTTTTTAAAGCAGCTTTATTGAAGTATAATTGGCATACAATAAGCTACACATATTTGAAATGGACAGTATGGTAAGTTTTAACATATGTTTACATATGTGAGACCATCACCATGATCAAGAAAATAAAAATACTCACCATCCCTAACAGTTTTCTTACACCCCTTCATAATCCCTCCTCCTGGTACATCACTCCTCTCCACTTTCCAGGCAGCCACTTATCTGCCTTTCTGTTATATAGATCACTTTGCATTTTCTAGAACTTCATATAAATAGAATCATACAGTATACATGCTTTTTTTTTTTTTTCTTTGAGACAGAGTCTCACTCTTTTGCCCGGGCTAGAGTGAGTGCCGTGGCGTCAGCCTAGCTCACAGCAACCTCACACTCCTGGGCTCAAGTGATCCTTCTGCCTCAGCCTCCCGAGTAGCTGGGACTACAGGCATGCGCCACCATGCCCGGCTAATTTTTTCTATATATTTTTAGTTGTCCAGATAATTTCTTTCTATTTTTAGTAGAGACGGGGTCTCGGTCTTGCTCAGGCTGGTTTCGAACTCCGGAGCTCAAACAATCCGCCCACCTCCGCCTTCCAGAGTGCTAGGATTACAGGTGTGAGCCACCACGCCCGGCCTATGCATGCTTTTTTGTCTTCTTTCACTCAGCATAACTACTTTGAGGTTTACCTTTGTAGTTAATGTGTTTCAATAGTTCATTTATTGCTGAGGAATATATATGTATACATATATCATCACTTACAGTACTTACCCATTAACTTATTGATAAACATTTGGGTTATTTTTAGGTGTTTGGCTTTTTACAAGTAAAGCTACCATGAACATTTGTGTATGGTTCTTTGTATAGACATATGCTTTCATTTGTCTTGGGTAATTATTAATACTTAGTACAATGGCTGGATCATATGGTAGATATACATTAAACTTTTTAAGAAACTGTCAAAATGTTTTCTAAATTGGTTGTACCATGCTACATTTTCATCAGTGTATGAGAAATCTACTTCACATCCTCACCAACATATGCAATGATCCAGTCTTATTAATTTTAGCCATTTTAATAGGCACATAGTAGTATTTCATTGTGGTTTTAATGTACATTTCCTTAATGACTAATGACACTGAACATCTTTTCATGGTTTCATGGCTTCTCCAACCTCATTCTTAATTCTAGGTCCTTTGCATTGTGATATGATTTTTAGAATCAGTTTGTCAATTTTTACAAAAAAGCCTGCTGAAATATTGATTGGGATTGCACTGAATCTTTGATCAATTTGTGGAAAATTAACATTATAAAAATATGAAAGCTTTTGACCCATGAATGTTATATATATCTCTCCATTAATTTATATCTTCTTTAATGTCTCTTTGCAATATTATGTAGTTTTTGGTGTATAAGTCTTTTACAGCTTTTGTTAGATTACCCCTAAGAATTTTTAATTTTTTAATGCTATTGTAAATGGCATTATTTTTAAACTTCTATTTCTGATTGTTCACTGCTAGTACATAGAAATACAGTTGATTTTTGTGTATTAAACTTGACTCCTTAGCTTTGATAAAATCACTTATTTTTAAAATATTTTTGTAGGTTCCATCAGATTTTCCACATAGCTGATCATATTGCCTGTGATATATTTATATATTAGAAATGATCTCAGATCAATGACCTTACCTTCCCCGTAAGAAGGTAAGGTAGTTTTACTTCTTTCTGGTCTGGATGACTTTTATTTTTCTTTTGCCTCATTGCCCTGGCTAGAACATCCAGTAACGTTGAATAGAAGGAGTGAGAGCAAATATCCTAGTTTTGTTCCTGATCTTGGGAAGAAAACATTGAGTATGTATAGCATCTGTAGGTTTTTCATAGATGCCTTTTGTCAGGTTGAGGAAATTCATTTCTGTTTTTAGTTAGCTGGGAGTTTTTTTTTTTTTTTAATTTAATGTGAAATAGATTTTATGTTTTGTCAAATGCTTTTTCTGTATCCATTGAGATGATCATATGCTTTTTGTTTTTTAGTTTGTTAATGTGGTAAATTACATTGATAATTTATGAATATTAGATCAACCTCACATTCCTTGGATTAACCCTACTTGGTTGTGATGCAGTACCCTTTTTATATATTGCTAGATTTATTGAATAAAATTTTATTGAGAATATTAGCCTCTGTGTTTATGAGAAATATTGGAGTATGGTTTTCATTTCTTGAAGTGTCTTTGGTTTTCACATTACTATGGAACTATTATGGTAACTCTGAGTAATATGGTAATTCTGGCCTCAGAACAAATTGTGAAGCATTCTTTTCTTTTCAATTTTATGGAAGAGTTTGTATAAAACTGGTATTATTTCTTCCTTAAATGTTTGGAAGAATTCACCAGTGAAGCCATGTGGGCTTCACTGAAATTTTCTTTGTGGAAAAGTTTTAAAATACAAATTTAGTTTCTTTAGTAGATATGTGACTGTACAGGTTATCTATTTCTTTAAGTGGGCTTTGGTAGTTTGTGTCTTCAAGGACATTTTACGATTTCATTTAAGTTGTCAAGATTATTGGTATAAAGTTCTTCATAACCTTATCTTAAATCTTTTAAAAATCTATAAAATCTGTAATAATGTCACTTCTCTTATTCCTGAGGTTGGTAATTTATATCTTCTCTCTTTTTCTCTCTGATCAGTCTATGTAGATATTTATTGATTGGTAACTAAAACTTATCAGTTTTATAGTTCTTCTAAAGAGCCAACTTTGATCTATTTTCTTCCTATTTTTGTGTTTTTTATTTCATTGATTTCCTCTCTGATCTTTATTACTTTCTTTCTTCTACTTACTTTGGATATAATTTGTACTTCTTTGTCCAGTTTCTTACGGGGAAGGTAAGATCATTGATTTGAGATCATTTCTAATATATAAAGTGAATGCTGTAAATTTCCCTGTAAGTAATGCTTTAGTGAAATCCCACAAATTTTGATATACTGTTTTCATTTTTATTCAGTTCAAAATACTTTATAATTTCTTTTTTGACTCATGGGCTGTAGAAAAGTAGTAGAAAAGGGGAAAAGGGATTAGGGCTAGAGGATTAGTCTTAGATGAGAGAAAGGCTGCTATCTTTGGGATGGGTAGGAAGGAGAAAAGGAAGGACACTGATGAAGCTATAGATGTATGAGTGGAGGGAGGAGAGAGACTGGAAGTTGACAGAATTCCTTACCTGATGCTTCTGTTTTCTTGGTGAATGCAGAGGTAAAGGCATCTACTGGGAGTAAGGGGATAGGTAACCTGAATGTGGTCAGGAGTCCCGGGGAATGATAGAAGGAACTACAGACACAAAGAAAAGTCATTTATTTATTTATGTATTTTTTTTGAGACAGAGTCTCACTCTGATGCCTGGGCTAGAGGGCCATGGCATCAGCCTAGCTCACAGCAACCTCAAACTCCTGGGCTCAAGCGATCCTTCTGCCTCATCCTTCCGAGTAGCTGGGACTACAGGCATGCGCCACCATGCCTGGCTAATTTTTTCAGTTTTCCAGCCCATTTCTTTCTATTTTTAGTAGAGATGGGGTCTTGCTCTTGCTCAGGCTGCTCCCGAACTCCTGACCTCGAGCGATCCTCCCGCCTTGGCCTCCCAGAGTGCTAGGATTACAGGCATGAGCCACCGCGCCCAGCCAAAGAAAAGTCATTGAGCATCGATTTGTAGAAGCATATTGTATAGTTTTCCTCCTGCTTTGCCTAGCTTCCCAAGTAGGATCAGAGGGAAAAGACAAGTGTAGGAATGATTCAAGTTCAGGATTTTGGTGGGTTCATTTGGAGGAAGCACAGTGGAGCAATAAAATGAAAGTTATTGATGAGAGAATGATTAAAGAGATGGTTTAGGCTACCATGGGCAGGGACAGGAAGGAGCTGATTGGGGAAAATGAGAGCATGGGACAGTGGGTCAAGAGACTAGCATTTTTTGTGATGTTGAAAAACGAGTTTAAAGGAATTAACAGAGAGAACAGGAAGTTTAAGTAGGTTGTGTGGTCAGGCTGTGGGATATTAGAGATTAAGTTTTCATCAGCAAAGTAATTCTGTGGGATGACAAGTTTCAGGGTGTGGTTATACATGTGGTGACAAAATTGGAGTAGAACTGAAGGCTCCAGAAATGAGAAGGCCTAGGAACTGTGGGGTAAGGCATTTTATGGGCATGCACATGGACTCAGAAATCACTCAGGATGATGTTAAGACTAGGGGTGGAGAGGACAATGTGAGTCAGGTGCTGTTTAATGTCTGGGGATGAATGAGAGGGAGTTGGTTGGTGATAGTGAGAGAAAGGCATTTAGGATTGTATAGTAGAAGGCACAAGTTGCAGAGTGCAGGGGTTGTTCATTAAGAAAAGAAGAATTTGGCCGGGCACGGTGGCTCACGCCTGTAATCCTAGCACTCTGGGAGGCCAAGGCGGGCGGATCATTCTGAGCTCAGGAGTTCGAGACCAGCCTGAGCAAGAGCGAGACCCCTGTCTCTACCCAAAAATGGAAAGAAATTAATTGGACAGCTAAAAATATATGCAGAAAAAATTAGCCGGGCATGGTGGCTCGTGCCTGTGGTCCCAGCTACTCGGGAGGCTGAGACAGTAGGATTGCTTGAGCCCAGGAGTTTGAGGTTGCTGTGAGCTAGGCTGACGCCACGGCACTCACTCTAGCCAGGGCAACAGAGTGAGACTCTGTCTCAAAAAAAAAAAAAAAGAAAAGAAGAATTTGAGAATTCACTAGAGAGCTAGGAGAATACTGTCTCACCTCCAACCCCTGTGTCAAGTGAGGCTTGGGAGACTAAAAGCTGCAGCTAGAAAGGGCTGGAGAAGAGAAGAATACCCAGAGAGGGACGCCCAGGTTTGAGTTCAGCAAGTAAGTGAAGGGAAATTTCCTTCTGGAGGTTGAAAATGCACTCAACTTTGATGATCAGGAAATGAGTTTCTAGAGAAGACAGAAGAAAGATTTGGGAGTAAATGGGGGATGCGGGCATTTGCTTCTCCCCTGATCCAAATTAGTTTAATCTTAGGGGTTAAGGACAGGATAGGTGAGTTCAGGGGCTTATCTTTGGAACAGTGATTGAAGGTGACATGAATGTGAGGCATGGTAAAAGGTCATAGACCTCATGTTTTCAAAAGGAATTTTTATGGGAGGTTGCTTTTGTGTTGGATCTAATATTCCAAATAATACTGAAAAGCTGATAACTCTAGAAATCTGTGAACTTGCCTACTTAACACCTAGTTCAGCTCAGGAGAGTGTAACGGCATTCCATTTCAAATATCAATGAGTACTTTTCCTTCCTGATGACTAATTGTCTTCAGAGATTGTCTCATGGGTTGTAGTTCCTAAGCTTCCCACTAAAGTAAGGACAGTCCACCTGCCCTATGACAGGGCCTGTGTAGAAATCATGGATCTAACCGCAGGGCTCCAGCTGAATACCTGTGGCAACAATCCTGTGATTGTGCCTCTTTTCATCCCTTTAACTGTCTCGCTGCCAAACTATCTGCCAAAGTAACCCTTGGATGGAAGTGTATGCAGGGGACTTTTACTTCTTCCTTCCCTGAAATATATCAGAACAATTTTCTTTCTACATTGGTGGGACCTTTATCTTTTAATTGATTTCATTGTTCCCCTAGAAGGGGAAAGATTTCAAATCACACGCTGTGATTCACATCTATGCTGATACATGTGAAAATAACAGGATGCAGCAGACATCCCAGGATTGTTTACCTGGCAGCAGGACCTTGGGCCAGTTGCTTCACCTGTTTGCACTTCAGTGTCCTCTTCAGAGAGACACAGTTAATAATGTGGGACTCACCTTGGAGGGTTGACGTGACCTCTAAAGTTAATGTCTGTGAAGTTCCTAGCCAAGAGCCTGGCATACAGTGAGTATTTAATAAATGGTGGTTGTTACTTTTATTAGAAGATTATGCCAGAATCACACTAGAGTTTAACACAAGTAAACTCATGGAATCTTCATAATTTTGTGAAATGGCTATTAATGATGATACCTGTCAGATGAGTACATTGAGGTTCACTGCGATTCCATAGATTGCACAAGGTCAGATCCTAGTAAATTGCAGAGCTGAGACTTGGCTTCAAGTCTGTTTGATTCTAAACCCCATGTTCTTTCCAATACAGTTAGATCATCCTAGGCAAATTATTTAGAATTTAGAGAAGAAAATTTCAAAATGTTCCATTATTGCCATGCTTATTATAACCCCTACGATAGGGTCATTTTTTTTTTGGTCAGTCTCCAGCCCCTTATGCAGAATGATATGCTCTTTTCATCTTTTTCAGTTTTCAGGGGCACAAAGAGAGACATGCAAATGGAAGGTTATTTTCTAGGCAAGGGGAATCATACTCAGAACAGTTGGTTAGTTATTCACTAAAAAGCTCAGCAACTAGGCTCAAATTAGATAATCAGAGCTAAGCTAAGGGAAGCCGCAGTTGATTTGCAATATCAAGAGGGAAGAGCAGGAGCACTAAAAGTCAGAAATATCATACAATCATACTTTTCCTGATCCAAGCACATCAGGATTCATTTAGTTAGCAGTGAGCAGAGGCTCCCCACTGAGTTCCTTAATTATAACACCAGGATACTCTATAAAAACATGAGAGGAAAGCCATTTCTGGCAATTCATAAATCATGTGATTTCACTTCCTCTCTTGGGTGGACATTTTATTGCAGACCGGGGTAGGGTTTTTGCTGGGCATGCAGACTTCCCCATTCATTTAATCATCGAACAGGAGAAGCTCCATATTGCCTGGGGGTAACTTTTAATTACTCCCAGTCCTTCAGTAGTTAATGTTCCTTCCTATCCCAGGCCTGAAGAATCCCTGTTTCTAATATCACCTTGTGGAGACAGCTCTAAGCTGGGTCCTCTGAGTTGCAGCAGGGATCTTGGAGATAGTGGAGATCTATCCCTTTCTGGTAAAAATGAAGAAACTAGGGCTTCAAGAGGTTTAATGACTTTTCCAACATACATGGCCAGATAATAGAAAGGTTAACACTGGAAAAGTTAAAACTGGAGTTCATATCTTGATGAGAAAAACCAATGTCATGGGATTGGGCAGACTTTGGAGATAGAGATATGGCAATTTGGGGGGTAGGGTATGGAGGGGGAATTACTTAACCTCCTGAGCTTTGCTGCCTTCTCTGCAAAATGCCTTAATATCTATGTTATGGGATGATTGGATAATAGGATGAAGTTATGCACTTAGCAGAATGTCTGGTGTGTGGAGTGTGCTAAATAAATGATTTTATAAATCTGCCTTTGAACTTTACGCCATTGGATTTAAAATAAAAGAGGACATTTGCTCCACTTTCTTTGTATTTCCATCTGAACTCACTGCCCTTTACTAACCACCTCAGCCCAAACCTGTTTTAGAACCAATCTGGATTGTGGTCATGAGCTAACCCTGAGACCCACAGACTCTGACTGCTGTAGATTTAGAAACCCTGGAGAGAGCCTTACTCACATCTCGGTGTCTGCTTCACCCTTGCACCTTCCTTCAGTCTGCCCCTTACCTGTGCCTGCCGCACTCCATGCCAGGCTGCCATGCCTGGCTGCCATGCCTGGAAGGCTGATACATCCCGCTTTCTGTCTCAGCCACTTCTGAGCATCCCTGTCCCCCAGGCATTCCAGTCTACATCTCACCCCAGGATCTTTGGCTGGAGCTGTAACCCAGATTGAGCTTGAGCCAGTCATTTCCTCCAGGCTCAGAAGGGTCCACCTGGAATGATTGCGATCCTAGTAGTCCCAAATGTACACTCAAGGGCCACAAGTTTCTCTGCATGTCTCTTAGGCCCAGGTAGAACTAGGTCCCTGGAAACGCGGAGTGTTAGAGGGAGGTGGAGTTTCATGATCACATTTGCCCCATGGCCCTCCCACAGTAAATTACTCTGTTCTGTGTAAGAATGTGAATGGCTCAGTTCCTTTCTACCTTGGTCATCTGGGTACCTGGGGTTTCTCTCATAATCTAGTAGAGGTTGATGTCCAGTGGGAATGTCTTTAGATACTCTCATACGATCTGGCTGGGTCTGATCCTTGCTCTGTTCCTGTTTCCCATTCCTAGACATGGAGAGGGTATTGTGGGGGAGGGGTGGGTCCTGCTTCTTCTCTAGCAGTTGGCTTTACTAGAGAGCAGACCACTTCATTTGGTGATTGACATTGAGTGCACCTTATGAGGTGGTTCTGGGGCTGCACCCTGCCTGATTCCCCAGATGTGATCACCTCATGATCCCGCACATGGCTTGGACTTGGAGAAATGATCTGCCTTCATGGCCCTTCTCACTGCTTTGGACTTGGTCTTAGGCCATCAGCTGTTGAGGTCAAAAATTATTTTCATAGTGCTGACCTTGAGATTTGACAAAAGTTCTTCTAGACACTGAGTATCTGATACATGCGGCTTTTTGTGATTTTTACATAAGTATACAAGGCAGTAAACCCTATAAAATACTATAAAAGACTCTAGTTTTCCTGTATCAAAATAATAAAAATTTTCACAGATTAACTTTTAATAGTTTCAGTGAGTCTCATAGTGGAGGCTTATACTTTTTGAGTGGAAGAAAGTCAGTATAACAACATTTATGTTGCTTTTCAACCACTAATGTTAATCTCCAGGCATGTTTGAGAAGCAGCAACGTGGATCAGCTTTCTCAGCTTTCATCTCAACTCTGGCTCTCAGGCTGAACCACTTGTATCATAAAGATCAGGACTGCTTATCACTGCTGGAGACTCTTGTCTTTTTCCATCTTACTCTCTCTTGCCAGGATTATGGGGGAGGGATGGCACTGCTTTGCTGAAATTCCAATGAGGCAGTATCTTATAAAAATGATCATGCCAGATATGACCCCATCAATAACCTATTTAGTAGAAAGGCAAAGATAAAGGATTTTTGAAAACCATTGCCATTCACAGTCCTCCTTTAGCACTGAATTCTCCTTGACCTTCTTCTTCCTCCCTTTTTTACCCCCAATTGGTGGGAATATTGAGACTGGGACTTTGGCTTACAAACGCTCATGGCGTGGGGTAGCCGGTAAGGCAGCAAGATGCAACTGTTCTACAGGGCAGCGAAAAATATATAAGGGTAAAAGGCAGCCACATCTTTTCCTCTTTCGATTGGTTTACAATTACTCCAGATTCATGAGCACATTGTTTAAACTTGCTTTTCCAAAAGCCCCATTAATCTTTGCTATTGGTTCATCTCCTGCTTCCAAACATGACCTCACCCTAAGTGCTGCCCAGTGGTTAGCAACACTAAAGTATTTTCTTTACTCAATCCAAGAAAATCAGGGTGGAAGATCCCTGAGTTGGTTCTTGTTTAGGAGCTTTTCAAAGTGAATCATTGGATTGTGGGGATTTGGTGTGGATCTCTGGCCAAGTAATTATCAGAAGATATTTAGTGTCAGAACTCAGGTGTTGGTAGAGAAGGAAAGTTGATGTCCTGGCACATGTGCTTGTCATTAGGAGGTGATGAAAATTATCTACCTTGTTCTTGTTTCCCAGTCCTTTTTGTATGTTTCTCTCCCCAGTTACCCTTCCCTGTTATTCCAAAAGTGATTTGGGGGTAAGATTCAAAGCCATGAACTGAGAACCGAATCAGAGTCGCAATTTTTCACTCAGGATCTGAACTCCTGTCTTTATTTTCCAATGGTCCATCTGACTTTTCGCTTTTTCTCCTGTCACATGACAAGGAAACTTGTCATGTGACAGGAGTGGTTAGCCCAGAGATTAAGTTACTTGTCCAAGTGGCTACATGAGTCACTTGCAGACCATGAACTGTTGTAAGTTATCCCAACATAAATCTCCAAAGATGGAACATCCCTTATTGTTTTCCTAGGAAATAGGGGTGTTACCTTTTGGTTTTGTGATATCTTTTTTCATTTTTAACAGATGCTCTAACTAATTGAGTCCTCTGGGAGTTCAAGCTGTTATCCCTTGTTAGATTTGTAGTAGGACGTCATGCTAAATAACTTTCCTGTCTGAATGCCCCCAGAGACAAAGCTGGAGCCCTTTCATAGTTTAAAAAGGTTAACTCATCTGACTGAACATACACTGGCCTAATTAAAAATTTATGGAGAGTAATCTAAGAAAATAAAAGTAGAGCACTTCTCCCAAATTTTATGATAATTTTATAAAGGGAGAAGAAAAAGAAATTTAGAATTTATCTCGAAGTGAATTTGGCTGAGGAAGGGAGAAATCAGTAGCAGAAAGAAAAGTGTCTTAGGAACTGGCAAGAACTGGTTTAGCCCTGTGAGTTGAGTTTGTGTGTGGTTGTGCCTTTTCAGATATGCCAGAGGGAAATGCAAAATAAACAAAGAAACCCTTCTTCCTTGCAGGAGAAGAATAAATGTCCAAGGACAAACACCTTCTTTTTTCTCCTCATCTCCCCCAACGAGCTGACTATGCAGAGGGAGGTAGGTACTGCTACCTGAAGAATAAGAAGCAACACTTCTCTGGCTCTCTCTGGGCACCTGTGTTACATGCTTTATATGCCTCATTTAATCCTCTCCACAACCTCATGAGCTAAGTATAGTAGATTAATATCCCTATTCTGAAGGCACCAAAGCTAAGGTTTAAAGAAGTTAAAATGTCCAAGGTCCCACAGCTGGTAAGTGGAAAAGCTAAACTTTGAACTTATTCTGCCGGATTCCAGACCATATGCTCATAAGTACATCCAATGCTGTCTACATTCTTGGCAGAGGATGTCAGTCCTGGCTCCTTTGGAGGCTGATGGCTGTCCAGTGTCTGTAAAGTGATAAGGTAGCTCTTGTCAGCAAAGAGACCAGGGACATCACCCCTGCAGTATATCCCTCACCAGGCCAGCCCCCTCTCATTGTGGCACAGGAAATTTATACTTTTCTTCAAATGTTATTTGTGGAGGTTTAAAAAAAGTTATCAACATAAATAGTATTATAAACAAGAAAATTTTAGCACTTTAGGATCGATCAGTTAATTGACAAATATTTATTAATATCATGACGTACTTAAGGTTGTGCTAGGTGCACATGGGGCCTGAGGGTGGTGTTTCCATGACACATACAGGCCCTTGACAAGGAACTTGCAATCTCTGCCACATGACATGAGACTATTAAGGGTCAAGAGGCATATCTTTAAGTGCT
>NW_012148419.1:2382148-2401576 GCF_000956105.1 Propithecus coquereli
GAGGACGGTTTTATATCTGGGTTCTCAGTTCTGTTCCACTGGTCAATGGCTCTATTTTTGTGCCAGTACCAAGCTGTTTTGATTACTACAGCCTTATAAAAAGCTGTTGTTATTATTTATTATGTGCTGGTTGCATACCCAGTGGTGAACAACAAGGTATAAAAGGAAGGGACTGCTGGAAACATTGGGGAGGGCACAGAACTGGCAGGCTGTCACTACATAGAAGGACGTAAAAGATTTCACTTTTTTTCACAGAAGACAGTGATACAGGTTCATTGTCTTCTGTATCAATATCAGGATGATGGGCTCAGGGTATCACATTTGGTTTTACATGACATTTGCAAAGTGTTGAGTATAAATTCTAAGATAGTAATGTCTAGTGTGTTAACCCATTGCATCATCACAGCATGTAATCAGGTTTTCTTGAACAAAACACAATTATGGATTGTAATTATATCTGTGGAAGTTGAGGCAGGGGTTCCTGCTTGTTTGGTGGGCTGTTGTAGGTCTGTAGCTGCTCCCCCACTGGTCCTTCCAGGTGGCAGATAAGGGGTCTCAGGAATCTCTTTGCAAAGCTCTACTTTACAGATTAATTCTTCTCTCATCAGTGTACTCCTATTGCATTTCTCACATAGCCACTTCTTATCATCCCCCAAATGAGCAATCTAAGAGACAAGGTAAAAATTTCAGTGCATTTTATGACTAAGCCATAGAATTCATGCACCATCTCTTTCATGGTATTATGTTAGTCAAGGCAGTTAAAGGCCTTCTCAGATTCAAGGAAAAGAAAAATACACCTCCTCTCCCTTTATAGAGGATGTTAACATCACATTTTAAGAAGAGAATGTAGGATGGAATGTATTTTGTTGTGGTCATATTTAGAAAATGCAATCTGCTCCAATGTGAACACCATGTAACCCACACAAAGTGCTCACAAACATTAACTATTATTAATATCAATAAATGTTTTCTTAAAGAATAAATCAATATATCTTTCTTTGGCTAGAGCTTCAAGCTGTAGTTAAAAAAAATATTTACTTGTGAATTGTCAGTTTGAGCCTGCCTTGTCTGCATCTACCTGCTACCTGCATAAGGACCCCATGAAATTGAAGAAGTTTTAAATTTTACTTTTTAACTTGAAACCATTTCAAATTTACAGAGGCTTTAAGAGTAGTACAAGGAACTCTGTAAACCCCTCTGGAATCATCTGTCTTAACATTTTGCCTCATTTTCTTTTGTATTCTCCTCTCCTCTCCTTCTTTTCCATTTGAGTGTTAGTTTCAAACATCGTTCCCCTTTACCACTTACAGACTCATAGTACCTTATCAAATTCAGAAAGTTTAATATTGATATAATGCTGTTGATTAACACATAGACTGTATCTCAAGTTTCAGTAATTGCCCTAATAATGTTTTTATAGCAGTTGAATTTCTCCCTGAACCAGCATCCAATCCAGGACCACGGACTGCATCTAGTTGCCATGTCTCATTAGTCCTTTTAATTTGAAACGATCCCTCAGTTTTGTCTTTTAGGACATTGATATTTTTGAAGTAGATAGGCCAGACATTTGCTGGAAATAGCACTCAGTTTGGGTTTGCCTCAGGCTTACACACAATTAAGTTCAGATTATGCATTTTTGGCCAACATGCCGCGACAGTGATATTGTGTCCTTAGCTGTATATCACCTTAGGAGGCACTCATTGTTGGTGACAGTAACTTTGATCACTTTGATAAGGTGTTGACTGCCAGGTAGGCCCACTATAAAACTACCATTTCTCTTTGTAATCTGTGGGAAGATATTTTGAGACTTTAATATCTTGTCCTCGTCAAACTTTAACCCAATAACTTTAGCATTCATTGATGAATCTTGACTGAATCAGTTATTACTATGGTTTTTTAAAAAGGTGATTTACTAACTTTAATCATTTCTATTTCTTTCTACTTTTATTAGATGGATTCTTGTTTTTATTAAATGAATTAGAATTCGATACTACCAGTTAATTCATTTTGAAGCTCCTATTTTTCCAAATTTGGCCAGTGTATACCCTTAAATCTGTCCCTAAGCCCTTTTGACATATCCCTCATCATGTTTTGAGTACTTCCTTACTTTTAAGTGTAATAAGGTATTCCAAACCCTTCTTGGACCCAGCCATCCTCCCTCAGGGAATCTTGGTTCTTTTTAGTGAGGAATGGCACTTAGAAACAAAGATCTGTGAAGAAGCATTTGTGTAGGTCATTTAATACTGAGGCTATTCAGGCAAAAACTAGTTAAGTATCGGGTCTATGAAACAAAGTCTTATTTACATCAGAAAGTGTGAAGACATTAGGGCACTTCTTGACCCTTGCTTAAGGTGTTCTATATACAATCTTATTTTTACATTCAATCAATTGCAAAACATTAGAATAAGAGCCATAGTCCTGAGCTTAATGGAAGTGAGACTCTATTGAACACTGTGCCAGAGGGTAGAGAAATTGCAAGATAGCAAGAAGTCAAGACCCCAGAAGGAGGTCCAGCACTTGTGTGGGGCATCTACTCTTTAGAAAACTGGTCAGAACCAGTAGACAAACAGCCTCATTTTGAAACAGTGGCTGTTTGTACCATCTGGACTTAACCAATTCTAAAACTCAGTTGGTGTTCCAAGCCTAGTATGGTCTTGGAGACCATTTGTGGTTTTTGGCTCAAGCTCCATTTCAAGGGAGTCCAATCCGTCTATGGGATCAGATTTCCCTGCCTTGCACTGAACTCGGTTAGTTCTTGTCCATCCTGGAGCTTCTATGACTTAGTCTCCTGGTTATTTCGGACAGGAGACATTGGAAAAATAGAAGGAGCCCTGGTCCCTGATACTCACTAATTATTCCTCTTTTGATGACTTTAATTGACTTGCTGTGTAGCTCTAAGTCCCTTCTCCTATCTAGGCCTCAGTTTCCTTATTTGTAAAATAAGAAGCTAAGGCAAAATCATCTGTAAGTTCCCATCTAGCTTTCATGTTCTATGAAAACTTCTCTGCCTAAAATCCTTAAAGTGCAAATTAAACTCGCAGATCAAGATAAATGGCCAGAGGAGCTGGATGCATTACAGAATTAAAGACTTCAGAGCCCCAGTAAGCCTGCTTTTTGGAGCATGCTTTCTTTTTACAGCTGTGAAGAGAGAAATCAGCACACAAGCTATAACTTCATATGACTAATGGTAACCATGGCGACCACTAAATATTCCTTCTAGACCTTGCATCTGCACAGCTCACTGAAGCAGAGGAAATAAACATTGCTGTTTTGAAAAATGGTAAAGATAATCTGAACCAGCTACAGGCTAGGAAGGAAAGGAGAGATCATACACCTGAAGGTCATGCCATTTCACTTCATTATCTTCTCAGGGCTTTGTTTAACTTCAGAAGGCATTTGGTACCAACTGAATGGATAGGTCACAGGCCTGAGGGATTTAGCATTAGGTTACTGAAACACTTGACTAATTTTTAAAGAAGCTCCTGGGGTTTTGATAATGTTTTCTAGGTTTGTGTGATGACTGCTATGTTCAAATCCCAGAAGTGAACATCAGAACACCAAAAAAGAATCCCTCAAGCATTCAGCAGTTCTTGATGTCAGGTCATATTATTAGTTTAAGGGAAGAGTGGGTAGAAAACTGGCCAAGGTCAGAGAGGGGACTGAGAAACTGAGAAACCAGGCAGAGGCTAGAGTGAGGAGGTTTGTGTGCACAAGAAAGTAGGGGATGGAAAGGCATGGTGAGGCAGACTGGGCATCAGAGATCGTGCTTGGAGAGCAGGAACATGGGCAAGGGGACTGTGCCATGCGAAGCCTGCAAATTAGACAAAGAGAATGGACAAGAGGTAGATAGCACTTTGGGGAAAACATGGGGCAACAGCCATGAATACTAAAACCAGTGGTCCAGCCAATGAGAGCCATACAGGAAGTGTAAACAAGTGAATTAGTCCTGAGTGGTTGCCGCCTGTAAAGACCTGGAGAGGGTGTGTCTTGTCTGAAGATGGCAGACTATTGTTGCCATGGGAGATTACACATCCAGGGCTCTCATTTGTTAAGAGAAGCAAGAAATCTGGATTTTTTTTTTAAATGTAAAATTCCTTAATTGTGTGATGCTAACATGGTGTACCGTTTCACATCCTCTAAAATCATAGTAACATTTTGAGAATAAAAATAGAAAATGGTAGAGAAATGAGGTTCTGTACCATGATCCAAACAATGACAAGAGACCAAAAACACTCCAAATTCAATCAAGTTGACCTGAATCTGGAACCTCAGGGAGGCACAACTGTGATGGTCTCTGATTACACTGAAGGAATTGCATTGTGCTTGGTTTGGAGAAAGAATATCAACAGAAGCAAGATAATCTGCACGGTAGTTTTAAAAGCAGTATCTAGGGTGACACACATGGCCATCTGTCTCCAGCACCAGAGGCTGCAAGCACCTCTCCCAGTGGCTACTCAGTGTTCCTAAAGTCATCTCCCACAGCTGTCTTCCCCAACTATTTTCACCCTGAATTGCAATCCAAGAACCCAGCCCTGTGTCAGTCCTATGCTTATTCTAGTCTGGGGTCTGCAGACAAGTCATAAACACCTGACTAGAGTGGGGAGTGAGGGACAGAGAGTGGGTGGGCAGTCTCTGACATAAGGCGAGAAACCAACACGTGCAGACACGACCACTATCCTATCTGGTACGTTACCCTACAAGGGACTAGTCTGGTTATTGCCTGATTAAACTTAGTGCCTGGGCTTCAACAGGAAGCAGTGGATCACTTTACCCTTTTGAAAACTATGATTACTTTTTAGATTACAAATTAAAGGGAAATCTGAAAGACTGAGAAAAGAAGAGTAACTTGTAATCATAAGGTGAAATAGAGATGAAGAGACATTTCACAGAAAAAGATACACCAGGATAAAATGTTTTCTTTAGGAAATTACTTTGATGCAAAGGGAGTCTTGTAAGTACCGCACCAGGCAAGTTATTAGAGAAGTCACAGAGCAGAAAGGCTCATAGTTTGAATGAATATGTTGGAATCATGTTGTTCATTGAATCAATTTAAAACAGAAATGAGGAGAAATAACAACATAACTCACTTAGAGCAGAGCACAGAAAGACCATACTACCTGAATCCTGTGCTACACAGTGTTCATACGTCCTGTCTCTGTGCCACACCAACTTTCCCTCCTGGTGACATGGATATGAGGACCAGAGTTAAGGGGGAGCAAGAAGATCAGCAGATGGAAGACGCTTGGAGCTGGGGCATATTTCCTCTGTGGCAGGGATGCATGGGCAGGTACACCTGGACACAGCTGCAGCTCAGATTAACTTGATGAGTATTCGTGTATTTATTTGCAGTTTCTTCATAGAGAATATTAGGGGCCAAATGGGACCATAATGGGTGTCACGAATGTGTGTTTTATTCAGTAATGACATAGCCCTCAATCTAGAAGAGGCATGATTTGTGCCTTACTAATACTTGAGGTTTTCTTGTGTAGCTTTTGAGCCATGGACATTGGTTGGGGGCGATGGTCTGCTCAGGTATTGGGGTCCCCTAACCCTTTACTAGGAAGGGCTTCAGTTGGAAGGCAGGAAATGGCAGCCAGATAGAGACTCACTGCTGCCTCTGTGTGAAGAGAGTTTCGTGCTTCCCCATAAAACCCGGAATGGGCATATAAAACGGTAGCCAGGGTTGGAAGGTGTCTAGTATGAGTCCCCCACTAAAGAAATATTTGCATGGGGCCGTTAGGCCTGTAAAGGCCCCCAACTGCAAAGAGGAGAGTAAATGTATGGCATAAGATGAGCTGATGACAGAAGTCCAGGGAACACCAACATTTAAAAGGCAGATGGAGAAAGGGGAATAAACACATGAAGGGGAGGAAGCAACAACAGTCGGGGAGCTTGAAGAGCCAGGAGAAGATGCCAGGCTGCCCCATGGATCCTCGCTAAAATTAAAGGGCTGCTCCAGTACTAACAGTGAGAATATGTGGGTGGGTAGTATAACTATCTAGAAGGGAGGGTGAGGGGCCAAGGCTAGGGTAGCTCCTGCCATTCAGAATGGAAGGTAAGGGAGACGGAGATAGCCCAGTCCTGAGTGCTTCTTACTACACACTGGAAAGAGTGGTGGTGTTTTCAGGAAACCAAAGTGCCATTTTGGGTTCCCACATTTGAGATCATATCACTCCAGAGTAGGGGTTTATAGCATCCCGCTACCTGCCACTTTCTTTCTTTCTGCACTTCTAAGGGGTTTGCGTATGTGCACATTTGTTTTCAGATGTCTAATTCTGACTCAGAAAATTGCTGGTTTCAACTCTTTTGCCAGATGGCTGAGGAAAGAGCAATTGACTGTTAGTGCTAAATGCCTGTGTCAGAGCCCAAAGCAGCCGATTTCAATTAACATAAAAAGCAGAACAGATCTCCTATCGTGCAAATGTAAAATGATGGGAGAATGAAACCTCATCCTAGCTGAAAAAGGCAAACACACTGCATCTTTTCTCCTCTCAGATGCTGGCCACACTGTTGGGTTGCTGGGGTCTGTATATAAATGAGAGGGGAATATAAATCAGTTCCTATAAGACTCTAATCCCCAGAACACCACCTGTGCCCTTGGTTCTTTTCTGCTTAGCTGGCAGGGAGTGGTCCTCCAAGTCACATGGCGGAAATCTTTTGTTTATTTGTTTGGGTGGATGGAGCACACCATGGTTGTTTTCAACACAGTTTCCTGTCTTCTCAAATGAGATTTATTTCATAGAAATGAGCAGTGCTAATCTTTCAGTGGATGATATAAAAAAAGAGTTCTTGATTTTTTACTTTTGCTTTTTAAAATTTAGTTTTTGGTATGTATTCCACTTTAAGAGGTCAAAATAAAAATGAAATAAAAAAATCTAGTTGGAGATATGTTGTGCCCATCCCTCTCTCCCTGTTTCTTTCTGCCCTTAATAAGTAATCATTTCAATTGGTCTCTTGCTATTTTTCTAGTGTTTCTTAATGCATATACAAGCCTATGTATATATTCTTATTTCTTCTTTTTCCCCAGGAAAGATGGCATATTACAGACACCATTTTGCACCCTGAGTTTTTATTACTGAACAATAGATTTTGGAGATCTTTCCATATTAATACATAGAGAGCTTCTTCATTCTTTTTTATTTCTACATCATATTCCATTATATAGACACACCATAGTTCATTTGACCAGTCCCCTGTTTTCAGACACTTAGGGTGTTTCCAGTTTTTTTGCTATAACAAACAGTTGTCCAGTGTATATCTTTATATATAATGTCCATTGTATATATTTATATAACATAGTATATATATAATATATATATATGTCCTGTGATATATGTACAAGAGTAACTACAGGATAGATTTCCAGAAGTAGCATTGTGGTTCAGATGCATCTGTAATTTTTGTAGATATTGCCAGAAACCCTTACATGGGGGTTGACCATTTTGCATTCCTTGTAGTACACATGATAGTGTCTATTTCTCTGTGGCTGGAGTAACTGAGTGCTATCAAACTGCTATCAAGGGTTTTTTGTTTGTTTTTGTTAATCTGATAGGTAAGCTCAAGATAGTTTTAATTGGCATTTCTCTTATTATTCTTTCTTGAGATGACAGTACATTCTTATTTTTCTTTGCTGTCATGATCTCTCAGACAAGGATCATGAACTGATGATGGCTGGTGGGGAGCGGGTAGGGATCCTTTCCAGGCGCTCCCCTCTTGGGCTGTAAGGACTTGGTAAGATTCTAGGTCCTTTGCCATATCCTCATGTATCAGTTTTATTACGCTATGTTTCCCTATAGTGATTAGTAATTGTAATAATAACCAACATTTATTGAGTGCTTACTATATTCTAGGCACTATCCTAAGTATTCTCTATATTCATTTATTCTTCAAAAAACACTTTATGAAAGAGAGATGTTATAATCTGTATTCAGATGAGGAAACTGAGGCACAGAAATGTCAGTAGCTTGCCTAAGGTCACAAAGGTAGAATGTAAACGATCTGACCTGGGATGAACAGTCATCCTGGTTTTTTGTTTGTTTGTTTTTCTGGGTCTATCCTGCTTTTATCACTGAAAGTTCTATTTTCCTGGAGACCCCTCAGCCTGGGTAAACTGGGACAGTTGGTCACCTGAGTCTGGCCCCACAGTCCTTGCCTGTAACTATTACATTCCTCTTAAGACCAAAAGAGCATGCATATGTGCAATCGGGAACGGAGGAGGTGGTGTTGCTATGGCACCATGTGTGAGACTCTTAATTTGCAGATTCCTATTTTTATTCAATTAGCCTGATACTAAGGGAGCAGGAGAAAAGGGAGTGGGGTCATTCCCTCAAGCATGTAACAGCAGAAATGGCCACAAGGTGAGAACAGCTAACGCAGCTGCTATCATGAGAAACCTGTGTGGAAGTCTAGTAAAAAAAACCCAATAATTATATTGTCTTGTCACTACAGTAAGTGAACAATTTGCATGCGTTAGCTCAATTACTCCTCAGAGTGGCCCTATGAGATAGGCACTAATATCACATGCGGTGGGCCTGTTATAATCACATGAACTGTCAAAGGCAGAAAGCTTTCCCCGGCTGGTGGCAAATGGGGCTGAAGTGGGAATAATGATGGTTGGGGAAATTGGAAGCATGAGGAGTATTTGACACACTGTTGTTAGCTTTGAGGATGCGAGGAGTATGAGTGGCCCTTAGGGGCTGAAAGCAGACCCAGCTGACAGCTAACAAGGGACTGGGGACCTCACTCCTGCAAGTTCCAGGAAATGAATTTGGCTAATGGCCAGGACAAGTTTGGAAGCTGATGCTTTCCTAGAGCCTCCAGACAACACCCCAGCATGACCAACACCTTGATTTTAGTCTCGTGAGAGAGACCTTAAGCAGAGAACCTAGTGAAGACCACTTGGATTTCTGACCTTCAGAATTGTCAGATAACAAATGGATGTTATTTTTAAGTCACCAAAGTCGTGGTTTTCTTGTTTATATCACAACAGAGAACTAATAAACGTCTCTATCCAGATTTCCTAGCATGCTGACTTTCTAGCTTGTGGCCTTTGGTGCTGCATCCTACACTGAGGAAATGGTTTCCACATCTTTCTTCCCTCTTCATTTCAAGCAGTTACACCACACTGGGAGTCTCCAGTTGTATTGTCCTTTCTACTCAAACTCCTGTGAGGATGCTGCTGCTGGTCTTGGGTTGTCACCATCTCTGTCCATCACCTTACCATTGCTACAGGCCCCCGTTTTGCTTATTGATCATGTCCTTATTATTTCACTTGTCCTACTCTCTGACAGTACTCATCTAAGCCAATGTCTCTCTGGCTCCTCTTTGATTAAGTCCAAAGAAACTTTCTCTTCAACCTTAAGGTACTTTTATCTCTGTTCTGATGACCCAATCTGTTTGTCCTGATTTCTCCCATGCAGATATATAAATTAGAACCCAGCATGACCTGGGCCCACTTATCGGGGGGTCCCACACCTGTGCTGACTTAACACCTAACCATATCACACTGTATTGCCTTTGGCTGTTTATTATTTGTCTTTCATATTGGGTTATAAAACCAGTAAGGGCAACACTGTGTCTTCGTCATTTCTAAAACTTCAGTGTATATCCCAGGGCCTCATGTATAGTTAGTACTTAACTAACACTAGAACGGAAATGAAATAGTAACCCATTACCAACATGATAGTAAGGTAACAGTTTTCATAACTGGGTATACTTTTTTTGGTATATGTATTATATCAGAGACATTTAATGACTTCTCTAAAGAAACTTCATAGTCAGAAACATTGTTATCAAGGAAAACCATTAAAATGTATAAGCAAATATGAGCTCTGTAATGAGCAAAGTACTTGCGGTATTTTGATCAATTAATATTTTTTTCAAAGTGCTACGGCTTCAGAAGCACAACAGCAGCACCTATTTACATTAAAAAACAACACGCAGTATTAGCTTTCAGGAGCAGTCATGCTTACCAATTTTCATTGTCTACAATAAAATGAATTCGTTGCATTTTATGTTCTCCAATAACCAAAACAATTTTTTAAAATTTATCTGATTAGTTTATTCACCCAATTTCTATTATATACATTTAAAGTATACAACATGTTTTGATATACATACACATAGTGAAATGATTACTACAGTCAAGCAAATTAATATATCTATCATTTCACGTTTACTTTTTTTTTAATGGTTAAAGTATGTAAAATCTACTCACCTGGCAAATTTCCTGTATACAGTACAACCTTGTTAACTAGTCTCATGCTGTACCTTAGACCTCTAGACTTACTTATCCCACATAACTAAAAGTTTGTATTCTTTGACTTCCATCTTTCTATTCCTCCTCCTCCCCATTCCTGTTAACTATCTTTTTATTCTATGTTTCTATGTATTTGAGGTTTTTCGTTTCTTTTTCTTTTTTTAGGATTGCGCTTATATGTGAGATCAAGCAATATTTTACCTTTTGTGTCTGGCTTATTTCACTTAGCATAATGTCCTCTGGGTTTATTCATGTTGTTGCAAATCGCAGGGTCTCCATCTTTTTAAGGTTCAATAATAGTCCATTGTGTGTGTGTGTGTGTGTGTGTGTGTGTGTGTGTGTGTGTGCGTGTGTATGTATCCGTGTATCACAATTTCTTTATCCATTCATCCATCAATAGATGCTTGAGTTGTTTCCATATCAGGTATTGTGAATAATGCTGTGATGAACTTGAGTGTGCAGATATCTTTACAAGGTGGTGATTTCATTTCCTATAGGTATAGTAGAAAATTTCCTCAATATAATAAAGGCCATTTATGAACAGCTAAAATTATAATCAATATGGAAAAACTGAAAGCTTTTTTTTCTAAGATCTGCGATGAGGCAAGGATTCCCACTATCACCACTTACATTTAACACATTCCTGAAAGTACTAGAAAGAGCAATCAGACCAAAGGAAAAAGAAAAGAAAAAAAGAAAGAAAGAAGTAAAGTTATCCCTGTTTGTAGACGACATGATCCTGTATTTAGAAAACCCTAAAGACTCCACAAAAAAACCATTAGAACTAACAAATGTTTTCAGTAAAGTTGCAGGACACAAAATTAGTATAAAAAATGAGTTGCATTTCTTTACATGAATAATGATCTGAAAAAGAAATCAAGTAAACAATTCTATTTATAATAGCATTGATAAGAATAAAATACTTAGTAAGAAAGTTAACTAGGGAAGTGAAAGATCTCTGTACTGAAAACTATAAAACATTGATAAAAGACATTAAAGACGCAAATAAATGGAAAGATATCCCATATTCATGGATTTGAAGAATTAATATTGTTAAAATGTCCATACTACCTAAAACAATATGCAGATTCAGTGCAATCCCACCAACATTCCAATGCATTTTCACAGAAATAGAAGAAATAATTTTAAAATTCATATGAAGCCACAGAAGATCCCAAGTAGCCAAAATAATCTTAAGA
Source organism: Propithecus coquereli (assembly GCF_000956105.1). Taxonomy (NCBI): domain Eukaryota; kingdom Metazoa; phylum Chordata; class Mammalia; order Primates; family Indriidae; genus Propithecus; species Propithecus coquereli. The sequence continues at coordinate 2,393,606 of NW_012148419.1, forward strand.
AAGAAAAACAAAGTTGGAGGCATCACACTTCCTGATTTCAAATATTATATATTACAAAACAATAGGAATCAAAACAGTATGATACCAGCACAAAAACAGACATATAAACTAATGGAGTAGAATAGAGAGATCAGAAATAAACCCAAGAATATATAGTCAACTAATTTTTGACAAGGCCATCAAAGATGCCACAAGGAAAGAATAGTCCCTTCAATAAATGGTATTGAAAAAATTGGATATCCACATTTAACAAAATGAAACTGGATTCTTATGCCATACACAAAAACAAAATTCAAAGTGGATTAAAGATCTAAATGTAAAACTTGAAACTATAAAAGTCTTAGAAGAAAACATAGGGAAAAACATGATTTGGCCATGGCAAGGATTTTTGGGTATCTCACCCAAAGCACAGGCAACAAAAGCAAAAACAAGTAAGACTATATGAGACTAAAAACTTCTGTACAACAAAGGAGACAATCACCAAAATGAAAAGACAGCCTATGGATTTAAAGAAAATATTTGGGAACCATGTATCAGATAATGGGTTAATATCCCCAAAATATAAGGAGTACATATAACACAATAGCAAAAACAAAAACCAGAATCAAAAATGGGAAAAGGATGTCCATAGACATTTCTCTAAAGAAGAAATAAAAATGGCCAATAGATATATGAAAATGTGTTCAAAATCACTAATCATCAGAAAAATGTAAAACCACAATGAGATATAATCTCACTCCTGTTAGAGCAGCTATTATTCTATTATCAAAAAGTCAAGAGATATTAAGTGTTGGTGAGGGTGTAGAGAAAAGAGAACCCTAGTACACTCTAGGAATGTCGATTGGTGCAGCCATTTTGGAAAACAGTATGGAGGTTTCTAAAGGCATTAAAAATAGAGGCAGTATATGACCCAGCAATGCCCCCTAAATTTTTTCATTCTACTTTTAAATTTAAAAGTTTTTAAAAGTGTCTATTAAATGAAAGGAGAATATAGGACTTATGAAATACCCAGATCCTCTTTTTATGGATTTTTAAATATTTCAGTAGATTTAGGGGGTACAAATGGTTTTTTGATACCCAGATGAATTGCATAGTGGTGAAGTTGGGACTTTTAGTGTACCCATCACCTGAATAGTATACATTGTGCCCGACAGGTAATTTTTGATCCCTCACCCCTCTTCCCACCTTTCCCCCTTTGGAGTCTCCACGGTCTATAATACCATTGCGTATGACCATATATACCCAATGCTTATCTCCCACTTGTGAGTACAGGCGGTATTTTTCTATTCCTGAGATACTTCACTTAGGATAATGTCTTCCAATTCCATTCAAGTTGCTGCTAAAGATATTATTTCATGCTTTTTTATGGCTGAGTAGTATATGGTATACTACTCATGGTATGTAGTACCATGTATAGTACATGGTATATGTACTACATAGTATAGTATAGTACAGTATAGTATAGTATAGTACATGGTAGTACATGGTATATGTATACCACATTTTCTTTATTCCCTCATCAGTTGGTGGGCACTTGGGTTGATTCCATATCTTTGCAATTGTGAATGGTGCTGTGATAAACACACGAGTGCAGGTATCTTTTTAATATAATGACTTCTTTTCCTGTGGGTACATACCCAGTAGTGGGATTGCTAGATCATATGGTAGGTCAATTTTAGTTCTTTGAGGAATCTCCATATTGCTTTCCATGGAGGTTGTACTAGTTTACATTTCCACCAACAGTGAGTAATTGTTCCCTTTTTTACCACATCCACATGAACATCTATTGTTTTTGACTTTTTAATACCACATTCTGACAGCGGTATAAGGTAATAGCTCATTGTGGTTTTAACTTGCATTTCCCTGATGATTAGTGATGTTGAGCATTTTTTGTATGTTGGCCATACGTATATCTTCTTTTGAAAAATGTCTGTTCATCTCTTTTGCCCCCCTTTTAATGGGATTATTTGTTTTTTCTGTGCTAATTTGTTTGAGTTCCTTGTAGATTCTGGAGATTTGTCCTTGCAGATCCTTTTTTGTTGTTCAAGTGTTGATAGGAGGACATTGTGGGGACAAAGTTGAAAGCAATAGCGATGGCAACCAAAGTGACATGAGACTAAGATTAGAACCAGAATTATTGTTGTGAGAAGATAAAATTACACCAGATGCTAGATTTCAAAGAATAAAGAGGAAATGGGAAAAGAAAAACCAAGTTCAGTAGCTAAGAATAGGGCAGGATTAAGGCCCTGAATGGCAAATTGGTGCTTGTTATGTATTACAAGGGGTGAGTGCTCAGTGTGGACATACAGCATACTCATCCTGTCCTTAAGAGATTCAATTCCTAAACATGTAATGGCTGTTACTAAAGTACTCTGTGCGTGTGTGTGTGTGTGTGTGTGTGTGTGTGTGTATGTGTAGGGAGAATGAGAGATAAGCAATTCATGGAAAGATGTTCACACAAGTTGGAGCAGAGTGGGAAGTTATTTCTGAATGAAAATACAAATTATATATGGATACAGGTTGTTTCCCTTTTCTTAGAGTGAATTTTACTGATTTTATCTAAACAATTTATTCTTTACAAACTTGGGGGCTAGGAGAAGAAACCTTTTTTTATGTGAAAAGCTATTTTAGCTATGAAAAGAACAAAAGGTCTTTGGTGAAACTAGCAATGTAACCCTTGGGCTCAATTCATGAAAATGTGTACGCTAGCCACATAACTCTCGCTAGCTGTTAAGCTGTCTCCAGTGCCTGCTCAGTCAATGCTTCAGAGTATTCTATCACCCCCATAACATCCTACAATGTTTTCAGAGCTGATGTTGGAATTTTTTGAGGCTATCTCTGTAAATAATAAAGTTTCCATTCAATAGGTTTTACTTCAGTGTCTAACTGGAAAATTTACTGACACTACCCAACTTTCTTCTCTCTCTTTAGGTTTATTCCAATACTAACTCTGGCCTGTTTCTCTCTTAAAAAATAAGAGAGAAGGAAGGACCTCAGTTTAGGTTCCACTGCTAAAAATGATGCCTTGGTGGGTAAACTTCACCAGTATTTAATCTTATCAATAGATAAGATTAAATTCTTTTGTAGGCCTCAAAACAATTTTAGTTCTCTTAGGAACCTCTAGCTTGAGAGTTTTAGCTGGGCCTTTGATGATTCTTAGGCCTTAGGAATAGGCTTAGATGGGAGAATACTGGGTTTTTGCTCTGTAGGTATAGGATTCATTTTTTTATTTGGGTAAAAAATTTGTTTTTGACCTTTTAAGTTTATGCTATTGTGGTTTGATTATAGTAACAGCTTCATTGCTATCAATTATTAATGGAGGTGGTGATGGTGATGTAATCTCGCAAAACCAGGTGGCCTTAACAGGTTTTAACCTTGCTTCCTCATTCCTACTCAACCCAGTGTGACTAGCTCCTGATATTTTCAATGTTATTAAGGTCTTGGATCATTGGAAGTGAAACACAAATTTTAAAAAAATCTCACCAGAAATTCTAAAGTATTATAATTCATAAACTAACTATTTTTATGATCCTGGGCACCATACTTTATCTAATCAGACACTTTCACTGGAAAAACATCTGTTGGATTCAGTTTACATTTACATGGTTGGTGAACAAAAGAATTGCTGGGTAATTTTAATGCCTTGTTTTTTGGTTATTATTTACTGTAACATGTAAAATTTAGCCACTTCAATGTCTGATCTTCTAAAAAGATAAGATACAGGGAGTATCATTCATTTACTCTTTCATTTATTTAGTCAATAATATTTACTGAGTGCCCACCATGTGCTACATACTGTGTTAGCTGCTAGAACTACATCAGTAAAGAAAACAAACTCTCTTGACACTTATATTTTAATTGGGAATATAGATAGTAATGAAATAAAGTAAGAGATAAGTACTATTGAGATAAGAGTATACTGTGAGTGAGAGTGAGTAGACAGTTAAAAAAATGAGAATTCCTAAAAAGGTAGGTAGATAATATATTTATAATAACTATAATAAAATAAGGCACAGTAGTATATCACATAGCTGTTGACCATCTGGATACCTGATATTTATTATGATGACTTTCCATTTTCCTTTAGCTTTTGATTCCCATTGTTTTTTTTTTTTTCAGGTTTTCTATTATATAGAACATCAAGGGAGAAAAAAAAAAGATGAGATTGTAGAACTTTTGACCCAAAGTTATTTTAAAGATGATCTAATCTAATTCTCTTCATGTTGTAGGTAATAAAATTGAAGCTTAGAGAAATTACCTGGCTTGTTCAAGGCTTCACAGCTAGTTACACCTAATTATAATTATCTATTGCTCATCCCTGTGGATTTTTAGTGAGTGGTGCATCTCTAGGCTTTTAATTTATAAAGCCCCTTATCTGGACTTTCATGATCTCATATGTGATCAACACTGAGATAACCCAAGGTCTCTAGACTCCAGGGGTTACTTCCTATTTAACACCAAATAACAGCTTATAAGCTCTCTTCCCATCTCAAATCAGCAATAAGTCTAGCTTTTAATGGGCTTTCGCGCACCTCTTCTCTGTCTGGCTTGATGTTCTAGGCTTCTCTACGGGTGGATTCTAGTAGTTTCAAACTGATTCCCGAGGCTGCTGCAGATCTGCTCACATTGCTGAAGTCTCTGTATGGACACAGTTAATTTTCTAATCATGTCTAAGACCAGGTTATATAGTTACCAAAATATTACCAAAGATTTGGGGATAACAGAAGAGAATTACTCTGCAGAAGGGGAAAGTAACCTGGATATTAGGAATCACTAGAGTTCATTGGCAAATCCCTCAAGAAGAGGTCTCCTGTTTTCATCTTTCAACCTTCCTCTAAGTCCAGTCCTACCACTGTATTATAGGGAGTAGCTTAACACACCATGACTTTGACCATGTCCCTCTGCAGGGAGGTAGCTAAGCTCCCAACAAAAAACCGGGTCCCTTTGGTAGAGTTGCAAGGGATAAGAAAATAATAGAGAAAAATGGAAAATAAAAGAAATAAAAGAATACACAAAGATATAACTTTATAAGTTTATGGCAATTATAGGCAAAGCGGGATCTCAGGGGGCCTAGACCTTCTCCGTGGGTCTCAAAAAGCCCCGAATGGGGTCTTACATGGTAACTTATAGGGAATAGTGATTAATTGCCAGGAGTAACAGATTTACATAACAACAGGTAGTTCCTCTCAGGTTAACAGATTTTCAAAAGGCTTCTACAGATCCTTTAACTAATTCTATCTACGTGAGCAAATGGTTATAAAATCTTTCAAAGGTTAACTTCTAAGTTCTAAGGCAAGTTTATCACTTAACAGAGGGGTTAAACAGAGATATGTTGGCTCCATATTTATTAGGTTATTGTGAATGGGGATAGGTAGTCAAAAGTGTTAAAACAAGAGCTTTGCTTTTAGCCACTCGGGCAGCTGTCTGTTCCGGGGGGCACTCCATTGTCAGCTCTCATCCTGTAGTTTTTAACAGATTCACTTTGCTTTACAAAGCAAATCCAAACCTTTAGGTCTGAGAAACGCGGCACCTTGTGGCATACAGCCGCTACTGTCTTTCAGAGACGCCCTTCTGAGTGTAACAGCATTTGAAATGCAACCAACACATTCACATATTCCTTCAGGGCAAAGCTCTGAGAAACTCCCAAGACAAATCCTGTCTGCAAACGCATTTATTTTAATTCATGGAACAACATCCCTCCTGTCGTATCTGTTGGGCTTTCATTGGCCTTAGAAAGTCAAGAAAATTCTTTCTCCCCCAAGAGAGACTCTTCAGTGCACAGTGATGATAAACTTGGACTAAATCACACAGAGCAGTTTACTCTTCATAGTCTCCAGTCCAGATTTGAATTTGGGGTTTATTTATTTATTTTTAGATCATTTCTTTTTTTATTTTAATACATTTAGGGGTGCAAGTGGTTTTTGGTTACATGGATGAATTGTATAGAGGTGATGTCTCGGTTTTTAGTGTACTCATCACCCAAATAGTGTACATTGTACTTAATAAGTAGTTCTTCTTCCTTCACTGCTCTCCCATCCTCCCCCCTTGTGAGTCTCCAGTGTCCATCGTACCATCTACATTGGGCTTTAATTTTATTTTTACATCATCAAAATTTTTCCAATAAGCTTTTTTCCTAAGACTAAAGAGTACCTCCCCACCCCTCACCATGAATGATGCCTCCACTTCCAACTAAATTAAGAGCAAACAAAAAACTGTTGACTGCTTTGAAAAACTGTCTCCCATACCTAAGAGCCAACTATCAAAATTTTAGTTCTTACTGTGTCAAATTTCTGAACCTCATCTTACATGATAATCTGCAGAATTCCCTCTACTTCTTCACTAGTAGCTGCCTTCCATTATCATTGTCAAAACTTGTTTCAAAACTCAACCTTCCCTAGAAGCCTGATTAACCTCATGTCCTTCTACTCAGCATTTTATTCTTAGCACTTAGGTGTTCAGTTTGGATGCCACGATGCCATATTCCTTCATTTGTGTGTTCTAGTGCTAATTAGGACACAAGTACTTTAAGGACAGTTCCTTTTTTTCTGATTCCCTCACTCCCCGCTCTCCACGTTCCACAACAATGCTTGTTTAGTGCTCAACAAATATGATTTATTTCTTGGCATGCTAAAATCTACTGTTTATCCCCCAAACATTGCTAAAGGCCTTACACTTACCACAGTGACATTTCTGTTTTGATAGTGTCCTTCATTTCACCTTCCTGGTGAATTTGTCCCAAGTTTAGTCCCCACTCCTTGTCATATGGATTCGGGCATTACAACCTGATGAAATTCCCATCCAAAAGCATAGTTTAGATCTCATTTGACATGAGAAAATGTAATCTTTAAATTTCATGCTATAATTTCCAGTTGTATAACCCAATGGAAAAATAGCATGTTGAGATGCTGGAGATTGAACTGAAGACAGGGAGCCACACTGGCAGTGCTTTCTCCAGGAAGACTGCAGGGCCTTGTGTGGAGAGGCAGGGGATGCTGGTGATCTTAGAGCATAGCTGGAGTTGTAATCAGAGCCTGAAAAGCCAGTGGAGGGGAGTGCACAGGCAAAGGGATCACATCCACTGGCTGGGTTTTATTAAGAGGAAAATGATGAGCTAAGGAATAGATGCTGGCAAGGCCTGGGCCACTACAACCTCAGGCCCAAGCATGGCCTGAAAACACACAACAGGAGGAGAAGGTGAAGAGATGGGATCAAGGAGCAAGGACTAAATTTTGCAGCTGTCAGGTGAACTCAGTGTCATGTAAATGTTATTTACAATTTTTAAGTCAGTAAAATGAAATAGTAATGTATCTAATATATGTCTTCATTACTCACCCCTGTGCCCAGCCTCACTCTGTCCTTCTTTTAATATTTAATACTACAGGAACAAACATTCAGCGAACTTTGACTTTCTAAAGTTTGAAATCATGAATATGCTCAAAACAACTGATTGATATCTTGGAAATTTTTGGTTATTTACTTAATCTAATTGTATTTTTCTTAAAAAGAGGAAAATTATCTCTGATTAGAAATAAACAAGATTAATCCATGGTAGAAATCTAGAACCTACACATCTACAATAATTTTAATATTATCCAAAATTACTTCTCTGGGTGTCAAAACTTGTACATATCTATACATAGTTGATTAAAGTGACGTGTAGCTAACAATATGGAGCGAACACATCTGGAGCCAAACAGCTTGGCTTCCCATCCCACCTCTGGGCTTCGTTAATTGTGTGACCTGGGCAAGTTACCTGGCCTAGTGGGCTTTCAGTTTCCCCGTCTTTTATATGAAGCTGGTGATAATAGTTCAGTTGACCTTTGAATAACATGGGTTTGAACTTGTGGGTTTTTTTTTTTCCCCCAATAAACATATTGGAAAAGTTTTGGGAGATTTGTAACAATTTGAGAAAACTAACAGAAGAACTACATAGCCTAGAAATATTGAAAAAATTAAGAAAATGTTAAGCAT
>NW_012148419.1:2402989-2405043 GCF_000956105.1 Propithecus coquereli
CTTATAATTCAGCACCTCCTACACACAGCTAATTAAACAGAATGAGAGGCAAAGAGCGGGCAAGAATCAAGCTCATAAATATTATACATTTTTACTAGTAACATACAAATGATCTTAATTAAACGTGCATTTTCCATGAGTAATATTCTCACACACAGGTTTGTTCCCTTGTCCAGGAGCTCCAGAGGGGATGGAAATGTCCTGGAATTTTAATGGCTTAACAGACTCTTCCTTCTTCTCTCTCGTGATTTTGCAGCCTCTTACTCTAGCTTCTCCCAGTTTCTGGGACCCAAGCGATTAAATGAAAGACCCATATTTTCTCTGGGCTCTATATGAGCCTGGGATCCTAGAAACAAGTCTTGCCATTGAAAAAAAGATCTCAAATCAAAACCCATATAATCCACCAAAGTCTAAATTAGGTCTCCATGTTGTCTGTTGTCATTTCTCCCTTTATTATACTTACCCAGATTTGTGAGTATATATTTTTCCTGTGATTATTTTTAAAAGTCTTTCTCCCACTGTAGATGCAAGCTACTGAGATCAGGGATCCTGTATGTTTTTCATGTTCCCTTGCCAGAGTTAAGCACACCTCTGACATACGGTAGATTCTTTATGATTTGGTGTGTGTGTAGCAGGGGGATGCAAAAGCTAAGGGTTTATGATTTCTTCTTTATTGAATTGAAAAATAATTTATATGTGATACAATTTACACTTTGAAGTGTAGACTTTTTAAAATTTCTCTTCTGATTGTATATTTTCAAATAACCTGTCTTCAAGCTCCCTCATTCTTTCTTCTGCTTGGTCAGTTCTGCTATTGAGAGACTCTGATGCATGTCTCAGTTTGTCAGTTCAATTCTTAAGCTCCAGAATTTCTGCTTGATTTTTTTTTTATTATTTCAATTTCTTCATTAAATTTTTCTGATAGTCTTCTGAATTCCTTCTCTGTGTTTTCTTGAAGTTCATTGAGCTGCTTTGGGTCAGCTATTTTGAATTCTTTGTCTGAAAGGTCACCTATCTCCATCACTCCAGGATTGGTCACTGGTACCTTATTTAGTTTGTTTGGTAAGGTCATGTTTTCCTGGATGTTCTTGATGCTTGCGGATGTTCGTCCATGCCTGGGCATTGAAGAGTTAGGTATTTATTTTAATCTTCACAGTCTGGGCTTATTTGAATTCATCCTTCTTGAGAAGACTTTCCAGATACTCAAAGGAATTGAGTGTTGTGGTCTAAGTCTCTGGTCACTGCTGCTGTATCAGCACTGGGGGTGCCCCAAACCCAGTAATGCTGTGATTCTTGCAGATTCCTGGTGGTAATGCCTTGGTGAAGTTAGGTAAGAAACAAGAGAATTCCCTAGATTACCAGGCAAAGTCTCTCACTGTCTTCCCTCACTCTCTGGGCTGGGCTGCGGGAGTTGGGGGAGGAGTGGCATGGGCATTCCCTGATGGCTACCAGTGCCACGTCACACCTGAAGCCAGCCCAATCTCTCTCAAAGACACTGGTGACTGTTGCCTGGCAACCTCTGATGTTTATTCAAAACTCAAGGGCCCTTTAGTCAGTAGGTGGTGAATCCTGCCAGGACTGGGTTCTTCCCTTCAGGACAACATTATTTCCTTCTGGCTCAGGGCGGCTCCAGAAATGCCATCCAGGAACTAATGGCTGGGCTTAGGGGCTTCAAGAATCTGCTTGGTCCTTTATTTTACTGTGGCTGAGCTGGTACTCAACTTGCAAAACAAAGACCTCTGAACTTTTCCCTTTCCTTTCCCCTAGTGGAAGACCCCCTGAACCATACTGCCTGTAGTAGGGGGAAAGGCGGTAACACAGGCACTGACTTGGCTGCCACTGCTGGTGTCTCAGTGGTAACGTGCACCCTGTGTCCACTGGCTCTGAGCCAGCACAGCCATGGGAATGGCCCAAGGACTTCAGCCTTTGTGGCCCAACTGCCTTACAAATTTAGTCCAGCCCCCAGGTTGCTTTTTGTCAGCTGGTGGTGGGGCTAGCCAGAACTAAGGTTTCAGGTGGAGGATTTCTCTTTGGCCTGGCTGGTCTAAATGCTT
>NW_012148419.1:2408236-2409365 GCF_000956105.1 Propithecus coquereli
AAAATATTATGGGAGTACAAATGTTTTTGATTACATGGATTGCTTTTGTAATGCTTGAGTCAGGGCTGTTAAGTGTGCCCATCACGCAGATAGTGTTCACTGTACCTGTTGGGTAGGTTTTCACCCATCTCCTTCTCCCCACTCCCCCTTGCTTGATTTTCACTGAGTTTTACTTCCCTCTGTACGTACACATGTGTGCTTATCAGTTAGTTCCAGTTTAATAGTGAGTACATGTGGTGTTTGTTTTTCCATTCTTAGGATAATGGTCTCCAGTTCCATCCAAATTATTTCAAAAGGTGTTAATTCAGCTTTTATTATGACTGAGTAGGTATTCCATGGTATACATATACCACATTTTGTTAATCCACACATGGATTGATAGGCACTGGGGTTGATTCCACATCTCTGCAATTGTGAATTGTGCTGCAATAAACATTTGAGTGCAGGTGTCTTTTTGATAAAACGACTTATTTTCTTTTGGGTAAATACCCAATAGAGGGATTGCTGAATCAAATGGTAGGTCTACTTTTAGTTCTTTGAGGAATCTCCATACTGTTTTCCATAGGGTTGAACTAATTTGCAGTCCCACCAACAGTACATAAGTGTTCTTTCCTCTCTACACCCATGCCAACATCCACTGTTTTTGGACCTTTTAATAAAAACCATTCTAACTTGGATAAGGTGATGTTTCATTGTGGTTTTAATTTGTATTTCCCTGATGATTAGTGATGTTGAGCATTTTTTCATGTTTACTGTCCATTTGTCTATCTTCTTTTGAAAAGCTTCTGTTCATGTCTTTTGCCCGCTCTTTAATGGGGTTGTTTGTTTTTTTTCTTGATGATTTGCTTGAGTTCTTTGTAGATTCTGGTTATTAACCCTTTATTGGATGTACAGCTTGCAAATATTTTATCCCATTCAGTAGGTTGTCTATTTGCTCTGTTAATTATTTCCTTGGATATGCAGAAGCTTTTTAATTTAATAAAGTCGCATTTATTTTGTTGTTTCTGTGATTGTCATTGGGGTCTTTTTCATAAATTCTTCACCTAGCCCAATATCTAGAACAGTTTTTCCTACATTTTCTTCTAGTATTCTTATGGTTTCATGCCTTACATTTAAGTCTTTTATACAC
>NW_012148419.1:2412654-2412983 GCF_000956105.1 Propithecus coquereli
TTCTAGTAGTTTTTTTTGTGTGCAGATTCCTTAGGACTTTTTATATAGAAGATCATGTTATCTGTGAATACAGATAGTATCTCTTTTTTTCCATCTGAATGCTTTTTTTTCCTTGCCTGACTGCCCTGGCTAATATCTCCAGTACAATGTTGAGTAGAAGTGGTGAGAGTAGACATTCGTGTTTTTTTTTTCTGATTTTAGGGGTATAATTTTCAGTCTTTCATCATTAAATATCATGTGATCTTTGAGTTTTCATACATGCTTTTCATCAGGTTGAGGAAGTTTCCTTCTATTTTTAGTGAGTTCAGTATTTTTATCCTGAAGGGGTG
>NW_012148419.1:2415139-2416114 GCF_000956105.1 Propithecus coquereli
TTTTTTAAAATTTTAGCACATTAGATGTTTTTTTTACCTCTTTGTAACACAATCTAATACCTCTTTGTCTGAAAGTTACAAAATAATTGGCAAATAAAAATGACTTGTATGGCACAGGCATGAAATGTGGTACGCATGAGCAAGGAAGTAAAATTATTTGGAACTTCTGTGTGGGTCAAGGGCTGAATTTCACAGTGGCTCTAAAATGAAGGTGAAAGAAAGGAATTAAGGCCTTTAAGCAAGCCAAATCAAATAGTTCAAAGAAAAGGAAATTACTTTTCAGATTAATAGAGATGAGCTGGCATGCACATGATACACACCCTCATATTTTCAAGTGACTATATGTCATTTTCAAAAGGCTGTGGGCAATGGGTGTATATTTTAAAATATGATTTCAAAAGAATGAATTTTCTCAATGAGCTGGCCAGTATTTCCTAGTGCAATTTTTTAGCTATGTGGCTGTTTCTTAGAATTTTGAATTTAGTTCATCACTTGTCAGAAGGAGAGAACATGGCACAGAGGGGTGCCCTTCAGTCCCAGACATACCTAGAAAATTGGATGGCCTGCTTCAGAGTCTTTTAGAACTGTTAGCTTATGATTTTGACCTCCCTCTTTCTTGTCTATCCAGAATTCCTCAGATCAATTACATAAGGTAGAGAGGACTCAAGAGAAATTCTGCTATGTTGAATTAATTTTGTGCTCTGAATTTTATCAGATTGGTTCATTGTACAGGTACATATTCCTTAGTTGATGCCAATTTTTAGATAACTAGACTCAGAACTCTTTCAAAAGAGGGACTGTGTCTCGTTCAGCCTTGTTCTATCAAACCAAAATGGTGCCTTGTATATAATAGGCACTTGAGGTGTTTGAGGAATGAATGAACGGCTAGAGACTGTCAATGAGATACAGATTCATAGATTAAGCTTGTCTTTTCTCATCTGTTCTCAACCTGTTGCTTTATTTGAAAATAGAATT
>NW_012148419.1:2416924-2459584 GCF_000956105.1 Propithecus coquereli
GCCTGGCCTTTTAATGAGCTTTTTAGTGGCAGAAGACCTGTTGCCTCCTAAAAGCATGGTGCTATGGCATGGAGAAACATGGCCATTATTCCTGTTATTTAAATATCTACTCCTCGTGGGTTAATTGATTATAACAGCTTCACTACCCTGTAGGTTCAGAAGGCACAAGTCGTGTTAAGAGGCAGGCTTAAAAAGTCAAAGCTGTTCTCTCACAGAAGATAAAAGAAGTGATTTATAGTTTACTCACAGAGAAGCGTTCGAGACCACATGAGAGAAAGTTCTTTGGAGACTTTCCAGTGGAGGGAATCTTTGCTCTTGTTATTTCATAGGGGGGTGGGTTTTCTACTTTGTCACTGTTTCTTTTCTGTGAGTAGGCCAAGTTTTTTCTTTGCTCACCAGGGCTGAGCAAAGGCAACTTTCCAAATACCTTCAACAGTGGGCATGTCAGTTTTGATTGACATTGAGTGAATATGATTCAATCTAAAATACCTTGATATTGGAAATGGGGGTGTAGATGTTCTGTTATATTGACAGTATCTATATATTAGTCTTATTCATGTAGCACATATTTATTGAGCATCTAATGTGTGCTAGATGCTAGCAATACAACAGTGTATAAAAAAGACATATTCTCTGCCTTAAAGAAGTTGATATTCTATCAAGGGAGGCAGATATTAATTCCAATTGCAGTAAGGGCTACAAAGAAAAAGTAAGCTTTGTTTTGCTAAGTGTTATAAAGAGGAACCTTCTTTCCACCTGCTTCATGTTTCCTTGTAGAGGGACATCAATTGATGTAGCACTTCTGGCTTCTCTGAATGGGGCATGTCTAGCTTAACCTTTCCCTCCCTTCTGCCTTTGGGATATGCCTGTCGGCTCTGAGCTTCTGTCTCTGAGTGGGAGTTGAGGTTGGGTTTGGGGTCTTCCAGGTTTCCAGAGCTTCTGTGACTGCATAGGTCTGTCTGATTCTGTGGTTCAGATTTAAAAACCCACTGATGCCATGCACCTAAGCTATAGTCCCAAACCTCGCCTTTAGTAGTAGTAATATTTTGTTAATACTTGATCCTCATCTGTTTGACTCCATTGTCTCTCTCAATTCAGAATTTGAGTGGAATAGATTATTGGGTCCCTCAAACCTCAATACTAAGAATCGATTTGATGCTTAGAACTGATAAAGTCTCATTTATGGACCCATGGTTTTCAAATTATTGCTCGCAGGAAGGAGGATTGTAGTGAGCTGGCATGGCTGAATCCTATTTTCTTCATGGAGTCCTCCGTGAGAGCATATTTGCTTTGGTCTATGTTATATATTAAGCTTTCACATAAAAATTTTGAGCTTAAAAAGTTTAAAACCACCTTAGACTTGTAGCTATCAAACATTTGAGACCACAATCTACAGTAATGGTTATATTTAAAAAATATTATACAAACTCATATGTACTATATACATGTGTATGTTGACCTTAATATCTGCAGTGTAGTACGTTTCATTCCATTTTATACCATTAGAAACAAAACTTTGGTTGAAACTCACTAAATTGATTGCATAACACTCATGACACGAAATTTGAAAAATTTTGCACTAGATCATGTTTATATTATCCAAAGGATGCTACTTTGACAGGCCTCTGATCTATCAATGACCTGACCTTCTCCTAATAGTATCCCTTTTGCCTTATATGCCTTATTCCTTTTGGAGCTTAATATATTATTTGTTTTCTAAGTGGAAATAAATTAGGGTTACGGTTATGAAATTATAGTCCCTTCTGAGAAAGTATTGTTTTCATCATTGTTATTACTGCTGAGACTTTTAACAATACCAAAATAATGTATTACATTTCAAACTTGGCAAATGTTACTAAATATTTCTCACGGGGCTCATTTCAAACCATATTATAATTACTGGCCTGTTTTGTTTTGTTTAATGGGATAATTTTCTATCAAATCATGGTAGTGAACAAAGCTGACAAAAATTCTCAAGTTCATAGTTGAGTTTATAGTCCACTGGGGTGTTTCTTTTATATAACAATATTGGGAGGACTCATAGTTTAGAATGAACTATTTACGTAAGCCTATTCACCACTGCCACCCCATTCTAGACAGTATGACATCCAGAAAATGGCAGTTTTGATGAGGATGAGGAGGCAGTATTGTTTTTGTGCTCAAGATAGTGCCTGGGCAGTCCAGGTCTGGGTGGCATGCTGAGAAAGGGCGCTAGGCAGCACAGTGAGGTTGGGCACAAGAAGGTCACGGTGTCCAGAGGGATGTGAAATACTCTGCAAGAAAAGTAAGGGGGAAGCTAAGAAAACAGGGCCACCTTCCTGATGTAGCTTCGAGTAGCCCTGTCCCCTAATCCTTTCTAGCCCCCACCTATGTGAAGCTGACTTCAGAGAAATAAACACTGAGAAGTCAACCTGTTACTTATTTTTTGTCTCCAAAATAGAACATCTTCTAGTTAGGAGAGCTTTCGACAGAGGGGCAAGTGGTTTATCTCCAGATGGAGGATGAGCAATGTTCATGCTCAGTAAAACTAGGCCTCGCCAGATGCCAGGTTCAGAGAGTCCTCTTTCCTGCCTTCCTCGAGTCACTGCTTGTTTGCTTGAAATGGGTAGTAGAACTAGGCAAACACAGGTGCTGGCTGCATTGGCAGCACTGGCAGCACAGCCTCTCCTCCAGGTTCAGGCTCTCTCTGGATGGCACTGGCTGGTAACCACAAGAATGAAGATCTAATCAAGCCAATGCTGGCTCCCTGCCCACCACTGACTGGTTTGATTCGGCTTCCCCATTGTTGATAACAAGTGAGCCTTCAGTCTCTTGCCTGCTGGCTCCCGGACCAGCACTGCTGCATGCTGTCTGACTTGCCCTTGTGTGCTGTCATGGAAAGAACGCTTGCCTACGCTCAGCAGACCTGGTTTCTTGTCTTGGTTTTGCCTCCAACATACTGTGCATGTCACTTAACCTCCCGGTGCTTTATTTCAAACGAAGATCCCAACCCCTAATGCTGGCCAAACTTTGTGGTTCTTTATCTCAGGGATTTATCAGGGTTGAAAGCAGAAAAAGTTCGAATGAAATTCGAGGCTCTGTCCTAATATCTTAAAGGGTTAAATAAAGGGTGTCTTGGGGGCAGTGGGAGCGGGACTGGACGTCTGGGGACCAATAAGCCTGGGAGGAAAGATTTCTGGTGACTGGAGGGAGAGAGATCCTGCCCTCAGCACTTGCACCAAAGCAGGATGTGATAAGGCCTCAGGAGGGAAGTGTTGACAGGGAGGGCACCCTTAAGAGGCTTGGATTCCTGACACTTCTGTTCCCCACCTCACCTGAGATTTCCAACCTGGGCAAAGCAGTAGCAGAGCCTGGGATGATGGGTATCTCAGCCACAGCTAGTGTGGACCTGTGTCTGACAACTTGAGGGGATTCCCCAGCTTGAAGCTAGGTGAGACCTCCTGGCCTTTACAGCTTTGCAGGGGGAGACCCAAGAAGGCATAAGGTTTAACTTTTTCAAAGTCCAATAGAATGGGGATTGGAGTCACAATTACATTGATTTTAAAGAAAATAAAAAATAATGCGTAATTTTTTACATACCTGAGTGAGTGCATGAACTGAGGTTTGTGCTCTACGTGTGTGTCACTATATTGACTGAGTGAAACCTCTCAGAAAACCCTGTACTCCATTCTGCACACACACTCTTTGCTGCCACGTGCCTTCTGAGGACAGCAGAGCTCCATGCCAGGCTGGCCCTGGTGCAGTGTGGGCAAGGCCTGGAGCGAAGCACAAGATGAGCACTTTGAGGACTGGAGTCCTGCCCATGGCTGGCTGAGTGGCCATCAGGGTAACAGTCAACAGCACCTTAGCCAGGACTCCTGGTGCACCAGCTGAAGCCATTCAGGACTGATGTGTTCTCAGGGCTTCCTCAGCCCCAGGTTCAGGCCCCCTTTCCTGCCTCAGGACAATAGACTTCCCTCCCTTCAACAGAGACTCAGGAGCCCAGAAGACTGTGGGGCCAGATTCTCCTCAGTTCTACTGGTTTCCTGCAGATAGAAACTTTGCCCTGGTTCCCAGACCCAGTTATCCTTCCGTACTTCACAGCTCCCAGTCAGTTATGGAAACAGGAATGTGCCTAAAAATAACCACCAGCTGGGCCCACGAAGTTCAGCGGGATACATTCACAGCTAATGGGGAAAGTTTGAAGTCTGCCTCTGTGCTTCTGGAAACTCAGCTGTGGCACGCTTGCCAGAAGGGCTCTTCAAGTTGTGTTATTCTTAGTGTCTCTCAGGGCAGCCTTTGCAAAGGCAAGTTCCCACTGCCTGTAAGTTATTGAGGTCACCCAAGGATAGCAGCTTTCAGTAAGATATGAAGAGGAAAATGTATTTTTAGTGCATTTGCTCATGTCTTTGTGTTGCCCCTCTCTTTACTTGCATACTTCCTCAGTCTCCCCGGCAACGCCTTCCCACCACCACATCAGCAACTAGCTTCTGTGCCTCATCCTCTTCCTGGGCCCAGAGACTTCCATGGTGCCCTGAGTCTGCCTTTCTGAGCACCCCCTCGTCCCAAATCCCATTCTCTCTTCTTTATCAAAACAGACACATCTGTCCTTCAGAGAATGAAGCTAATCTGATAAATGAATTCATAACAAAGTATTAAGGAGAATGGTTTAATATTGCCAATTATACAGAATATGGTTGCATTTTTATATTGTGATGAAAAACATATACAATTTATCATCTTCACCATTTTTAAGTAAGCAGTTCAATAGTCCTAAGTATATCTACATTGTTGTGAAACACAGCCTTAGAACTTTTCCATCTTGCAGACCTAAAACTCTATATTCATTAAACAACAATTCCTCATTTCTACCTCCTCTCAACCCCTGGTAACCACGATTCTGCTTTTCATATTTATGGGTTTGGCTACTTTAGATACCTCATGTAAGTACAATCATAATTTGTCCTTTTGCGAGTGGCTTATTTTACTTAGCATAATGTCTTCAAATTTCATGTCAGTCTTAACGTGATGGGACACCCTTCCTTTTTAAGGCAGCATAGTATTTCCATTATGTGTGTATGTAGCATATTTTGTTTATCCATTCATCTGCTGATGGAAATTTGGGTTCTTTCCACCTCTTGGCTATTGTGACTA
This sequence comes from Propithecus coquereli, assembly GCF_000956105.1. Lineage (NCBI taxonomy): Eukaryota > Metazoa > Chordata > Mammalia > Primates > Indriidae > Propithecus > Propithecus coquereli. The sequence goes on from NW_012148419.1 coordinate 2,422,058, forward strand.
GTGCTCCTATGAATAGGGGTTTTTGATATCTCTTTGAGATCCTGCTTTCAATTCTTTTGGATATACATCCAGAAATGGAATTGCTGTTTCATATAGCAGTTCTATTTTTAATTTTTTGAGGAACTTCCACACTGTTCCACAGTGGTTGCACCATTTTATAATCCCACAGACAGCGTACAAGAGTTCCCAACTTCTTCACATCCCTGCCAACACTTGTTATTTTCTGTTTTTTTGTTGTTGTTGTTTGTTTGTTTTTGATAGTAGCCATCCTGATGGGTATGAGAGTATGGTTGTATTTTAACAGAAAATTTTCATGCTTCAACTAAAGGAATGATGATGCCGATTTCAGGCTGTAGCACATGACGTGGGAAGATACTAGATATTTTAGTTGGGAGATTCTCGTTGCATCCTTCAAATCATACGACACAGACTTCAGCAGAGTCATTATTTATTGCCTGAGTGACAGTTAGCTGAGTCACCTGCCTCTGAGATTTAGAAAAGATTGATTACCTTCTCTATACCCCTTTCTAGAGTTGAGAAAAGTTAAGACACAGGATTATGCACATTTCTGGAGGGTTTATTTTTCATGGTCTCCTCTCTGGCTCTTGGTCTTGCTCATGTTATGGATTTTTTTTTCTCTCCTAACTATTCCATTCTTGTTTTGTTTCACATGGATGAAGACCTGGAGCTCAGCCACGTTCCTCGGTTTCCCAGAAATAGCTACTTAAAACCATTGTATGTACAGCATATTTCACTGATTTTTAAGGAGAGGTTTACATTGCAGAAAAGCAAGATATTAAATATTAGTATTCCCATTTCCAAAAGTTCTTTGGACCATCCCACCACAGAGCACTTGTTTTCTCTGCTGTCAGGCCACTTTCTACTGCCGTGCTTTCCATTTTGGTGACTTCTCTTTTCCCTCCCCTTCTATCTTTTCACCTTTCCAACTCCTAGTTTGCCAGGACCCTATGCTGCACCAGCCAGAACCATACGGAACTGATGACTTCTCTTCCCCAAGTTCATGTTTCGTTTATTTTCCAAGGTCAACAGACTTCCTCTTAAGAGAGAGATAAGAACTCTAACAACTGGACCAAAGCTGCTCCCCAGCTCTGATGGTTTCTGAAGCCAAACTTTGCCTCAACTCCTAGACCCAGTCCTCCTTTCATACTTCATAGTTCCCAGGGATGCCGAATTCTCCTCTCTTTATTATGCACAACAAATCAGCTCCCTCCACACTCTGTCATAAGCCTTCCTTTGCAAACCCAAATCTCCAGATGTTCACCTAAGTAAAATACTCATTACCCATCTGTAATATGAGCTCAAAAGACTAGTGGAGATCTTGAGCTTCCCTGTAGCAGTCCTATTCACCTGCCTTGAGAGGATAATTGTTTGAAAGAGCATTTATTTTTCTTCTCATACCCAAGAAATATCTGTGATTTAGTGTTGCCGACAGCCATTCTGACTGCATGCTTTTGGGAAGGCTTCTTGGAGTGATTGAGCCTTGGAAAAAAAGGTAGGATTCTGACAAACGTGTTTCCTTTATTTTCCGCATGCAGCTGAAATCCAGGCTAGCCGAGGACATGGTTAGCAATGTTTCCTAAAGCTGTTTGACTTTGTTTCCTTCAAGCCCTCTCTGCACTATCTATGGAAGCTAGACTCTCAGAGTCCCCATGGTGTTGGCTTTCTAACTTGAGTAACTGTTTCGTGCTTTATTCTCACATTGGTTGCTGTTTGTAGCAGGAGGCTAAAAGGGATTTTAGACTCTATAGGTCCCAGCTGTAATAATATACTCCTTTATCTCACCTACATGGTTGAGACTCCTGCTCCCTCCCTCCAGGCAGATGTCCTCGTGGGGAGTCTGGCCTGAATACTGAAAGGCTGTCATAGAAGCCACATTTAATTGCTTCCTCTTACTATATATGGTAGGCTAGAAATGGTATCAAGAAGCTAATCTTATAATCCTTTTCTTCCTAAGAGGAGAACAGTGGAATTCTGTGGGCCAGAGAAATGTGGGCAGCTGGGAGTTGAACTGTAAGCACTGGTAGGGTATGGTAGGCACCAGCCCTCCTGTCCTGTCTCATTGACCTTGCAATGGTGATAATGACGTAGTCAGAAGGCAGCTGGAGATTGCAAAGGAGCCAGACTGCAGAGGTCACTGGGAGTGGGAGAACATGGCATCAAGTGGAAAAAAAGGCAAAAGGAAATAATATGTCACCAAATTTGAGAACTGAGAAAGAAATTATGTCCAAATATGGCATAAGCCCACAGAAGTTATGTTAACTATCCTATCTATGTCAAAAGAGGTTGTAAATGAGATATAGCAACGGGAACAAAAATCTACTTGCCCTGTAGTAACAGACAGTGTGTAGTTTCTGGAATGCATCATGCTCCATCTGCCAATCTTGTTTCCTCTGTCTTAAATATCTTCTCTGCTGGGATCTCACCTACTCTACCATTTCTCCCTAGACGACTTCTACTGGTCCTTCAGATTTCAGCATAGATGCAATTTCCTTTACAAACTCTTCTGAGACCCCTGGAGACTGTGCGAGGTGCCAGCACAAGTCACTGAGTATAGTGATTGGATCTGTCCTTATTCATCTCTTCTCTTATGTCAAGACTAAGGCCTCTGTTTTGTTCATTGCTGTACCCACAACACCAATACAGGGCCTGGAATATATAGAAGGCAGCCAATAAATATTTGTTGAAGGAATGATGATTGAATAAATGGGCTAGTAGAAAATAACTATTTTTATGTCTTTCTTAGACTGAAACCAAATCCTTTATTGGTCCAAACCATTTATTGAACATATTCTATGAAAAAAATCTAGTTTAGGTTTTTTTAAAAAAATATATGTAAGGGTTAACTGTGGCTATAGAAAAATGCTTTATTAAAGGTGGACTCTTTGGAGAGTCAACCAAATAAAACTTACATATTCCATGGAAGAATGCAGTAGCTAGAGAAATTTCCCAAAGGCCAATGTGGTGAGCTTTGAATCTCAATTTCTTTTATGTTTTTGGTTGTTGGGTTATAGAATTCATGGTTATCGTTAAAACCAAAGGGAATGAGAGCTTTTCTCTGAAGGAATTGAGTCCAGTGAGTATTTTAGTCAGTCTTCTACGTGACATGTAAGTGATATATAGATATATGTCTGCATACAAATTTATAGACTAGAGATAAATGTTTTTGAATGTAGCAGACCTCATTATTTTGATGACACATAATGTTTATAAGACCTAGTAACATAGAATCACTTTGGGTTGATCTATTGATCAATCGATCAATCTATCTATGTATCTAAGAAGGGACTCTTAGAAATAAGGTATGGATATTACTCATTCCAGTCCTCTTCCCACTATTTTTAAATGCTCATTCTGTAGTGGTTAATTTTGTCCTTGACACAGACCCTGCAACATTTTCTATGTGTTATTACTACCAAATAGAAATAACAGAAGAAAATTAACAATAACAACAGCCAATTATTGAATTTCCAGCCATCATTTAATCTTTTTTATTGATAAATTTTATTTTTTTTACTTTGGTGAAATATTTCAGGCATGCAAAAGGACAGAGTAGCCTTTCATCTGAACTTAAATAAGCTATTACATTAACTTTATTTTTTTCATCATCTAAAACTGGTTTTCCTTTTCAATGCCAAAATTACCAGAAAACATAATTATTTCCTCTGACAAAAGCATAATTTCTGAGATAGTTACAAACATTTTTATTTTTTTGATGAGAAGTTTTAAAATAAGATTCCAGTTAAATACAGTCCCTTAAAAATGTACTCCATGATTATGTGAACCAGGATTAGAAAATAAAAACATGCACGCATTCCAGAATTATCAGTGAGAAGCTACAGTGAATATTTTATTTTTAAAATTTTTCCATCATGTGAATATTTATTTTTAAAAAACAGATGAAGGGTAATCTTGACACATCAAAAATTCATATAACTAAAGCTTCAGTTTTTCTGAAGCCAAGCATATGGGCTTTTGAGTGAGCTCTAAACATGCCCATTATAGCTTCCCATCCTTCTTGCTATACTTTACAAAAATGATACTAAATTTTATTCTTTCATTTACATATTTGATGAGTGTTTATTTTCTTTTCATTATGTGCGGGGACCAGTGTTAGGTGCTGAGAGAGGTGAGTGGTTGGCCGTGGCACTTGGCCTTACACTGTGCACCATCCAGCATGAATCTCCATCTTCCTGAATGGTAGACTTCCTCTTGGTGAAGCAGTGCATTGAACGGAATTATAGAGTTATTCTTCATCTTTAACATGGCAAGCATAGCAATTACCTTACAGGGCTGTTGTGAAATTTAAGTGTGATAGTACATGTCAAGTGTTTAGAGCAATGAATGGTATGTAATAAGAGCTAAATAAATGTTAGCTAAAAAATAAATATTAAGAATTGTAGAACTATATACTTGTATTGTTAGGTAAACTGTAAGGTTAGGTGCAGTTTAACGATCCAACCTCCTCACTTTGTGGTTGAGGAATCTGATTCTCATTGAGGTTAAGCAGCTTGTCAAGGTTGCAGATTATTGTTAGCAGGAGGAAAAATGGAACCCCAAATTCCTTGATTTCTACCTCACTGAAATTTTCACTGTAGTAGCTGCCGGAGAAGTTGTGGCTGTGGGGAGAGGGGCGAATGAGCATAATAACTCCAAGGATATGACAAATACTCAATCATGCTTATTGCAGTAATATTGAACAAAATCATTACCTCAAGGGAAAAAGCATAATGGTATAAGAACTTTCAAAAGCTTAGTGACATGCAGTTGGATGTTTTTATTCCAGTTGAGCATAGTCTGATTTCATAAAGATATCACGCTGGCTGGTGGTTTATATATGGTGTGATTTGCTTGGGTTGAGTCCATGGAAAACATGCTCCATGAAAACAGCACCACCATTGTTTGTTGATCAGGTGTGGTCTCCTACCTACTCACCTGACGTTGGCCATAAGGCCTGTTCACTCTGGCAACAGTTTCCAAGATTACCATAGGCAACTTCTTGGTTATGGAGATTGGAAAAGGTGAGAGAAAGTTTTCCTTATTTTCAACCCAACCTTTTTAGTCCCAGAAAATATCAAAGAGCTGTGAAAAAACATCAAGTTCTCAATGTTGTCCTGTGCACAACATCCAGGGAGAACCTGAGTGGCACCATGTAAGTACATAAATTGTTGGAATCCTAGGAACCACGGAACTTTAATCTACTGCTTAGGAAAAAAGGCAGCAATAGCCTGCTGAGGGTGGAGAGAGAGAGCAACTTTCCTTTCTAGGAGGGAATGAAGTTCTGGTTGTGCTTGCCTCTCCTCACACCTTCAAGTTCAGGAAAGGATCTGGAGGTGCCTTGTGGCATTTTTGTCTTTGTTTGAGATCAGCCTCAGTTACTGCCTAAAAAGCTGCATATCTCTTTTAATGCCTCAGTTTATAGACTTGAAGGAAAGATCGAAATCACCAGCAAAGCAGGCTGTGGGCCTTAGATGGGCAATTTTACAATTTAGGAGGAGAAAAGAGAAGAAGGAACAAGGAAAACACAGTCTGCTGTTAACATTAATTATATTGGTTGAGGAGTAATTTGATTAATGATGATATTAATCCTTGAATTTCAGGACCAAGCCTCTTTTCTTGTATGACTGTAAACACAGTTATCCTTTGCTTTTTAAATTCAGTGACAATGTGGTATAGAGCAGCGAATCTCAATGGGTAGTAGTAGCAGGCAATTTTGTCCCACAGGGGACATTTAGCAGTGTCTATGGAGGCATTTTTCGTTGTCACAACGGGGGTGGGGTGGTATTGTTGTCCTGGCATCTGGTGGGTGGAGGCCAGGGATGCTACTAATCATCCTGCAATGCACGACACAGCCCCCACCAATAAAGAATTATCTGGTCCAAAATGTCAATAGTGCCAAGGTTGAGAAACCCTGGTGAACAGGCTGACAGTTGCATTTATAGAGCTAGACCAACCGGATTTCACTTCATAGCTGGAGACATTTTCCAAATTTTTTAATCTCTGTTGTTCAATTCCCCATCTGTAAAATGGGATAATAACAGTACTTTCCTTTTTATGAGGACTAAATGAGTCTACACACACACACACACACACACACACACACACACACACACACACACACTTGCATATGTGTATATATAAGGTTAAACTTATACATATATATAAGGTTCTTAGAGTAGTGCCCAGTATATGGTCACTACCATGTGAATATTAGTTGTTATTTTCGTGCAAAGCAGCACACAGTATGTAAGAACCCTCAGAACAATGGAATCTCTGCACAATTATATTTTTGAGGGGAACTTGGCTAAAAAACACCTTGAAAGAAATTGATCAATATAGACTAATTTGATGCGACCCATAAGATACTGGAATCCACATGGTAATGAAATATGCAACATTGTCATTACTCTTTGCTAGTTTCTTTCTACCATGTTTGTGCCATGCTGTTGAAAGGGAATAAACGTCAGTGCATAGTCTTAGTACATTGTATATGCTTTGGTGGTGTTTGAGATTAGCTAATAATCATGTTTGCAAGATTCTTAGATCAAAGATGTGTGAATTTCCTAAGTGGATTTGCAGCTGTGATATGGGAGTAAAGGAAAGGCTGATGGAAATATGATCGAAAATTAACTACCCATTTGGCAGGGTTGTTGCTATCCATAAGAAATGGAGGCACTTGACCTTTAAGACAACAAAGATAAAACTCTAAAAGGCCTGAGTCTGGCCTTGAAAGACCTTGAAAACCAAAGGTGCTGATATTTGTAGACAGAGCCAACAAATTATCATGATTTATTCTCCCATTAATTGTAGAGTTGAAGATGCCAAAAAGGAAACATTTAAATACATATGACAAATTATAGGTGCTCAGCAGGGAAAAGAGGCCTGAATTAGCTGAACTGACCTGTCTGAATACTGTGCCCAGAATTATATTTAATCTAGTGGTTTTGATTTGCATGAGAATCTGAAAATATATCTACTAAGCTTGGTTAAATAGTCCTTGACCTTGAGGTTTTTATTTTATGCTCTGGATAATTTCAGCAGCCAGGGGACCCACTCTGGCTTTTCCCTATCCTCGATTCTTTCTCGCGGAATGAAAGTTTTAATTAAGAGGATGCTTAACATTAGGGGCTGTGACACTCAGGAAGGCAATTTCACAAGGCCTCTGGAGACCAACTTTAAAATCACAGTTTTAGGACAGCTTGTGATAAGTGCTCACCTACTCTAAATATTTGTGAACATAGCAGAGGATATTTATAGTATTACTGAGATTCCCCCAACCCTCCAGGAAATACTCCTTCATGTTATAGACTCACTTCTAAGCTCAAAGGGCTGCATTTCTCCTGGTTCTGGTACAGTCTCATCAAGAAAGTGAAAGAGGTCACGGAGCACAAGCTAAGAATAATAACTACCCTTTTTGAGTGGCTAATATATGCATAATCAGACACTGTGCAAAATATTTTAGACACTTAAAATATTCTGTCCAGTTTGCAGACAAATATAACCAAGGTTCAGAGAAGTCAAGTAAGTTGCTCAAGATCACACAGCTGGGAGGTTGTGGTGCCAAGATTTGGCTTCAGGTCTCTCTCCCTGAAGCCTTCACTTTATCTGGCTATGTCCTGAGCCATCAGCACTTAAGCACAGTTCTCAAGTTCTCAAGGGGTCTCTGAATGGTGAGGGAAATTGAGGTGGGTCGTGTCTAGGGCTGAGGATCTTAATTTCTGTCCTTTTCTGAAATTTTAAAATAGGAGGATCCCAAATTTTTCACAACATCACTACTGCCTTGTCACTCGCCATAATGCAGATACTATCTGAGGGATGCGAGAAATCTCTTGCAGTCACAGAAAAAAAAAGACATGCTGATGCCTGTCCCATAGGTTCTACCTCCAAAATATATTCAGAATCTGACTTCTTCCCACCTCTTACCCTGCTACGCTATTTAAGTCACCATCATTCTTGACTGGGGGATTGCAGTAGCTCTCCAACTGGGTTTCCTGTTTCTACTCTCCTGTCCTTGCAGAACAGTCTCCTCACAGCAGCTGAGATGACCCTTTGAAAAGGTCAATCTGGTTATGTCTCTCCTTGCTCAGCATCCTCCAATGGCCCCATAGTGCATTTAGAATAAAATCCAAGCAACTTTGCATTACTTTCGGGTTTCGGTGTTCCAAGACCTTCTCTGTCCCAGGCTCTTTGTACTTGCCATACTTTGTACTGCCTGAAATGTTCTTCCCACAGCTCTTTGTTGGTAAAGGAGAGCAGACTATGTCACCCCAAAATATGGCCTTTTGACATAAGAACTATTTGGAGCTGAAGGCAATTAAGAAACAGCAAACACAGGGAAAGCTCTTTCTACTTCCCCCTTTTCTGCCTAAAGGCTGGATATAAATTTTCCTTCACTAGAGGTGACTCTAGTCTAGAGTCTTATCAGTCCAGAGACAGCACCAGAGGAATCTGCAAACAAACCTTACTCCATTAGTTTCTCCCATATGTTTACCTTCCCACAGTTCTGGTCCTTGGAAGCTGAAAATCACCTTCTTTTATTCTGCCATTTTTCTACAAATTTATCGTTCTTTGTTAAAACTACTATATAATCCGAATTCTAAGTTACTTCTTTGAATACTTGTCTCTGGGTACTCTCATGTGTTACATGCACAATACACATGTTAGTGAACTTCTGTTTGTTTTTCTTTTGTTGACCTGTCATTTGCAACGGAAGCCTCAGCTGAGAACATAGAAGGACTTCCTTGACTCTTATTTTTGTAGGACCCAAAGGAGATATTCCAATATTATTTAATAATAAGTGAGAAATGCTACAAGCCTGAGGCAGGCATCCCTAATGACAAGAGCAGTTTGTTCCATGATGTTAATAATGACCTTTTTGGTGCACTGAAAGTTTTGTATGTAGAAAAAAGCTATTTCAGAGGTTTACTTTGGTCATAGAAATTAATATTCGATTTAATAAAATCACAAATTAAAAAATCAATTTCTGTTGGCTTTTATTTCAACTTGAAAATCTTATTGTATTTTACAAGTCTAGTGAATTTTAACAACTATTTTGATGGGCTTTTTGAATAATTCTTGGTCTCGTTTAAAATTTAGTTGTTTAAATACCTTTAAACATTTTAAATCACATTTATAAATTTTATGAATTTGAAACCTTCTAAAAGGCTTTAATTGGCTGTCAAAGCTTTCTGTGCACTTAAGTACTTCTTATAAATCTAGGAAATACATTTGTAAATAAGATAAAATGAGTCTGCTTAAACCTAAAATTGTATACAAATTTAGTAAGATTTTGACTTAAATTCATAAATTTAAATTAGTTTCTCAAACACATTTCAAATTGGGATAAACAAGCTTATCTGTTACTCTAATAGGTTAAATTTTAGTAAACATTTATTAAACAAGAACAATTCCAAATGTGTACAGCTTTCTATATACAATAATATATTTTTTGTTTTGATGCACAGTTTTATACTCTACTTAATTTTAAATCTTCCTGAGGTTACAATATACTTATTAGTACTAAGAAAATGATCACATCATACCCCACAACCCCCTCTGAGCTATAAATGTGCATGGTTGTGTATGTTAGTTTAAGCTAAATTCTAGGGGCAGTTGGTAGCCCTGATCAGAAATTCACACCCCAAGTGATGTCAGTTCATTTTTGATCAGAAACGTTGCATTCCACAGGCAGCTTGTGCAAGGCTTTAGCTATCTTTATCTCAGATCAACACCAGATATTTGTCTAATTAGCATAATGAATAATAGAAATATCTTGAAATAGTGGCTTGTTAGCATAACAGATGATAGAAATATGCTCTCATATGTGGAATTAGTGCCATTAAACACGTGTGGTTTGGCTAAAACATTTGAGAGAATCTCTACCATCAGTGAAAAGCATATAAATCTTGCTAGCCCTTCACCTTTATCTCTAAATGTAATCTATATGTGTAGCGGAGCTTGGTTTGAGTTTTCATAATAACATAGTGGTGATGGTGTAGGGGAGCAGCTGATTGCCATTGTTACCTACCAAAAACGACCTGATAGGTGTTCTTAAACAATTTGGCTTAAGCCAATTGGAAATTCTTTTCCAGGTAAATTTTGCTATTAATTTAAGGTTGCATAATGAGAAGAGATTTTTTTGGCAACTCTGATGCAACCCTGTTATAATTGCTATGTCAATAAATTCATAACTGCAGGCGAGGTGGTGGTTTCATAGTCAGAATCTTTAATTTTCCACTCAGGAGAATCTACAATTCATACATTGTTTAATTAGATGTTACACCTCCTCAGCTCCTAAAATGTCTTTTTCATTGAATTTTTGAAGGCTGTTGAACTTGATGGAATCGTGTGTTTTATATTTTATATTCTTAGAATCACGTGACTATGGTATTTAAAATGATATTGGATCAAATTTTAGTGTTTTTTCTCTCTTTGGTAAGTGTTCAAGTTGGACTCCTAAAAGTCATTTTACTGATAATTGACATTAGGAGAAAACACTCATGAACCACGTGGCAAGTCCTTAACAAAGCTGGCTCTGGAAATGCCTTCTGTAGTGAGCAGTGGTAGGTTACTGGTGTCTTGTTCTCCAGAGAAATGGTTTTAAAGTGCTGGTTCTCTCACAGGGTGCCAGGTTCACGGCCAATGCCAACTGGAGTGGCCATCTCACTGGAACATAAGGGAGTGTGGAAAGGAGGGGTACGGGAGGAATTTTGAGTGCAGGGACGGGGGGAAAATTGCTTCCACTAGCATTTTTATACTCCGAAGATTCAAAATGTATTCAGCAGAGAATGGGGGAGGAACGCAGTCAATGTAAGTCATTTTAAATTTTTCACTATCAAGGATTCCTTTAAAAGAAAGTTTCTCTGTTGATTCATGTTTTGATAGATTTTACTCTGCTAAGCAAATGGTATTTATCACGTAATAACTTATTTCTCCACTTTCATTAATTAAAGACCTGTATCTGATGGCTAGAACTTGTGATTAGCATGAGCTAAGTGTAGGGGAGTGGGAGATCCCCTCCGCCCATCTTAGCTCTTCTGTGGGCCCTTTGCCTGGGTCTAGGAGCCAAACCGACACAAGGCAGATTAACAAGTGAAAAGCATGTATGTTTTGTTAGTTTTACATGTACATGGGGAGCTCTACAAGAGTGTGAAGTCCCAAGAAACAGCCAAAGCAAGATACTTTTGTACTTTTTAGACAAAAGCCAATGCATTTGTGAAGCAATGACAGGACAAAGGGATCTGGCTAGGAGTAGTAAATTCTAGGGGAGTCACTGGGAGATATGTGGGGGGCGGGGGCGTAAGGCTAGCAGAAGGTTAGGGTTACGTGGAGAAGCTTATTTATTCAGTCCTGTTGCCCAAATTTCCAAAGATAAGAACTATTCTTTTGCACAGGAATCTTTGTGGATTGCAGCCTGCAGGAAATGGCAAGTCATCTGCCCTTTTTCTGAAACTACGCTTTCTCCAGTGTTTTCAGCTTGAAATGATCAATATACCAACTTGGCATATTTGGGGATGGCACATCTTTCACTCCTTCATAAGAAAGAATCTCCATAGTGACTGGATAATTTTAGCCAAAGCAGAGGAAATTAGGATGCTAGTTAGGAAAAATTAATTAGCCTTATCACAAATGAATTCTCTCAAAATCACCTAGTGTTTAAAAAGAAATACAGATCTCCAGACCCCAGCTCAAACAATCTGAAATCTAACCCCTTGGGATGGGACATAGGAAGCTTTATTTTTAACAAGCACTGTCCTTGAACCACACTTTGAGAAGCACTCCACTGGAAATTTTGCAATACTGACAATAGCTACCAGACCTCCCTCTGAACTGACTTCACGGATCTGGTGACTTCAGGCTGGGAACCTCTGGAAGGGTGAATAATTGCAAGTTTAATTCAGCTGTTCAGCCTTGGGCACTACTTCAGTTGAAGCTCAAGAAGCTATGACTAAGTTGACCTTTTGTCATATCTCTCTTCCTCATTTATTTAAGTTACCATCTTAACCGACTCCTGAAGTCAAAAGTGCTTTTGTTCTCTGCATGAATGGTTTGATTCACATCGCACCAATATGGCTTCAAAGGGAGAAATGTCTCTTACCTTTGGATAATCTCCCTTCCCCTGCAAATGCCACAGTCCAGCCAAAGGATTTTAAAGGTTTTATGTTTTAACTATTTAATACTCTTTAGATTACTTCCCTCTCTCTCTCTCTCTGTTTGTTCTTGGAAGAAATAAGGCAAAAAAAAAAAAAAAAAGCCTCTTACAGTATTTTTAACAAAGATGAATTCCTACATATAATGTATTAATATTTAAGGCAGTGATTCACAAATTGGGAACTTAAAATGCACAGCTTACCGGAGCCACCTCCAGAGGATCTGATTCAGAAGGTGTGGGATGGAGCCTCGGAAATTGTGTCTTGATTGAATGATTAGCCAGGTCTGTGAATCAACATTTTAGTGGACAAACCTCAGCAGATCACTTGCCCAAGGTTGGATGACCAGGAAGTGACAAATTCTGACTAGGAGGACTGTGTTTTCTCGACTATCTCAATACTGTGGTGATGATGGGAGAGAAAAGGAAAGGAAGGAAGCAAAGGCAGCCTGAGCTTCTTGCCATTTGTGGAACCTCATGCTCTCTCATTCACTTTCCCTCCACCCCCACTCCATGTTTCAGCTACTCTGAGTTTCTTACAGCACATGCATGATCACACATGATTGTTTTTGTCTTCCTGCTTTTATACAAACCGTTCTTTCAGCTTGGAATTTCTTTGTGCCCAACTCCCTTCTCTTCTCCCTGATGAACTTCAAGACCCCATTCAAATATCACCTGTTTTGTTAAGTCTCCCTAACACCCCAGGCTGAGTAAACTCTTCCCTTCTCTGTTCCCAGTTAGATTTTTGTACATGCAAGATTACTGGCTGAGAAACCCATGTATGTTCTATTACCCGTTAATTATTTATTTAAAATACTTCCTAGTAGATGGTGTATTATGTATATGTGTAATTTAGTAATGAACTCTATATCCTAGGGACAGTTTGATGAACTATCCTCATCAGGTACAATCTCAAGAAGTGGTGAGTTGGCATTTCAAAGATTCCATAGTCTACACTCTAGAAGAGTTATTACAACCTAATCTACTTGGAGATTGCTATCTAAATTGACATCAAGGGATAATAAAAATATTTTTTCATGGGTGACATGAGTGGTATTTGAGATAAGTATATTTTATAAAAAGATGGTACAAATACCTCTGTCCTTCCATGAATGGGTTATGAGAACCAGGCACGCCCAGTAGCCTAACAACCTCAGGGATATGTTTGGGGGCCAGGACCCTCTTTGGTCCTGTGTTCCCCCCACCTAACAGGAGCAATCTAGTCTAGATGGTGAGCTGAAATCGGCTGCTGGAACATAGTCCCCTTTGCCACCAGAGAACCTTTTATGCAAGATGCTATCCTGAGTGTCTAAAGGACAGAAAGCTAGGACTTCACTGAGCCTACAGGGGCAGGTTGTATGACAAATGTATTTGATTGTTTTGAGTCCATGCTAGTAAGTTCATACTTGGTAGAATTTGGTCTGAAACTTGGTTTTATGATAACATGCAAACAGTGGTGAGGTTGTATGAGAGAGCACCAGTAGTTCTCACTTACCTAAAAGTTTAGTAAAGGCTACCAGGATGGTCTGACACCTGTGAATGGTCAAACTGTCTTAGGATAGTCAACTTGTTCATCTTTGCATGATGCCTTTTTTGTGTTTAATTTATTATAGTTATAAAACCAAAAAAGAAATAGAACCAATCTAATGATTGGTTCTGTGTTATAGAATTATGTAATCTGTGTGAAAAAGTTTAAGCAGAGTGGCAACAGTCAGGTTTTGAATAACAGATATTTTCATTTATAAATACTGCTTATTTGGGGAAACTTTGAGCAAAAATTGCTAATAGTATAAATAGCTTTTGATAAAGCCACTGCGTCAGGTGAAATGTGTTTTAAATAAAAATATATTAAAAATAATGCTAATACTATGCTTTATGGAGTTTTTATAACCACCTCCCCACAAAAAATCACCATGCAATTGCCTGAAGAAAGGCAGCTTTAGGAACAGCCAGTGGGGAGGCATGATATACTCATTTACAAACAGTGGTGTTCATTTTTCAACACTGTCAAGAAAATTCATCTAAAGAAATTAAGAGCCTAAAGAGTTCCTATACTGGCAATTTGTCATTAGAAGCATTCCGCACAATAAATAGGCTTTACAGGTTGTTAAGCATCTCCAGGAACATTGCTCATTGAAATTTGTTGGAAAGATGATTGAATGTTATTTAAGTGGAACTTTATATGCAATAAATAGTACATTTGCAGACTGCTGAGAAAATTGATGAAAAATATAATGTTCTGTTTTGGGCTCCAGACAAAAGGCAATCAATTAGTGGAACCAGTTTGAATAACGTGAAAGAAACAGTGCCTAGAAACTCTCCTGCTGAAAGATCAGGCCTCAGGCTGAAATAACTGCTTTTGCATTAAAAAGATCTATGGCTTGGCATAAACACAACACAAAAGGGAATTGAGCACAGAATCCATTTCTGGATCCACATTACTCCCCAGAGCTGGATTTCTTGTGAGCCCACTTTCTTTTCATTGCCTCACCTTTATTACGGGGCTGCATTTTAACTTCCTGCTGAGTCCACAGCCAAACTCTAGCCAACTATTCAGGTCTCCTGCCTAACAGAGATTTTCAGTGATCTAAAGAGAGATCATTAACAAGAAGCCTAGAGAGCGTTATTGATTTCTGGAACTAGCCTTACAATGCTAAGTGTGGCGTTGTCAGGTAAGACTAGGTGTTTTGTGGATAATGGGAATGAATGAGCTTTGATGGTTCCTTTTCATTGGGGGTTGGCAAACTTTTTCTGTAAATATCCAGATAGGAAACACTTTAGTTGCTGTGGGCCATACAGTCTCTGTGACAACAACTCAACTCTGCTGTAAATAGCCCCAACACAGCCCTAGATGATACATACGTGAATTGAGCGTGATTGTGTTCCCATAAAGTTGTATTTACAAAAATGGGCAGTTGACCCCTGTTTTACATCAAGGGACCAAAATCACCACTGAACAAGTCTCACACAAAAATGTCTTAGATTATCAACACATATTTACAAAAAATAGCTAAACTATTATCTCACAGATGATGATTTCTAATTTCATATTACTTGTATGTTATCTTTGCATCATAAATGTAATGAATTTTTATACAGGGGAAAGTAGAAGTCTTAGATGAGAAGTCACTTAAAAAATAACACCTTAAAACATGATGAACCTGAGTGAGGGATGTCAGCTAGGAAAGTGACATCGCTAATTATATACCTAGTAGTACTCTCTTTTTCTTTTTTCTTTTTAAGCAGGGTTTTGCTCTGTCAGTGAGGCTGCAGTGCAGTGGCTCATAGCTCACTGCAACCCGGAACTCCTGGGCTCAAGTGATCCTCCTGCCTCAGCTGGGACTACAGGCACGTGTCACCATGCCCAACTAATTTTTCTTTTTCTTTTGTAGAGAAGAGGTTTCACTATATTGCTCAGGCTGGTCTTAAACTCCTGGCCTCACACAGTCATTCCTCCTGCCTCAGCTTCCCAAATTGCCGGAATTACAGGTGTGAGCCACTGCACCCGGTCCCTAGTAGTTCTCTTAACTGATTTCAATTAATGAGTTTACTCACTGGATTAACTGGAACTCTCCATTCCCGCTGTAAAACCTGATTCTCACACCACACGTAATGTCCAGGCTAGTAGGCTGCATTCTAGTATAGCGCAATCATCTGGCAAGCTTTTAAAAATCCTGATTCCAAGGCCTCGTTCCAAACAACTTAAATCAGAATTGCTTAGGGTGGGACTCAGGTGACTAGAATGTACAGCCAGGACAGAGAACCAGCTTCAGTGTCTTGCAACTCAAAATGTGGTCTGTGGACCAGCAGCAAAAGCATCACCCGGGAGGTTGTTAGAAATAAAAATTCTGCCTCATCCCAGACCTACAGAATCAGAATCTGCATTTTAATAGGATCTCCATGTGATTCATATGCACATTAAAATTGATAAGCCCAGCTCCGGTGCCCCTCGGTCACTTTTGTCACTATCTGTAACTATCCATTACCAAGAGTCAGTGTGCTTGTTCTCAAATTTGCTTACTTTGCCATGATGTAATTATGTAAACATTATGTAACTATAAATTAAACCTGCACAAAGAGAGTTGTTTCCATGAAAACAAAATGGAATATTTTGGAAGACAATAAAGGGGAGTAGTATAAAATTATCTGTCAAATGTGGTATGAGATAAACTGTAAAAACTGGGGAATAATTATAAAATTGTAGATTGTGCAGTCACCTTGCTTCACAGGTGTCTTTAAGTTTTAAAAAATGAAGGGTGTACATTCTGGACCCTGAGTTTTAGGTGTGGTTCATGCAAGAAAGATTACTTAAAACTAATTAGCAGATTCATAGTCAAAGAAAAGACCCTCTATATAGGTTATCATAAGTAAACAAATATTTTAAGGTAAAATTTAAAATATGTACCTTTTTATGATGCCCCTTCTTAATCGGTTTTTTTGATTGATTTACTAACTACTGCTCTGGATTACATTGGATATGAAAGCTTCTACTGTTAGCATTCAACTGATAAATCAATCAGCTTGCCTTGTTCCTCTCTTCATAGTCCAACTAGTCTTACTCCATGCTAATGCTTCTTGGACTTTCACTGACAAGGAAAATTTCAGAAGGATTTTGAGGAACTCACATAGAGTTGCCTACTATTTATTAGACCAGTTAAGGGGAAAAAGCAATTCTGTCAGATATTATCCATGATTTCAGAAAAGAAGGGACATCAGAAAGGATACAGTCTGAGGATGAAGGGAGGTATCTTCAAATGGAATAAACTTAGCTTTATGGAACTAATTAATTTTTTAAAAATTTATCTCATTTTACTTTGAAATGGCAAGAACTACCACAGCTCTGCTGACCATCATTTGGGAACCACTCTTCTATGTGGTGCTAGGCAAGGACAGAAGGATGAGATCGCTGAAGTTTATGCTTCAGCAGGACTCTACCCTGGTAACCCCTGACCGCAGTTAGGTATATTCTCCTTGGTACCTCGGGTGCCTCTATTAGCACTTACCTTATTCTGTTATAGTTATTCATCTCTTTGTCTTGAAAGGCAGGAATTGATAGTAGGAGAATGTACTTTGATTTGTGTGGAACAGAAACTGTTTTAGATTAGAAAAATGTGTTCTCTTTGATTCTAACTAATGCCATTTGCTTCTGTAACCACGCTTGCTTTTAGTTGTTAGTCAAATATAGCTAATCAGAATGAAAAACAGGGCAGGAGTGACTCCATGACAGGCTGAACTTCCTAAAATAGGCCTAAGTTTCAGTTTCCCCGAAACCAAAACGCGGACCAAAAGTGGCGCCGGTACGAAAATGGAAAATCCTGAAGCTTGGAGCCAACCAATCAGGAGTCAAAACAATCCACCACTTTCAAAGGAACCAATGGACTAAGGGAGGGAGGGGGGATGGTATGCCCAGTGTGACGTGTGGAACCTACGTGTCGTGTGCCACCGGTGTGTCGTGTGCAAAAGGAAGTATAAAAGCATCACTTTTACCCCAGGGCGGGGTCCTGGTTCATAGGGGAGGCCACTGCATTGGTGCTCTGGGACTTGGACCCTAGCTCGAGCTAGCCAATAAACTCCTTCGCCATTTGCAGCCTCAGTGACTCTGCCTCTGTGTTCCTGGGGCCGAGGGGAACCGGTTCTAACAGTCTTCGCCCCTGAACTGTAAACTGGGTCACCCTCCCTGTGTTATCTCTTACACCCAACACAGCACTTGAAACAAAGTAGTGAGGCAATAAATACTGGTTGAATCAATGAATACAGTAAGTCCGTTTCATATACATTTATGTCAAAGGGAAAATGGAACACATTGAAAGGAAGAAACTATTTTGCCTCTCTGAGATTCTGGCTGAATATTTATGCTGAATTGTCAATAAGGTGGTAATATATGTCAGTAATTAAACACCATAGAGTTGGTTGCATTTTTTGTTCACTTCTCTATTATGAATCCATTTACCATAGGATATTTAATTAATATTGATTCTGAGACTGAGGGAATTTCAGGGTAATAAAAACCTATTAACTGTTTTTATTACATTGTATTTTTCATTGAGTAGTAAATTTTGTAGCAAACTCTGTTGTTTTTTATTTATATGACAAAAGGAAATTTTATTATATTGTTATCAATCAATTCAAGAGATAAAAAATTGAAAGTGTACCATAAGGTTTTCCTCTTGCAGAACTAACAGAGGAAGTAAGATCTGTAATAAATAGCACTCATGCCTCTTGAAAACAAGATATTAAAGAAATAGTTAACATCACCAGTTCTGAGAAAAACAATTCCCTCTTATATTTGAAATTATATAGTTATCTTTTATCTTTTCATTAAACATCAGTAACTAAGTGCCAATAATGCGTGTTCATTATAATTAATCACAGTTCCCTTATACTGATGTTCTATTTATAGATTTGAATTTTAAAAACCACATAGATGGGATTCCTTTTAGAAATAGAATAACATACTCATGGCTGATACTCCCATAACCTTTGTATGCATCTTCCCGTGGTTTAATAAGAATGAAATTTGGGGTGTTTATTAAAATTTTTATCTGCTGATAATAATCTGTTAGCTAACATGTCCTTCATATATGAAAATTAATATTCTGATTTGTTCCAAATCAAACGTGAGCACTGAGGCGTTTTTCTGCTGGTGTGCTATCTACCCCTGTTCTCTCACGAGTTTCCCTTTGTGACCATTGGAATAAGAGGGCTGCCAAGTGAGTGGGACAGCTGTGGCCGTGGGGCAGAACAAGCCAACTTGTCTCTGTGGGGATGGGGCCCATGGTTGGCCTTTTGACCACTGTGCTTTGACCCTTCCAGCTGTTGCTTCAGTTAGACCCATTAGCATGGCTTGCTTCTTTGAGCAAGGATTTTTCCACATGAAGATAGCTGGCCTTCTGTGCATGTGACTGCTCCCCCTTTTCCTTGAAACTTGGAAGTATATTGGACTCAACACCGGTTTTAATTTAGAGTGATCTTTCTTTAGGTTTAGAAAAACAATTCTGAAAATGTGAAGCCAGATTTCTTGTTCTCTCTCATTCAAGACCTTTAATGGATCATGTCTTCCCACGTAGGAAATCAGTGTCCTTCACACATAGAATATGTGGGATGGATGGGGACATCCTTCCTGCTATTGTCAAAGCATTCAATATGGAAATATGACTTGGTGAATCAAGCTGCCTTTGTATGTAGGGTGGGTCTAAGGCAAGAGCAGAGGCAGGAGCAGGCTGGCTGGCAACATGAGTGAAGACAGAAATATCCTCCATATAAACCAGTCCGTCTGGATCATGCCATCAGGGAGGGGCTGATGGGGCTGGGACAGGGATCCTAGCCCAGAAGAGACTGATGCACAAGGTACATTTGGAGCTGCAGCTGTTTTATAAATAAGATTCTGCATATTGAAGTATAATAATTAACTAATAATGTATCTTTTCTTCCCCCTGAAGGGAAACAATATGTTTTTTAGTTTTTATTTCTTTTAATTTTTTGGATAACCAGGGGTTTACAAGGTTGAAGACCTACATGCGAGAGGACAGTTACTTCATATACTTAAATTATTTGTTTCTTCAACACCTATCATGTGCCAGACATTATACTTAAGGCTGAGGATGTAAGAGAAAAGGAAGAGAACATTCCTGCTTCCACAGAACTCACTACTCTATTCTGGTTTGATTGTAGAGGTCTATATTAGATAACACACAAACATAGAAATGAATTTAAAAATATCTGTAATTACAGCTTGTGATTAGTGCTTTGAATGAAATAAAAATCAATAGAGGGATCAGAGGTCTGTGTTGACACTCATGCAAATCTTTCCTCACATTGAGCATCCCAGGGCAAGATCAGGATTTGGGGTACCCAGTGCTGGGGTACCTCTAAGACACTGGAAAGTAGGCCTCAATTTCCTCATCTCATTGCTGTAGCTCAGGAAGATGTCCAGAAGGCAAAGTGAACTTTCAAGGTGTTCTTTTGTCATTTGCTTAAGGAAGCCATTCACTGTCTCAAAGCTTTCCCCAATAATTGTTTCAAGTGGCCCAAGGGTAAAGTTTCTGTCAATGTTCTTACTACAGCCGTGACAATACTCAACTGTCACCTTAATGACTTTATGTATTGCAAAGTTAAATGGAAAATGTGCCACTTCGATGAAACCAAAGAAGTCTGAAAATGAGATATAGAAAATTGCACTGTTACTATGGTAATGACATCTCATTGGCAGTTAAAGAAAATCATTTAATAAAGTTATAAAACTCTAGTAAATATTGGACAGCTTTATGGAAATGTAATAAACTGAAGTCGTATATCAAAAAGCACTAAAACTCATTTTGCATTTATGGCACACAGCAAAATTATAATGCAGTTGAGGACAAATTGACCTATAAATGTTAAACACGTAGTTAAGCATGGAATATGTCACCCAGAGTCTTTGTGGTTTTTCTGTGCAATATGTTCAAGTCAGATGCAATTGTGCAGAGAAACATCTGCCTTTTTCCAATTCTATGTATATTTTGGCCTCTTTCTAGGGCAAAAAGGGAGAACAAAACCCATACCCATTTGCTTGCAGATAATCAGGTAAGATATCATGAGAAATGAGCAAGCCTACGTCCTTGAATATGAATTTAACAAGGTAAATGCTGATAACATTGTTAGCCTGGTCCTTTTACTGCTCAGCCTGATCTAAAATGTAATTGCATTTTGTGTCGTGTGCCACGTACTCTAGTTTGCAAGCAAACCATTGATTTAACTCACAAGACACAGCTATTGTTTTGTATTTTTCCAGACCCCACTGTAAGAAGCTGAGCTTGAAGGTGTTTTGAATAACGTATCTTGGAATATAAGAGTTTTTCAATTTGTAGGGAGCATTTTATCCTACAAAGAAACAGATTTCTCCCCAGCAGATGGTCCAGATTTCCTGCAGAAAGAAACTGAGAGGGACAGGGTCTTTCTAGGACACAAAAAAGAGATATTTCCAGCTAAGAAATTGAAGGTGATTGTGCATATGTTTACCATGTAATTCAGGCAACTGCTCTGTGATAAAACTAAGGGTGATACACTGCTTGTTCATAAGATGGTCAAACCAAGTAAAACAATCAATTGTCATATTCTCAGAATACAAAAGAACAGAATTGACTGATGGCTTTCACTGAGTCAGCAAAGAAGCTAAAACAAAGCCATCAATCTAGGAACTCCGTGTGTGCAAACATTAGGCACTATTTTTATTTTTCATGATTCAAACTCTCGGGTTTGGTACAAGTATCTCTGACATGTGGCTTTGAATGTTTCCATGCTTCTTTTCTTTGGTTTCTATGCTCGGGAAGTTCTCAATTACTCTGGCTCTGTTTCTCACATGCTCTCTTTCAACACTGGTTTATCCTCTTTCCCGCTCTCCAGCGACATCGCTGAGTGCATATTCCTAACCTCATTTTAGGATCTATTGAATCGTATACTTGCTTAAAGGGATCTATTGCACAGAAGAATTGAGAGCAGCATTTCTGGAAGAGCATTTTTAGGCAAAGTTATTGGTTTGACAGGGGATGAATAAAGACAAAGAGCTGTAATAAAATTAAATGTAACATGTTTGGTTGTTTTACCTTCTGTTAGAAGATAAAATTTGAGTTTAGAAGTGGTGATAGGCAAGGCTGAACAGGTAGATAATGATCATGGTAACACCCATGAAGCACTTCTTACATACTAGGCATAAAGTTTTATATGGATCATCTCATTTAATCTTTACAGGCTTTAAGGTAGGTATTATTATTATCCATATTTTTTAGAAGAGGAAAGGGATAAAAAGAATAAGTGATTTGATTAAGGTGATGTACCATTAAATGGTAGTACCAGGATGAAAACTCATGTCAACTTGAATCTAAGTCCAAAAGCTTTAAACCACTATACTATGCCAAGGCAAATCTGGTCTAGTTGTAGCTCTGTACAGGATAGCAATCCCTTTAATGGAAACAGGGCCCTAGAATTAGCACCCATCATACAAACAAAACTTACCTTTACACCACTAAATCCCTGGAAAGCCATGCAATGCCCATTAGGGCTGTTCTTGGGGGACAGGAGAAGCTGATACAGGGGCCACAAGAGAAATGTCAGAAAACTGATGGTCAGCCCAGTGCAATAGTAAATTAGGAGAATGAAAATAAACTGTGAGTTGGGAAATAAAACTATGGATCAGAGGCTGGAAAGAAGGCATAAATCAAGTCATGGCCAATGTGAATTTAAAAAGATTGAGTCAGACCAAATCAACCATAACCAGAATTCTGGCTGTTGTGTAGTTTAGTCCACTCCTATTAGGCCAGGATCTGTACCTTAAAGAACCTTGACAGGGGCGAGGGGGCTGGGGCGGGGCAGGAGAGAGAGAGAGAGAGAGAGGGGGTATTAAGTTACACATGTTGTATTCTCATTATAAAAAAATTTAGCACATTCAGAGAAATTTTTTAAAAAGAAAATTTACCATAGCTTCCACCTTCTAAAAAAAACCACAGTTAATATTTTTGATGTATTTCCTTTTATAGTTTTTCTCCTCTAGGTAAAAGATTTGCATACTTTTACATAGATGTACCAAACTATATATGCAATTTAGAGAGATATTCTACATTAATATAGAAGCATATTCTACATTAATATAATTTTTATAAGCATTATTTTATTATCTATGTGATATTCTATCACTTATGTGTACAGTTATTTACTTTTCCCTTTGATTAGATGTTAGAGGATTAGCATTTAATAATTTTAGCTGTCATTCTCTGATATTTATTGTTTTTCCTCTCCAATTTAGACTATTTCCTCATAGATACCCCAGGTGGAATTTGCAGGTTAAAGGTTAAAGACCGGTTTTGACCTTTGACACATATTGCCAAATTGTTGTCTCTTTCCCCAGCAGTGTTGGAGGGTACCCTTTCACTGCCTTATGATCAGTATTGAGTATTTTCTTGAAAATAAAAGACAAAAAAAATAAAAATTAGGCAGAAAATGACAATGTGTTGTTTGAAAAATTTCATGACTTTGTTTCATAGTAAGCTGGATATTTTCCCAAAAGATGGTTAGTTAGTTGCACTTCCTCTTTTTGTGGGTTTTCTCTGCACATTCCTTGCACATTTATCTTCTCAGATCTTTTCCCTTTCTTATTGTGAAATATATATTTCACATACAGAAGAGTGTATAAAACATATTTACAATTTGAAGAATAATTATATAGTGAACTTCTGTGCAACCATGTCTAAAGTTAAGGAACAGTACGTAAAATGTTTCCCCTCTTCCCTTCCTGCCCCCTGACCCAAGGCTCATCTGCCCCTCCTAGATAATTACCTTCTCCATGGTTCCTTTTTCTGCCTCCCCCCACAACATTACCTGACTTTTAATAATCATTCCCTTTTCTTAATATTTCTGTTACCTATGTAGACATTCATAAACAGTTCAGTTTAGTTGTGCCTGTTTTTGACCTTTATATAAATGGAATCATACTCTGTGCTCTTATGACTAGATTGTATTACTCAACATTTTGTTTGTAGGATTAATCCATGTTAATGTGTAGAGCTGTAATAGATCGTAATATTATTATATCCACATATTTAAGCAATTTCAAATAAAATATTTTTCTATCATATTAAGGCAAATATGTTTTCTCAGTTTTTAAAAATTCATTGTAATTTTGGTTATATTTTAACATGCATACATTTTAAACAAGTTTACATAGTAGAATCTATTGATTTTTCCCTTTAAGATTTCTTTTATTCCTTTGAAACTTAGAAGAACTTTCCCCTCCAGGGTGTTGATTGAGGTACCTGTGAAAAATGCAAATTCCCAGTTTCTCAGTTTTTAAAAATTCATTGTAATTTTGGTTATATTTTAACATGCATACATTTTAAACAAGTTTACATAGTAAAATCTATTGATTTTTCCCTTTAAGATTTCTTTTATTCCTTTGAAACTTAGAAGAACTTTCCCCTCCAGGGTGTTGATAAATATTTGCTCTTATTTTAGCTCTTTCATGCTTTGATTTCTTTTTTTGAAAAAAACTTTAGCACTTTAATCCACCTGTATTTATTTTGGTTTATGATTTGATTTGACATCTAGATTGATCTTCCCTCCAAATAGGTAACTATTTATTGAATAATCCTTTCCCACACTGATTTGGGCTGATTTCTTTGTGCAGCAGAGATGGGGCAGAGCTGGATTTATGGACAAAAGGCAAGAAAGCAAGTCAGTCCAAGCATAGTGTTGGATGGGGCTGGGAGTGACTTGGTGTAAAGTTGCTTACTAGCCATGGCTTGTCTTCCCCCAGACTCTGTTTGTGAGAAATGCACCTCTACCATTGCTACTTTGTCATTTCTGTCACTTGCAGCTGAACCTAATTTTAACAAATTCCAATTCATCCTATTTGCTCTTAATCATTAAACAAGAAATGCAGCATTTCTTCCTCTCTGTATAAAAAAAAATCCTCTCAAATAATAGACAAGAATTATTAGATTTCTCCATGTTCATTGTTAAACTCTGCAAAGCCCTTTTTTAGCCTTTTCACTCAGATTGCTTTTTCCTGATTTGCAGTGTTTTCTTTTGGCTTCCTGAAATGTGTCGGTGTTCCTCCCTTAGGTATTCTCCAGGATGGGATTAATTCTGTGTAAAATGGAGGATTGCTTGGTATGGCCCTCAATGTAGATTAATTCTTCAGAGGGCTGCTGATGTCTTTCAGGTATTTCTCAAATGAGCATTAATAGTTAAGAAAATAAGGTTGTACTTTCCCACAGCTCGTTTGTTCATTGCTGACCTGTGCACATTAAAAGTCAATAAATTATATCCTGGCTTGAAGAATCACCCAGCACTTGGTTCCTATTGTGTATACAAGAGCCAAAACATAATAATATTATTAGGGGAGGACCAGAGAGAAGGCTGCAATGCTTATTAGATCTCAGTGTCTAACTTAATAAAGTGATTTTTAAAAAGTGTGTGTAAATAAATGTCTTATGATCCTGAAAAACAGACAGTTATGTTTCCATGTCAGTATGAATTACAATTCAGAAATGGGTTCAGGAATAAATAGTAAATAGCAAATGAATAGTAGCTCAGAGAGGTAACCATTCACCTACTCATTGCCTCTCAGAGAATGTAAGATAAATCACAGGTCCGATTAACATGGATTGTTTAGTTGAATGATTAGAAATTTTGGCTTTGCTTGCCTATTTACTACTGCTTTTCTGGACTGGATTATTTGTTTGGTTTACATACCCCTGAATGGGATTTTTTTTTTTAAAGCATCAGTGTAAATACCGGTTCACATCAGTAGATACATGAAAAGGTATTGAAGAGTCAGAGTGGTGTAGTGGTAAGAACACAGACTTTGGAATAAAAACCACCTGGTTCAAAGCCCACTTCCACAGCTTGCAAGCTTGGGCAATCTATTTGATACCTTTGAGTCTTAATTTTTTTTTTATCTATAAATGAAAAAAAGTGGTATCTTCTCCCCAGGTTTGTTCTGATAATTTGTCTTGAGGGTTTCCAAGTTACTAGAGTATGCATAGCCCGCAAAACAACTGACCATAGAGCTTCTGTCTCCTGATCATATTGTGCCTGTAGCATAGGAAACACTCACCAACTACTTGTTGATTAAAGGAGTGGAAAATATGTGTACACATCTCTATACTTTCTGCTTATTTCCCTTAAACTTCAGTTCTCACAAAATAGATGCAGTGGGCTGCCACTGAATGGCCGTGTTGGTTAGGATAGAGTGGGGCATGGATGGAGGGATTAGGTGTGAGACACAATATAGTGTGTGTATATGTGTGTGTGAGAGAGAGAGACAGAGAGAGAGGGGGAGGGAGGGAGGGAGAGAATGGAAAAATCCCGAGCCCATCAAAGACTTTTGGTTTGCTTTGGTATTTTACTCACACGAAGAAATGTAAACAGAGGGCTCTGCTTGGGTTGTGACTTTTAAAAGCCATGGGCCTATTTCAGGTATCAGGTGGTTTATAGTTTTGACATTGGCTCTCCCCCACTGAGAGACATAAACCCTCTCAGGTGCAGCATTATAACACATATAGTTTTACTCAAGATTCGGAGCCAGAGGAAACAAACTAGAGGAATTAAATGGGGCCAATAGATTGTATGTAAGGATGGCCACCTTCTTGCAGGGAGCTTCTCTTCCAAGTCAATGATCTGCTGTTGCCCCCACATTTACCCTTGGGTAGAATTTGTATGAGTTGCTTCAGATGGCCACTTCACATAAACCTTGTGTGAAGATGACTTCCTTGATTACACATCTGCTAAATTCAGCATCTGCAAACTATAAGGTATTCACAGTGTTTAAAGTGCACCAATTTCATTGAGGCACAAATTGACTGGAATCCGTAGCATTGCTCCAGCCCCATACCAAGCAGGTATTATTAGGAGGCTTTAATTATATGTCTAACCTTTTTTTTCTCTTCTCTGTCTCTCTTCCTGTGCTCTCCTTAACTAGATGAAACAAGATAATGTGTAAGAAAGAACGTTTTATTTAAAGGCAAAGTGCTATGTACACATTAGAATAATAATTTATCGATTTATTTAGCTACCTAAATTAACCTGCAACTTGGTCCCCAAGTCAAAGGGCGCTTGGCAAAAAAGGTTTTTGAATTAAAACTTTTTTTTTCCTTTTTAACTTTATCTTGACAATCAAACCCATTGAAAGCATGTGCTTTTTTTTTTTTTTTTGATACTTGGTTCCTTTGTGTTCTCAGTGCACCAAATTGGACTATCTCATCTCTGTTTTTAGAGAATTTCTATTTTCACTGCATCTATAGCTTGCCTTAGATCTCAGTTCTGAAGCGTGAGATTACCATCCTACCTGACCTATGGATGATGGTGTGTCTAAGAAAGAAAATAATATTTTCTTTATTTCTCATGGTTTTCCTTGAATCATTTGATCACAGTTCATTTGTCCTTTAATTCACTGAAAAAACACTGTATAAATCTATATGTTCTGCTGTGGGCTTTCACGGTTAAAGAAAAGATTATTTTCTTAATTTTAATTATTTCTCAGGTTTAAAATATTAAAATGTTGAAAATGAAATAAATGAAATTGTAAACTTTTAATGAATCTCATGGAGCTGGGACCCTAAATTATATTATGATTCAAATATGACTGAATTATTGAATTATGACTTAATATCAATGAATGATATTCAATCATTCAAAATGATTGAATTATGATTAAAATGTTAAGCATCTTGCAAGTAGTCAGGACCCACCAGATGTGGCTCCAGGTTGAGAATTCTTCTCAGAACACAAATCTATGCTCAGAATTTGTTTGCTGTCATTCTTTGCGTGATCCAAGTGTGGATCCCATGCGGAGCTGTAATATAAACTGAATAAACAGTTTCTCTAAAACATCAGGGCACAGGTAGCCCTACTTCGGAGATTGTTTCTAATGGAGAAATGCAAAAGAGAAAGACCTGTTCTCCCCACTCCTCTGGAGACCATGACTGTGGCACAGGAGGGTTTCAGTGAGCTAGCAGCAGCACCAGCAGGTGACTGCGGATGACAGAGCAGCAGAGGGGGCCCCATGCAGAGGGGACCTTCTGGACAACCCCTCTTGAGGAATAAGTAGGGTGGCGTATGTAGAAGCATTAGGAGTATAGTAGATGCTCAATACATATGATTCACTTTAAAGCATGTTATTTACTAGTAGTTGGCTGATAATTTGCTAGAGCAAGAAGGGAAGGCCAAGGACCTGGGAGGCAGGGAAGCAGGGACAGTCACGAGGAATCATGAGTAATATTGCAGAACATGGTCTTTCTCATCTAAGAACAATTTTTTCTGCCATAATATCTTAAGTACTCTGCTTAGCACCTTATAAGAAGGACAGAACCAAATCAAATATGTAAGCAAACTTAACAGGAATGAATGTTAAGTTCTACAATAAAAATCATTTAGATAATTATAGTACTTATAGATAACCACAGTAAATTTGGTGGTTTAGATCAATAGTAACTTGACTAGAGTCTACAGAGTTTCTAGAATGCTTGGGGTCCTTGGGATATTTTGATAGAAGCAGAGGGTGCATAAAGTAGGAATTTTCAAGTAGCATACCACTTGACCAGAGCAATTTAGCTGGAAACAACGTAATCAACGGTACCTTGGTTGATATATTGATGTGGCTGAAATTGGTATTCCCCAGTTATAATTTTTTAGAACATTGGGAATTTTGGTGTAATTATCAGTCATTTAATCTTATTCTGCCTAAGTTTTTAGAGTGAAAAGTTGGAACAACATCAGTGTTAGTATTTGAATTCTCCAGGATTTTTAAGTACTTGTCTTTTTCCCATTATAAAAAATATAAACCCATTATAGAAAAGTTGGAAAATATGGACAAGCAAAACAAGAACAACAAAAAACACATAATTTCACCCACCCCCAGGTAACCACTGTTATCATCTTGGCTTATATCGTTCCAGGATCTTTTCTCTGGAATCTCCGCACTACACCTGTCTGACAAAGGACGGGGGCTGTGCTACAGGTAGTGAGTTCTCCACACTAGAACTTTTCAAGCAGAAGTATGAAAATCTGCCAGAGAAGTGTCAGAGATATCATATAGGACAAAGGTTAAATTTTATAATGTCTAATTTTTTTTCAACTAAGAAAAAAAATTCTATTCTAAAAAAGAAATACAGTAAACGTCATTGGAATGCTCACTTGTGTATTGTTCAGTTATATTGTATTTGTAGGACGCAGCTGAAAAAAGAACTAAAATTCCAGCCCTTATTTGTAATCCATTCTGTTGTTTTTCAAAGCATTGGCTCCAAGGCCTATATTTGATTTCTGTGCTTGAGTAAACCCACCCACATGCCAGACTGAACCCCAGTGCGTTTGACATTTTCCCTTTTGAACAGCATCCAGCATAATGTAGCTTACTGGAAAAAATCTACACAGTGTGACTCAGCCAGTCATGCAAGCATTTCTTTCTGTGGAATTCTTTATTTTCTTTCTCAAAAGGAAAATAGACTACATTATTTGAGGATAAACAAATCTGAAAGTGTTTCCAGTAATATCTTTTTATGTATAGGCTGCTGAAGATTAACTCAAAATTCTTGGCTAAGATCTTGCTTTCTACCTAAATGTTTCAGTAAATACGGTCTTATTGAAATAGAATTCAACTTTTCAAATTCTCTAACTGAAAATATAAATGAAGCCCTACTTCCTAGGAGGTAGGGTAATACTTTCTTTTTCTTTAAGATGTCCATAACTTAGGTAACACAGTGCCGGCCTCACCATACACTTTTAGTGCTCTCTAAATGAAATTGTGTACGGTAAAAGTACAGCTTATGAAAAATCACATGAGCCCTGGTCTGGATTCTTTTTACTTTACTTTCCTACTTTTTCTGATAAATTTCAGGAAATATTCCCAAGTAAGCTCATGTATTGTCAATACTAATAATTTGAAATTTATTTTTACTTTTAAGGAGTTGTCTTTTGGATATGTTCTTAGAATTGTCAATGCAGTATTGTTATTAGCTGGCTTTGTGCATCTGAGAAGTTCTTTAGGTAGAAGGATTTCTAGGCAACTAGGCAAGCACTTTTAGAAACTATTGACTGGTGTCATAAAGTTGGCAGTATAAAAGAAAAAAAGACAGGACTGTAAAGCTTGAGAGAATGGGAATAGAAAAAGAAGTACGTTACAGAATGTTTGATCGGTAAATAATAATAGTAGTTAAAGGTATTGAATGTCCACTATTGTATGTGCTGGGTACTAGGTTAGGTGGTTTATGTATACGCTGCCTTTTATAGCCACCCTACAAGATAGCATTATCATCTCCAATTTACAAATGAATAAACTGAGGCTGAGAAGAGTAAAGAGGCCCACTGCTGTTGGCAGAGCTGGGATTCATAGTTTGTCCCACAATACAGCTCACCTTCTTCGCACTATACCGTGTTGTCTCAGATGTGTCATAAATTAAACGAGGAAAAGACAAAGAATAAAAGAGGTAAAAACTATCAAATAGAAATAAAATGAATTTTTTTATTTGAATTTAGTTAAGAAATTCATGATAGCAAAAAAGGAATTGGGTTGAACAGGCCAAGCAGAAATAAATTAGACTGAGAAAGCATTTCCTGCCTTTGTGAATGTCAAGGGATAGGGCCAAACACTTGGTGTCCTCTTTGAATCCTCTCTCTCTAACTACTGTATCTGATCAGCTGTTTTCCTCCTTAAAAATCTCTAAAATGTACTCATCTTTGGCAGGGCCTTCAACACTGCTCATGTGTATGGTGGCTTTGTGAGAATAACAAAATGGTACCTTGTCTGTCTAATGAATAAATAAAGGGTCCCCTTCCTCTTCCTGCTGGGTCACAGAACTGGGCCAGGAGATCACTGTTTGATTTTTCAGCAACCACTTGCTGAGGTGGTGTTTTGTGCAGGGCATAACCTGCATGGCTGTATATGGTGGCCTTGGCCTTGTTCTTTTCTGTCACCATTATCTTCACCATGGTTCAAGTCACCATCATTTCTCCCCTGCAGCATTCGATTAATTCTTCTCCTGACTGCCAGTCTTGCCCTTCCTCAGTGCTTTCTCCACACAGCAGCTGGAATTTGCTTCCTGAAAGATAACTCTGATCATGTTGTTCCACCAACAACCCTACAATATGCCTGCTTTGTCCTCAGCATGGAGTCCTAAGCCCCTGGGTGTAGCAAACACATCATTCTTTCCCTGACCCTGTCAGCCTTTCCCTTCTCTGTCTTCCACCACCTCCCTTCCTACTTTCTACTTTCCTGTAGTTCAAATGGGCCACGTTCTCTCCTCTTTGATATTGCTCTACCTTGAATCCTTTTGTACTTTTAACCTCCAGCTGTGGAGGATCTGGCTGATTTCTACGTGTCTTTCAGAACTCAGCTCAGACATCCCCTTTGGGAAGGAAGCCTTCCTGACCCCATGAGCCTGAGCTACGTGTCCCTCTGTGCTCACACTGTACCTTTACTCACTCTGAACTATAGCACTTACAGCCCTGGTTTGTAATTGTCTGCCTCTTTATCTGCCTTTCCCTTAAGGTAGCTTATTTCTCCAGGACAGGAGTAATACCTTATTTACTGTTGTAGCCCAGGACCTACCATAGTACTTGGCACATTGAACAATCTCAACTGTAATCTGGTAAAACAATTTTTTACTGGGTGGATGCAAAATCATTCAGTTAACTGTTCCAGAAAATGCGAAGCTAAGGGGGAAGAAGGGTAGAAAGACAAGTACTGTCTGGATTTAACATGTTCAGTGCCTCTGTTACAACTTCTGGAAGGTTTTTGGTCCCTGGACTTTGTTTTTTCTTTCTCATTCTGGCGTGGAATTGGAATTTGGACTATTTTTCACACCTGCTTCAGTGGTGCAAAATGACTCTATAGGAATGCATCAGTTAGGCACAGAGCAAGCCACAGGAGATAGCTCTGATGGGGTTATTCCCCAAAGATCTGTATTTGGAAAACAAATGAAATCTAAACTGATCTCTTTTTTTTTTTTTTTGAACTGGTCTCTTTACTGTCTCATACAGCCATAAAAATCAGAGAATGTGGAAAGAGGAAGGTCTGCAAGTAGGTGATTGTTGATATTTAAAACACCAAGTTTTGGAATTTTCAGATATTCCTTTTAATGGAAGAATTATTGCCCAAGGTTGAGAGTATTAGGTCCCAAGGGTAATCCAGTCGGTTCTCCAGAGCCAGAAGATGCCTTTTTTTTTTTCTTTTTTTTTTTTTTTTTGGTATAGGAATAAGGACCTATAAGGGGAAACAGTGTCCATGAAAGTATTGACTCTAAAATTCTCCACAATTTCCTCCTTATCTCTGAATATGGAGGACGATCTTGCTCTTCTCATCATGTTTAAAACCTACCCTTCTGTCCTTGCAAGGGGAAAAATCAGCAGCCTTGAAAATTAATGAATGGAATTGACTCTTTGCCCCACTCTGTGGGATGGTAGAAGGGCATTGGCACCTGCTGTGGGTACACAGGAAAGAAAACATTTTTGCTCAGGTCCTTATTTTTTTTCTTTATATCTCATAACTTACATTTCTTTTTTTAAAAATTTATATATAATAGTTGTACACATTTTGAGGGTACATGTGATATTTTGATACCTATATATAACATGTAATGATCAAGTCCTGGTAATTGGGATATCCATCTCTCTCTCGCTCTCTCTCATTCTATCTGTTTTTTAAAATCATATATGTTTTCTCTTTAGAACAAGAGTCAACAAACTTTTTCTATAAAGGGCCAGATAGTAAATATTTTAGAATTCACTGGCCGTATAGTCTGTCATAACTACTCAACTCTGCCATTGTATGTAAAAGCAGCCATAGGCAATATGTGAATGAACCAATATGGCTGTGTTCCAATGAAGCTAGACACTGAAGTTTAAATTTTATATAATTTTTGTGTGTCATAAAATATTATTCTTCTTTTGATTTTTTCCCCAAGCATTCTTCTTATTTCATGACTGTCCAAAAACAGGTAGTAAACCAGATCAGGCCTGTGGATTGTAATTTGTTGGCCCTTACACTAGAATGTCAACTAGGGAGTGACAGGATTAGATTTATGATTTCAATCAGTGTATCTCCAACTGAAATGTGCATATGAATCCTCTGGGGTTTTATTAAGGTGCAGATTCTGTTGTGAGAGTCTGCATTTCCCACCAGCTGCCAGGTGTTACTATTCCTGTGGGTCTGTGGCACCTTGAGTAGCAAAATTTCAAAGCTCACAGTTGGATACATCTATGGAGGAGAGCCAGGATTGGAGAAACACCAGGTGGGAGCAGGGGTGTAGTAAAGGTGAGTTAGGAGGCCTTGTAATGGCCCAGGAGTGGACTGATGAGGCCCACACTAGAGAGGGTCAGTGAGGCTAGAGAGGGACAGGTGAATATAGAAAACTCTTTGGAGGTGAACTCCGCAGGTCTTGGTTGCTGAGACGATGTGAGAACTGAGAGGGAGGAGAAATTGAGATTTGACTATAAGGTTTTGTTGGTTAGTGGTGCCTTTAGCAGAGACCCAGTGATCCATACCGAAGTGGGTACAGAGGAGGTGCTTAAAAGTATTTGTTGATTAAATGAACAATCCGGGGAAGAGTAGATTGTTGAGAATGACCTCAATCTGGGGTAGTCTGAGTTTGAGTCTACGGAAACCAAGAGAGAGCAGCAAAAGCAGGAATGTTTTGAGGGCAGATGCTGTGTGATGCAGCTGGTCTGGGAATGGGCTGTTTTCCGTAACCTGAGAGCTAGACCTAGAACAATAACCCTGCAGGTTGAGAATCCCTTATCTGAAATGCTTGGGACCAGAGTGTTTTGGATTTCAGGGTTTTTCTTTTCCTTTTTTGGATTTTGGAATATTTATTTGCATATATATAATGACATATCTTGGGGATGGGACCCAAACCTAACATGAAATTCATTTATACCTTATACATGTAGCCTGAGGTAATTTTATATAGTATTTTGAATAATTTTGCGCATGAAACGAAGTTTTGACTGCATTTTGTCTGCAACCTACCACATGAAGTCAAGGGTGGAATTTTCCACTTGTGCTGTCATGTTGGCACTTAAGTTTTAGATTTTGGAGCATTTTGGATTTCAGATTTTTGGATTAGGAGTGCTCAACTTGTACTAACTAGAGAAAACATAAGCTATACTGAAAATCTTCTTTTCTTAATGACCAAAAGTAAACTGGGGCATTTGCCACCTTGCAATGTTCTTATTTAAATGTTTAACTTTATTTTTATTTTACAACAGGAATTTTATTACAAAAAGCCATCAAGGAATCAGAATTCCCTTGCAAACATTTTAAAGCTCTTCCCTAGAAATCAACGTAATTTGAAAGTTATACCATAAGGTTTTCTCCACCCTTATGTTTAACTTCATTTGTTCTGCTGAAGACACTAAATACCTTTCATATATTGAAGGAATTTGTTCTTTACATAATATCATGTAGTACTTTCTTAGATGAAACAGGTTTCCTTTCCTGTTTTTTTTTTTTTTAAACCCACTTTTACTTTTGCAAACTCTGATGAAAAAAGGAATTACCTGAATATGCTGGTGGTCTGTGCCATTGGCTATAAAAAACCTCAAACATACCAGTGATGTTTAATCAACAACCTCCTAAGTCTTTGTCCCTAGTCTCTCCCTCTTTCAATCCATTTTACACACAGTTGCTCAATAAATATTTCTGAAGCATATCCATGATCCTATTACCACCTTGTTCAATAAACTTAAATGGCTCCCTATGGTCTACAAATGAAGTCCAGACTCCACTCCTCAGCCTGCTTTTCAATGTGTACCACCATCTGATTTCCATATACATTTCCAAAAGATTTTCTATTACTCACTTTCACTCACCCCACCCGATGACCAAATCGAATTCACTGCTTCCTCCCAGGTCCTGCCCTTTCCTGTCTCCGGGCCATTACACAAACTATTCCACCCACCTCCACTCCCACCACACATCTCTGAACCCTACAGTCCTGTGAAGTCCAGAACAAACTTCCCCTTCTCCATGAAGCTTTTCTAATTTCTAAGTTAGAAATAATATTTTTTCTTTTTAAAAAATTTCCAGGCTGGGTGCGGTGGCTCATGCCTGTAATCTTAGCACTTTGGGAGGCTGGGGCAGGAAGATTGCTTGAGGCCAGGCGTTCAAGGCCTGCCCGAGGAAGAATGAGACCCTGTCTCTAAAAATAAATAGAAAAATAAACCAGGCATGGTGGCACACACCTGTAGTTCCGGCTACTCAGGAGGCTTGAGCCCAGGAGTTTGAGATTGCAGTGAGCTATGATGACGCCATGGCACTCTAGCTCAGATGATAGAGTAAGACCCTGTCTCAAAGAGCTTTCAAATTTTTTTTTTTTTAAATCTATGCAGCAAGGAATAGCAGAAAGGGTATGGACCTCTAGAATGTAAGCTCAAGGCAGGACTTGGTCCATTTTATTGGTTGCTGTGTCTCCACTGCCTAGACAAGTGACTAATGTATAGCAGGTGCTGAAGCAATATTTAATGAATAAATGAAGTTATGTGTTTACTTAAATTCAGTGCTGTCATCACATGGAAAGTGCCTAAGACATGAATTGAAACAAGATAGGCACTTAATAGATTAGGTTAGGGTAGATTACCTTTC
The DNA here is from genome assembly GCF_000956105.1 of Propithecus coquereli. Lineage (NCBI taxonomy): Eukaryota > Metazoa > Chordata > Mammalia > Primates > Indriidae > Propithecus > Propithecus coquereli. The sequence continues at coordinate 2,457,331 of NW_012148419.1, forward strand.
TTCCCTCTTTTATGACAGTTGTAAATGTCAAATATATCAATTTCTACATTATTTGGAACCTGGTGGCAGAGGGAAGAGAAGTGAATCTATTGAACACCTACTTTCTGTCAGGTACTGTGTTGGGTGCCTTATATATGCGACTTATTTTAATTCTCCATAAGAATTCTATAAGGTAAGTATTATTTTTTTCCATTTTACTGATAGAGAAGCTAAAGCTCACAGAAACAGATTTAGGTCACAGATTTAATAAGTGGCAGAGCTGAGATTTTAAAGCCAAATCTGTCTAATACCCAAACTCAGGTCTTTAACAACCACCTATAACAGTGTGGGTTATTAACTAGTAAATTAAAAAAGCAGTATATAAAACTATGTTTACCTGGCTTGAAAAATCCACTTTTTTGCCACTGTATTGTGATGCCTGCCAATGGTGCCATTACATAGCAAGTGTTTAATGAATGAATTTTGAAATAAATAAGTAAATAGATTTTAAAATAAACTAATAAAAACCCAATGAATTACAGAACTAATGGATTAAGAATAAGGCATTCTTTCCTACTAGAGAATCATGAAGTCGGAATGATGCCTGTTGGCACAGAAGCACCAATTGCTTTTGCTCAAAGAACAAGGTTAGATACAAAATGGAAATAAGTTCAAATTGACAAATATTCCCTTGCTGCCATCATGGGAGTTGAGAAGTTCTGTAGCCATCTTTGAAGCCTTAATTACAATGAATTACAATGAATCTCTTAATTACAATGCCAGCCATACTATTAAGGGCTTCTGAGTGGAGGTTTTTCCAGGTTCTTGGTGATTTTTGGAGAAAAAAGAATTTCGTGATGCACCAAATAAGCCAAGCAGGTGATAGTATACTCTTAAGGAGGAAAGTGGTCAGCCTTGAAATTTCTAGGATTGGGTTCCCTCCCATTTTCATACTTTATATATGGTTATCTCACAACTGTCATAGTGATTTCAAGGGTAGAGAAATTTTAAAATCACAATGTAAATGATATCATCATTAGCTGAAGTTCATGTGAGGTGGCAGAGATAGCTGACAAGCCAGTTGAAGCAGTTCTTGCCTGTGTTTATCAGCCCCTCTGCTTGAGGGTTGTTTAACACCTGCACCCAATCTTCAAGTCCCTGCACCTGGTGTGAGCCCTGTCTCCTAGTCTCCTCCTCTAACAATACAGATTCAGAGACTCTGTCGCGATGCCTGCAGGTCTGGAGGGGCGGTAGCTCATGACCCTGTTGTCTTGAGTTGTCATCCACAGCACTTCTCGGTCCATGGTAATACCAGCTCCCGTGGAAATGCTAAAGTCAAAAGTCTTCTCTGACTCACCTCTTCGGGCTAGTCAAATCGCAAAATTAACCAAGTTAGGTATAGAGAACTTTTAGAAGAGAATCTTCTACGAGATTCAAGTTGTTCACAAGTTGTCAGCATGAGTTATCTCACCATAAAAGGGAAATAACAAAGTGGTTCTGCCATCAAAAATGTCTTCTCAAATCTTGAAGGCTGGGTCCCGTTCAGTTAATGTGTGACTGTGGGAAGTTGCTTAACCTCTCTTACACTCAGCTATTACACAGGGATACAGTGAGTGCCTTATCTGTTGATTTTAAGGAGTAAGTAAAAGATTGCATATATAGCGTTTTGTGCCATGTTCAATGAGGGTTTTCGTTAGTGATACCATGTTACATTGACCACACTACTTTCAGCATATCTGGGAATGTCTCCCAAGGAGATACTGACCAGAAGCTGGATTAACTGACTGATAATTAATCCTGGTGTTGAAAAGACCCCCATGGATATCTTTTAAAAATTTTTTCAGAGGCATTAAACTCTTTGTTTCGCTCTCAGCATTCTGTACATTTTGGCTTTTTTTTTTTTTTTTTTAAGTACTGCTTTTTAAGAATGAAAATATCTTACAGCTAATCACTATCCTAGGGAAATTATTAGATTTTGCTGGGTCAAAAGTAAAAATAATTATAATGCTAACAGTAATATGAAGCATTTGAAAGATATTTCACTATATGCAAACTGTTTTTCACATGTCCACATTTGCAACATGTGAAATACAAATAGTTTACAAAATAACATATACCTTTGATCCTTGTATGTCTTCACAAATATATGCAAATATATGCACAGGCAGAAGACAAGTTTCCCAAAGTTCACTCTATGGTGAGGTTATGGGTAATTTTTAATTTTTTGGAGTTTCTCTTTATTTAAAAACTAATATTTATGTATCCTTTTTATAAT
>NW_012148419.1:2460081-2467060 GCF_000956105.1 Propithecus coquereli
GGGTCTCGCTCTTGCTCAGGCTGGTCTCGAACTCCTGACCTTGAGCGATCCACCCGCCTCGGCCTCCCAGAGTGCTAGAATTACAGGCGTGAGCCACCATGCCTGGCTGTGTACACATGATTTAGCTCCCACTTATAAGTGAGAACGTGTGGTATTTGAATTTCTGTTTCTGAGTTGTTTTACTTAAGATAACATTCCCCAGTTCCATCCATGTTGCTGCAAAAGACATACTCTCACTCTTTTTTATGGCTGAACAGTATTTCTTTGTGCATGCATGTGTGTGTGTATATCACTGTTTATTCAATCATCCATTGACGGATACTTACATTGATTCCATATCTTTGCTATTGTGAATACTGCTGTGATAAGAATACGAGTGCAGGTATCTTTTTGATATAATAATTCCCTTTCCTTTGGGTAGATACCCAGTATCCTGAGGGTCTCTTTCAATGTGTGCAGCCATTCTCGGATACTTGAGAGAGACTGCGGGGTCTCTTTCAGGTACTTGTGACACATCGATTATGAATTACTATCGATTTTGACTTGATTTGTATGGGAATAAATCCTTATTCTCATTATAAATGCAATAATAATACAAATGACCTTTTATCAGACACCGGGTAAATGGTGTGTATTATCTAATTCTCATGGCATCTCTGTAGGGTGAAGATTATCGTCCTCACTTGCAGATGTACAACCTAGATTCAAATGAGCTTATGTAATTTGTCATCCAGATCATAGACAGTAAGTGACAGAGCTGTGATTTAAGTGCAGATCTGGCTTACTCTGCAGCATGTGTTCTTTACACTGAACCACACAGACTGGGCACCCTTAATGACAGGGTCAGAACCCGACACATTCATCTCACTGATAGGTGTTGAGTGTTGTGTCAGTGTAACTTCTCTGCTAGAAGGTGGGAGTACAAGGATGAACAAGACATGGTTCTTTAAGGATTTAATAGTTCATAAGGGGGAGAAAATGAATAAATAGGACTTGTACAAAGAGCCTGATTGATGTGACATTGATTGGAAGGGACTGGATTAGGTAAGACACTGGAGGAAGTGAAGCCTTTGTTAAGTGCTGAGGAGTGGGTGGGCATTGGCCAAGTGAATGGGTGGGGTAGGGGTGAGGGAGAAGACCAGCCCAAGGAAAAGGCACAACATTTGGGAAGCTCTTTATGGAGACAGAAGGCACATTTGGGGACTTGCAAGCAGTTTAATATATTTGAAGTACAGCAGGTCCTAAATAACCTTTTGTTCAACGTCACTTCATCATAATGATGACGAAGGAAAACAAATCAATTTCTGGCCAGGGCTGTTGTCCCCGTGGAGTTTGCATGTTATCCCCATGTCTGCATGGGTTTCCTCCAGGTATTCTGGTTTCTTTCCACATCCCAAAGCTGTGCATGTTAGGTTCATTGGTGTGTCTACGTAGTCTCAGTGCATGTGGTTGTATGTGAGTACACCCTGCTGTGGGATGTCATTGTGTCCCTGGCTGGTTCCTGCTCTGAGCCCCAAGCTGCAGGGATAGGCTCTGGCCACCTGTGACCCTGAACTAGAATAATTGAGTAAATAATTCTCTTACTTATTTTTATTAATCTTTCTTAAATGTATGTGTACCTCATATTTATTTCAATGTTTAATATTAGAAGTGTTTGGGATTTTTATTTAGAAGTTTGGTGATGTTTTTGTGGCCTTAGAAACTCAATACTTATTTATGTCAATTTGTCCAAAAATTGGTCTTATTATACATCGTTTTGCTTAAAAGTTGCAGTTTCCATGAATCTCCTGATGACCTTAAGTGAGGACCTACCATATATAGAAAGAAGGATAAAGTGGAGAGTGTGACAGTCTGGGGTGAAGTTAAGGAAATTGGGCTTATCATAGTGGATATTTATATCGATGCAGGGTGGGATTTAGTTTTAGGGGCTAGAAAGAGGTAACAGCCATGGACCAGAGAGGCCTGGCTGTATGGAAAAGCAAACGAAAGCTAGAGGAGGCTGATGATTTCAAACGCTCAGAAGACGCTGAGTACACACCTTGCCAAACCTCCCATTGCTCCATGTGTCATATCATGGTCCACGGTAGAAGCAAACATGTAGAATTACTAATGCAACATTGTTCAAAGGCTTATGATATTTGTCTCTCTATCCAGTCGTAATCAAGGACTTATGACATAAGAAAAGTTTTTTTTTTTTTTTTTGATGCAGGGTCTCATTCTGTCACTTGGGCTAGAGTGCAGTGGCATCATTATAGATCACTGCAACCTCAAACTTCTGGGCTCAAGCAATTCTCCTTCCTCAGCCTCCTGAGTAACTGGGACTACAGGTGCGTGCCACTATGATTGGCTGGTTTTTCTATTTTATGTATAGAAGAGGTGTCGCTCTTGCCCAGGCTGGTCTCAAACTCCTGGCCTCAAGCAATTCTCCTGCCTCAGCCTCCCAAAGTGCTGGGATTATAGGCATGAGCCACCATGCTGGGGCAAGAACAGTTTCTGAACCTTGTTTATTCAGAATCTTCTTCACTAATTTTTCTCAAGAGTTAAGCCTTTGCTAGAAACCAAGGAATTGAGCCAAAGTGAATTCCTGCCAATGTGAATGAGGTCAGAACACCTGAGTAATATAAGATCCAGAGGGCAAGGAGCCAGCCAAGACACCTCTGTGCTAGCCAGGATGTCTTAACAGGAACTGAAAGAAGAACACTTTTTTCTTCTAAGGCATATGGCCTTTATTTGGAGGAGGACAGCCCCTAGACAACTCACTATAACTTTACAGTAAGGAGAGCAATGATATTTGGCCATAAATGCTCTCTAGGCAGCAAGGGGTGGTTTCACAAAAGGGTGTCCTTATGCTGATGAAAACTACACAAAACAAAACCTCCCAAACTATTAGCTAAGGGGAATTCTGTGGATCAAACTTGTGTTCTTACTCACTTTGATTTTTTGCTATTTTGTTCCTTTTGAGTTCCTGTATTTATTGGAGGTGGTGATTTCAAATATAGTTGACTTAATTACATTAGTTATACTTACATATAATAGTGTTTATATCATGTCCTACATAATTCTGAGGACTTTATGTACTAATGCATTTGATACCTCTACAGACTTATGAGGTAGGTACTATTATTATCTCCAATTTACAGATGAAGAAACTAATGCAGAGGAGCAAACCTATGGTGAAATAGTTATTTAGTAGAGTTGAGATTTGAACCTAGGAAATATGGCTCCAGAATCTGTGCTTGAAACCTGGAGTTCCCAAGTTTTAATGTGAAGTAGAAACACCAGGGAAGTGTGTTGAGATGCAGAATCTCAGACTACACTCTCAGAGATTCTAATCTAATTTGTCATGGAGGGGTCTGGATATTTGCACTTTTAAAAAGTGCCCCATATACTTATGATATGGGCGTTCCTCAGACCATACTTTGAAAAACACTGCTGTAAATCACCATGATAGCCTGTCTCTTGTTACTGTTGTTGGAAGTCTGCTTGTCCCCTGCCTGTTTCCTTTTATCCCAGTATACTGTTGAATACAAAGAAAAAAATATGAAAATAATGACATTCTGAGGATCATTATCTATCTATCTATCTCTACAGATTTTACAGCATTAGTTCTATGTATACAAATCAATTTGAATTAAACTAATTTTATGTCAAGTTTTAAAAATTCTATGTGATACCAAGTCTATCTTTGAACTAAATCTTTAGCTATTTATTTTTATGCTCCATAGACTTATTTAGAAATAAATTTGTGGTCACTCCAAGAGGAGATAATCTTCTGTACTTTTGTTACTGGATGCTTTGCGATCAAAAGGTGACATTCTTTTATTGTTCCAACGTTGGGGTCAGAACTAATGTTATTGTGTGTTAGTCATTTTATAATGGTCTTATAACGTATGTAGTTGTGTTTTGAGACTGTGACCTGACCTATGGCATTTCTCCATTCAAGAATGTCTGGTGTTTCTTGTGAGTTTTACTGTATTTCTTTTAACTCTCTGCCATAATTCTTACACAACTGTGATAAAAAGATGTGCTGTCAGAGTAGGGTGAATATTGAAGTCAATGCCTACATGATCAGTTGAAAGGTTCTCTTTAGAATCTTGTTGTTCTATCTGAAATGAAAAGGGTATCTGTTTTTTAATCTTTTGTCTAAATTGAGTATTTAAAAGGTACCTGTTTTAGGTTAAAACTATAACTCACATCCACTTGCTAAAAAAATTTAATTTAATTTAATTTAATCAGCAAGTTATCACCAGTTACAATGTAGGCCTCTAAACTTACAAAGGTTCCAGACAGCCTCCTCCTCTCCCTTCAGGCCAGTGGCCTTTGACTTATAATAGAGCACAGCTTTCCTGGACCAACTCCCTCTTTCCTAACTGTAGCTGACCAAGAAGAATGGTATGAGAGATAGGAGTTTTTGCTTGAGGGGAAAAAGTGGGGAGAAGAGGACAAGATTAGCTGGAGACTAGAGGAAAGGTGTGTGAACAAGGGCGTCAGAGACTCAGAACACTCAGTACACCAATGGAGGGAGGAGCTTTGAATGATAGTGAAGTGCAAATTCTTTTCCACATCCTCCTTTTATTCTCTGGTGGACTTAAAATCCCATGTTGCAATCAGGTTAACCTAAGAAGCAGGTTTTCTCTTACTGCCTTTCTCCATGTGACTCTGTTCCAGAAAGTTCTGTACTTTTGGGCCTACGCATTGAGGAAGGACCACTTAGTTTCCCTCATTTTCCAACAAAAGCTTTACACTGTCTGAGCAGCCTGGGTGGTTCTAACCTAACTCATAAACTTTCCTATAAGGATACAATTATTTGTATTCATTCCTCCTCTTTAGATTGGGGGTCTGCCATAAAAATAAACACTGTTTAAAAAATTGACTTCTGCCTCTGACCAAGATGGCGTAACCGTGAGACCAAGATTTTCCTTCAACTAAATCAATGAAAAGAAAATCAGGCAAAATACATGAAACAAAGGTTAAGACATTGGATATCAGGCAATGAAGGACAGTGACACCTGAGAGATGGGGAGCAGGAAAGGTGAGCTCTATAATTGCCCCAACTTACTTGAATGAGTTTACAGGTTGCTGTGCAAAGAGGGGGTACCCAGGTGGGGCCAGTGGACCCAGTGTGTTGAGGTGAAACTGAGCATCTAGGAGGACAAAGGCAGTTAAAGTTAGTTTGCAGGGCAAAGTTCTGGAGATGAGAGAGCTGCCAAAGAGAGAAGTCCAGAGACCTACTGAGGGTCCCCTTCAATTTTTAAACAGAATGGTGATGAGAAAACGCAGAACACTTTTCTTGCCTGTGAAAAGATCTACCCAGAGGGATTAGAAGGAAAAGTACCAAGAGCTCATACAGGGCTAGGAATAGTGACTATTTCTACCACCCAGATGGGAAAACTTGTAATTCATGAGCCATTGGGTAATGTAAAGTATGAGAAAGGTATTGCCTTGGAGGATAATTAGCCCTAAACTAAATCCTGCTCTGGTACTGCCTAATGAATGTCAAAAGTATGACTCAAAAATATCAAACTGTTTCAAGTAATGTAACTATGTCTCAAAACAAAACTCAAAAATATTTGTAGGAATGTAAAGCTCTCCAGCACCCACCAAGGTAAAATGTAAAATGTTTGGGATTGATTAAAAAATTACTAGGCATGGTAATTGATACCAAACCAGGATGGGCATAGTGTTAGAAATAGCAGATAAGGGCATTTGAATGGTTATTATAATTCTATTCCATAGTTCAAAAGCTAGAGGAAAGATGTTAAGTAGAGATTTAGAATATTAAAAAGGTACAAACTGAACTTGTAGAAGTGAAAATTCTAACATCTCAAATGAAAAACACGCTGTATGGGATTAATGCTAGCTTGGATATTGCTAAAGAAAAGATTAGTGAACTGGAAGATATTGCAATAGAAAATACCCAAAAGGAAACATAGAGACAAAAATCAATAAATAAATGAACAGAGCATGAGTGAACTGTGGGACAGTAGCAAGCAGCTGAAAATATGCATCATTTACCTAATTAGAAAGGCTAAAATTAAAAAGACTAAGTACGCTAAATGTTGGCAATTTCTTGAAAAACCCATATGATCTAGCCATTCCACTCCCAGGTATTTGCCCCAGAGAAATGAAGTCATGTGTTCACACAAAGACTTGTTTTTATTATAGATATTCATAGAAGCTTTATCTTGTAATAGCTAGACCTGGAAACAATCCAAATGTCTATCAGCAGGTAAACAGATGGTATATCATCCATTTGTATGACATATTCATACAATGGACACTACTGAATAAAAAGGAATGAGCTATTGATATATGCCACATAGATGAGTCTCAAAATAATTGTACTGAGTGCAAGAAACTAGACAACAAAGAATACATACTGTATGATCCCATTTATTTAAACTGTAATACAAAGTAATCTATAATGACAGGAAGCAGAACAGTGGTTGACTGAGTCCAGGGGAATGGTAGGGATAGCAGATAAGGGAGGTAGTGAAAGATTAAAAAGGGACACAAGAAACTTCCGAAGTGATAAATATTCAATCTCTTGATTATGCTGATGGTTTCATGGGTGTATGCACATGTCAAAACTTAAATTATACACTTTAAATATGTCATTTATTGCATGCCAGCTGTGCATATAATAAAGCTTTTAACAAAAGGAAATAACTTTTTTCAAACTATGAACCATATATTTTATATTGACAACTCTGGAATTACTTAAAAACTAAGAAAAAGGAAATGTTTTATTCTACAATAATTGCTAAGAGAGGCCTTTCCTTCATGTCAAAACCCATTGTTATCTGGAACCTAGGCCTTGGGGAGCTGAGGATGGGCTAGAGGCATAGTCTGTGTGCCAGCTTAGGCTACCCACTGGGACAGTACTGGAAAGGGAGAGTCACTAAGGGTACAGAACTAAGTAAACATTGTATCAGGAGGGAGCAGAAACATAGACTAGAGAAGAAAAGAAGAGCGTCAT